>NC_135576.1:3498014-3827764 GCF_965152235.1 Eretmochelys imbricata | reverse complement strand
ACCTGCTGCACTTATGTCAGTCATCAGTCAATTCTCTGTGTTAGCCTTGATGAAGCTCATCACTGAGAAGAGTTGTTCACAGGAGCCCATTGAACCAACAACTGTCCATGACACTATGGCTAGTTTATTCACTGAAACAAAATAATCAAGCAATGTGTTCCCTGATCACATCTTGATGACATTTGGCGGAATTATTTACTTCAGTCCTACTGTACTCAATATTTTCCAGTGGGAACTTACATCAACTCAAACTCATTTTTCCTGCAAGTACTCTCCTGAATGCAACCCCATCTCCATCTCAAGCTTGTCGATATTTAGCTTTTCAGGTCTTGATAAGAGATTGCCCTACTTCTCCCTATGTAGGCTGTGATGAATTGCAATGTATTTTCTAGCTGTTGGAACTCAAGAAACCGTCCTGAAAAGATATCCAACCATTCCCCAAATATATCTGAAATGATCTGCGCCTTTTTTTCAATGGTGCCAGCATTTCAGAGGTTAATAAGACTGGGACTTTTCAGCTTGGAAAAGAGACGACTATGGGGGGATATGATAGAGGGCTATAAAATCATGACAGGTGTAGAAAAAAATAAATAAGGAAATGTTATTTACTCCTTCTTATAACACAAGAACTAGGGGTCACCAAATGAAATTAATAGGTAGCAGGTTTAAAACAAACAAAAGGACGTATTTTTTCACACAACACACAGTCAACCTGTGGAACTCCTTGCCAGAGGACGTTGTGAAGGCCAAGACTATAACAGGGTTCAAAAAAGAACTAGATAAATTCATGGAGGATAGGTCCATCAATGGCTATTAGCCACGATGGGCAGGGATGGTGTCCCTGTCCTCTGTTTGACAGAAGCTGGGAATGGGCGACAGGGGATGGATCACTTGATGATGATCTGTTCTGTTCATTCCCTCTGGGGCAGCTGGCATTGGCCACTGTCGGAAGACAGGATACTGGTCTAGATGGACCTTTGATCTGACCCAGTGTGGCCATTCTTATGTTCTTATTGTCCATGAAAGTAGCTGAGTTTTCCAGATGTCTCATCAATGAAGGGAAAGTCTTTTTAAGTTTTTGGAGTCCAAATCTTTCTTGAACATTTCCAGATTCTTTTCATAAGTATCGACGTTGTCAGACATTTTCTCGACCGTCACGTTTTGCATTAATTCACTGATGTGTTGCGTGAAGTCAGCAAAAAATGAATAAAATCAAGTCATTCACCCCTGACCCATTTGTTAGCTCTGAGGAATCTTGTCCTTTCTGAACTAAGACCTGCTTGCTTTCTTGCAAACAACCTTCTGACACTGTTGTTCACCAGAAATCATGAATGTCGACACTCTCTGCTTCTCCTTCAAGTGTTTTAAACTCTCAGGTGTTAGGAGCTTCTTGCAATGATGAAATTCCCAACTTCGGATGCCACTTTCATGACCTCTCCAAGTGTTGCTAAACTTCCTTTGGGAAAGAACTCCTCTTGATGCCCAATCCAATGAGATTCTAACTTTTGGCAGCTGATTCTTGCAGGAAGACGTTGAATCTATCTAGCTTAGGTGTTTACAGGGCCCCTATTACTGTAATATCTGGATGCCTCACCAGCTCTAATGTATTTATCCTCAAAACACGCTTGTGAGGTAGGGAAGTGCTATTATCTCTGTATTGGAGTCGGAGAACTGGACCCTGGGTCTCCAACCTCTAGCCTATAGAATCATTCTCTTTCTCTCCTTTTCTGGCCCAGTGGCTCTTTTAAGTATTTATACTCAGTGGAACAGCTTCACCAGGAGCCCGAAATCAGACTATCCCATTGCTCAGTGAAAGGTGGGAGATCCCAATGCAAACCCTTTCCCTCCCTCTGCCTGAGTGGGAAATTAAACCTGGGTCTCCCCCCTCACAGATGAGCACTCTAATCTCTGGGTTAAAATCTGGAAAGTGGGTCAGCCACTAGCTACCTAATCCTCTTCTACTCCACTGCACTGTGGGTCCAGCCACTAGCTACCTATTCATCTCTTCAACTCCACTGCACTAAATACTCTCCTTCTGGCTGGTTGTGTGGTACCTAACTCATTCTCACAAGAAATAAGTAAGGTGCCTAAACTGCCTGACTCCAGGAGAGGGTTCCCAGCTGTGGATCACTAGCTGTGCTAGGTGCCTATCTCCAAGAGAGGGGCGAGACTTAGGATACAACCCCTCTGGTTGTTATCCCCCACTGGCTAGTTTAGGCAGCTCTTTGCCTAGCAAGTTGGTTTTTGTGGATCCCATTCCAAGCAGCCTTTCTCTCCCCTTCATTGTATAGGGGGTCTAGGCACCTAACTCAGTCTCTGGGAATCTGGGCCTAAGTGATTTGCCCAAGGTCACACAGGAAATCTGTGGCACTGCAGGGGTTTGGACCCTTGTTCAAATCTAAGTCCTTGGCTAGTGCTCTAGCCTTCCTTACCCCATTACAGCCCCTTTCCCATGAGCTGCATCTGTTACAATGGTCAAGATTTTAATTTTGTCCATTGCTAAAAGATGCTCAGGCCACTGCACCCAAAATACTTAATTAGTTCTTCTTGCATTTGGTCTCCTGCTGTCATCCTTCTGATAACCACCACTCACGTCTGTGGATTTATATAAGTGTTCTCACCCAAACAAAATGAGAATGTGCTGGTAGTTTCCACATCAATTTTAAATATCTTCGCTGATATTCTGGACTCTGTTTTTAACAGGATTTCTGCTGCATGACAACTCTTTAATGAGTTGCTCAGTTTTTGTCTTTGCTGGGAAAATCGTCAAAGTAGCAGCTGAAGATAACTTTGCCCCCTTGACACACCACTGTCAGGAAGTGGCTTCCCATACTTAGCTGGATGGCATGATAATTGAAAACTTGCAGCAACAAGATTGTGTGAACCATGAGCAAACTTCGCAAACACGTCCAGCTGGTTCTGGAACTTTCTGAGTTCATTTGCATGAAGGTCTCTTGGTTCCTCTTCCGTGGGTAGGCAAAGTTTTTGATGGTCAGTTTGAAAGTGACATTTAATATCCAAGACTTGACTCTCTGTAGCCTCGAACCTTGTGTTGCCACTTAGACCAGTGTGAAGTGGGTGTATAAAATGCTACCATAGAGTTTAAAGCCAGAAGGGACTATTAGATCATCTAGTCTGACTTCCTGTATGTCACAGGCCAGAGAATAACACACAGTTGCTCCTGGATTGAGACCAATAATTTGCACCCATTACAGTTGGTCAAAAATTGTTCATTCTTTTTAACTGGAGATTATATATCAACCAATAATTTTTTTGTAAGCAATGTATATATATAAATTTCTTGCCAAAAATGGTTGGTTTTTCAATGAAAACCTGAAACATTCTTGATTTGCAGTAAAAATATTCAGTTTTCGGTAAAAAATTACAGTTTTCTAACCCCCAAATATTTACATTTCTCTTCAATGAAATGCCAGAAAATTGCAACCAAAACGAATCATTTCCAAGTCAATGATCGTGTGGTTGAAAAGCCATTTTCAGTATTATAAAATATAAAACAGTTTCAATGAAAACATTTCAACCAGCTGTAGCCACTCCTCTCTTTGGTGGCCACGTGGCACTGGGGTAAATGATGATAAAGTGCAAAGGGGAATCAGGCCTTAATGTTTTGGAAACCACAAGCAAAAAAAATCCCGCAACGCTTTGCCATCTCTTTCAATGACTCTGCACTTCCACTGCCTTGGCCACTGAACTTTGCCCCAGTCTGGGAGTCAGTTCCTAGCAGCGGCTCCTGCTCCGCTGGGCAGAGCGAGAGAACAGCAGCCAGGCATTGCCTATGCTTTCCGCTTCATGCAGGCTGTGCACAACCCCTAGTGTGTGTCACAGCTCGCATCAAGCTCCCTCTCCTGGATGCCCATCAGAGTGATGTGCGGGATCCAAACGCTGATCCTCCATATGCTTTGCACCTCTGGAGTCTGAGCAGAGTCCAGACTCTGGCCCCAGCTGCCTCCTGCAGCGAAGATCCTCTGTCTAGCACCCCCTCCTGAGGGCTGGGACTCTACAATCCAACTGCCCAGCTCCCTGACCCCTCAGATTCTGCCATAGCTTTAACATACCCTCTCTCAGAACTCCAGCCCTCTGGGTACTCTGGGTCCACAGGTTAACTCTTCCAGGGCATGTGATAGTGTAGCACACAACACACACACACAGATGTTGCCCAGGGTTCTAGAACACCAGTGCTCTTAACTAGGTAGCAGGAGAGATACACAAATCTCGACAAAATAAACCCTACATGCATTTCCCTGCCTCAAGTTCCTCACCACTGTGATGTCATCTTTGGGCTAGGGGTTCGGTCCTCCGGGGCAGTGGCTCTCAACCTGTCCAGACGACTGTTCCCCTTTCAGGAGTCTGATTGGTCTTGCGTACCCCTAAGTTTAACCTCACTTTAAAATGACTTGCTTACACAATCAGACATAAAAATACAAATGTGTCCCAGCAGAGGATTACTGACAAATTGCCGACTTTCTCCTTTTGACCACATAATTATAAAATAAATCAAATTGGAATATAAATATTGTACTTACATTTCAGTGAACAGTCTATAGAGCAGTATAAACAAGTCACTGTCTGTAGGAAATTTTAGTTTGTAATGACTTCACTGGTGCTTTTTATGTAGCCTGTTGTAAAAGTTGGCAAATATCTAGATGAGCTGCTGTGCCCCCGGAAGACCTCTGTGTACTCCCAGGGGTACATGTACCCTTGGCTGAGAACCTCTGCTCTGGGGCATCCAGGATCCTTCTGCTGCAGCTCATGGCTTAACTTCTGAACCATGGACCCTCTCTCTCTGCGGGTCAGCTTGCTTTTTCTGTCTTCAGTTGGTCCCACAGCTAAACCACCCCCCTTCCCAGCCAGGAAAGCATGCCCGACTCTTCCCCTTTCCTGCCCAAAACTTCCTGTGTGACACTGTGAATCTTCCCCCGATCTACCCAGCCTCTGTGGTTTTTAAAGGCTAGCATTAACAGCCTGTTTCAGAGTGGTAGTCGTGTTAGTCTGTATCAGTAAAAACAACGAGGAGTCCTTGTGGCACCGTAGAGACTAACAAATTTAGTTGGGCATAAGCTTTCGTGGGTTATAACCCACTTCATCAGATGCATGGAGTGGAAAATACAGTAAGCAGGTATAAATATACAGCACATGAAAAGATGGGAGTTGCCTTACCAAGTGGGGGGCGCAGTGCTAATGAAGCCAATTCAATCAGGGTGGATGTGGCCCATTCCCAACAATTGACAAGAAGGTACGAGTATTAACACAGGGAAAATTACTTTTTGTAGTGACCCAGCCACTCCTAGTCTTTATTCAGGCCTAACTTGATGGTGTCATGTTTTCAAATTAATTCCAGTTCTACAATTTCTCATTGAAGTCTGTTTTTGAAGTTTTTTTTGTTGAAGAATGGCCACTTTTAAGTTTGTTATTGAGTGTCCAGGGAGATTGAAGTGCTCTCCTACTGGTTTTTGAATGTTACAATTCTTGATGTCTGATTTACATCCATTTATTCTTTTGCGTAGAGACTGTCTGGTTTGGCCAATGTACATGGAAGAGGGGCATTGCTGGCACGTGATGGCATATATCACATTGCAATTACTCCAAGATCTCTCTCTCGAGCGGTAACAGCTAATTTAGACCCCATCATTTTGTATGTATAGTTGGGATTATGGTTTCCAATGTGCATTACTTTGCATTTATCAGCATTGAATTTCAATTGCCATTTTGTTGCCCAGTCACACAGTTTTGTGAAATCCCTTTGTAACTCTTTGCAGTCTGCTTTAGATTTTACCTATCTTGAGTAGTTTTGTATCATCTGCAAATTTTGCCACCTCACTGTTTACCCCTTTTCCAGATCATTTATGAATATGTTGAATAGGACTGGTCCCAGTATAGACCCTTGGGGGAGACCACTACTTACCTCTCTCCATTCTGAAAACTGACTATTTATTCCTGCCCTTTGTTTCCTATCTTTTAACCAGTTACCAATCCACGAGAGCACCTTCCTTCTTATCCCGTGGCAGCTTACTTTGCTTAAGAGCCTTTGGAGAGGGACCTTGTCAAAGGTTTTCAGAAAATCTAAGTACACAATATCCAGTGGATCCCCCTTGTCCCCATGCTTGTTGACTCCCGTCAAAGAATTCTAGTAGATTGGTGAGGCATGATTTCCCTTTACAAAAACCATGTTGACTCTTCCACAGCAAATTATGTTCATCTCTGTGTCTGACAATTCTGTTCTTTACTATAGTTTCAACCAGTTTGCCTGGTACTGTAGTCAGGCTTATTGGCCTGTAACTGCTGGGATCACCTCTTGAGCCTTTTTCAAAAATTGGCGTCACATTAGCTGTCCTCCAGTCATCTGGAACAGAGGCTGATTTAAGTGATAGGTTACATGCCACTATTAGCACTTCTGCGATTTCACATTTGAGTTCCTTCAGCACTCTTGGGTGAATACCATCTGGTCCTGTTACTTATTACTGATAGTCAGCTGTTGAGTTCTAATGACCCCCTTTATCCCGGAAAGATGTGACACAGCCTTCACATACAGGCATTCAAAAATATCAGGGGGTAGCCATATTAGTCTGTATCCACAAGAACAACAAGGAGTCCAGTGGCACCTTAAAGACTAACAGATTTATTTGGGCATAAGCTTTTGTGGGTAAAAAGAACACTTCTTCAGATGCAACTGAAGATGTGGTTTTTTACCCATGAAAGCTTATGCCCAAATAAATCTGTTAGTCTTTAAGGTGCCACCGGACTCCTTGTTGTTTTTATTCAAAAATATAGCATTCATAAAAAGGACTTCATAGCATTGACCAGAATTCCTAAATTGTACAGACAGATTCCCCAACTCATTACAGAGTGGGCAGGAGAAGGGACAGTGGCGGTACCCAGTCAGAGTCCCAGTTGAGAATTTCTACCACTTATTCCTGTAGTGAGCCCAATAACTTCTGTCTGCTGTGGAAATTGGGCTGGAAATGTCTTCTCAGAATATCTGCAGGACTTGCTTGCATTGGTCGACTCAGAACAGTTGTCCAGCTGGGACCAGGGAATGCAGAGGTGGCTGGGGAAAGAGAGAAGAAACTTGACCAAACTTTTGGGGCTTTGGGGCTCAGATTGATCTGTGGACAAAAGTTCAGGTTGGTTCCAATTTTATCTGAACGGGTCTGACCATTTCTCATGTTGGCTGCATCTGTCTGTCTGTCTGTCTGTCAAGCAGTAAGTGCTTTTCTTTTGTTTTTGTAGCTCGCCTCAAGCACCAGCCATTGCTAAAGACAGCATCCTGAATGAGATGGTCCCAGTGATCTGATTCAGCATGATATTTCCTCCATATGATGTACCTTCATATGCATGTGTGTGTGTTGTGCATGTGTAGTGATAATGAAGCTACTCAAGATATATACTGGTGTAACTGACAGCAGAATCTGACCCGGGTGGATGGGTTTGGGAGCAACTGGGATAGCAATTCCTAATGCCTGAAATGCACATATATAGCCTTATAGGGCTAGATCCTTGGCTGGTGTAAACCAACTCCAGTGTTCCTACACTGATTTACACCACTGTATACAGTTTGTTTGCATCACCTCAAGAGTTGACCTGTACAGCAGAGAATACACAATGAGCTCGACTTAAAGGCACAGGCACAGTCCTGGGGGAGCTCCAGAAGGGATGTGTCTTGCGGGGGTGGGGGGGGGAGTGTCACAATCCCTCCCTGGTTCCTTGGTGAAAAGGGGGACCATGAAGGTGCCAACATCCAAAATCCCTTCCACCCCTGTTTTCCCTCGTTGCACCCAACAAATTCAGCTCATTTGCAAGTGTGATAGCTCTGTTTGCACGCACAGTTGTGCTAACTGCAATTTAGGTGTGCAATTACACGCTGATCATTTAGGAACCCAGGCCCTAACTGTTACACTGAACACAACATGGAACACGGCCTCTAGTCTATCTGTGATTCCTTGGGAACGTCTCAATTAACGGGAGAGGGAGAGAACAAGTGATTTTCCTGGCTTGCAATGCTGTCAGGGGTGGCGTGACATTATTTTTATTAATAACACATTCCACCATGTGGGATACCGCCGGGCACTGATTGCTCCTATGGAGAGAGGTGTGGGGCGGACGGCAGGTGTCAGCAGATTGGCAGTCAATGTAAATGAAGTTATCACAAATTAAGAATGAGGAAAGACAGGTGCAGCCAGGGCTGGACTACAGTAAAAAAGTTTTACTATAGCAGGAGAGAGGGTGTGATGAGGGAGGGGGAACTGGGCTTGATTCCATTTAAAGCACTAGATTTACCTTCATCAGTATCAACCCTCTTTGCTCCATAAATCTCCCTGTTGGACGGAGCAGCATTCGATCGCTGCTAAACAATTAGTTGGGGAAAGTAGCTTGTGCTTTGATTTTGATTTCCAGGCTGGGATTTTCCCCTTTTGGCTCTTTTTTTCAACCCTGTGCACCGTGAGTCCTTTCTGTCACCAGCAACAAGGTTCTAGGGCACCTAACAGAAGTGAATGATTAAAAAGGGGAGGGGAAAGAAGGAGCATCAAACTCCTGGGAGTATTCACTCAACTCTAATCATTGTCTCTTCATTCTCACTCCTGTACATGACCATGATAGTCTCATTCTGGAAGCCAGGGGACCTGGATTTTATTCTTGACTCTGGTCACTGACTTCCTGTGTGACCTCAGGCAAGTCTCCATGCCTCAGTTTCCCCATCTGTAAATTGAGACACTG
Organism: Eretmochelys imbricata; assembly: GCF_965152235.1. Taxonomy (NCBI): domain Eukaryota; kingdom Metazoa; phylum Chordata; order Testudines; family Cheloniidae; genus Eretmochelys; species Eretmochelys imbricata. Next base: position 3,819,034 of record NC_135576.1, on the reverse strand, counting down.
CAACCAGCCTGCCTTCCAGGAAGGTTGCAGGGCTAACCTCATTAACATTTGTAAATTGCTTGGAGATCTCTAGAGCGAATGGTAAAGTGTGTTTAATATGACAATTTATTTTGCAGACATGCACAGAGTGAAAGTGGAAGAGCAGAGACGTGTATTGGATTTGGCATAATTAGCACATCATAAAACATCACCACAAAAAATGCACGGCCTCTTCAGACTGTTGTTGTTGTTGTTGGATGAGCACTGATGAGAGAATAAGGCAACAGAGCCACAAAAATAAGCACCCCCAGTTATACAGCATGGAAATGTGGGGATGCAAGCAACAAAAATCACAAATTCCACAGCACTCAGAGAAGACCAGCCAATCAGAGGGCTGTGCTACCTTCCAACCCCTGTCATTTTGGCTACCAAACACCTCATGCTCAGGGGCATCATTTCTGAAAAATTTGGGACTGGGTGGGGGGGGAAGACATTGTCTGTCCCAAATAGCATCACAGATGAGGAAAACAAGGCAGTTCTTGCTTCCCTCATGACCGTGTCCAGTGGGGCAAAAAGTGGGAGACATATTGGAGCATCCCAACCTATAAAAAGTCCGAGGAGGGGGAACAAAGATCAGGAGGGAGGCAACGGCCCCACTTTCCCCGCTAGCAAATGACACCCCTGCTCATATTGCGGCGTGAACTGGTTTTTAGGCTGCTACATTGCCACGGTGGACTGCTCCATCTGACCATTACAAGAAGAGGAAGAAAGCACGCCGCATTTTGATAGTATTGCATGTAAGCAGAGACAGGGTGGGCTCCACCCTGACATCTGGTGGTGAGGTGTGGCAAGTTGTGGAAAAGAACTTCAGGGGCTGATCTCATTTGCATAGGCACACCCACCCCGCCTAGAATGAGGCCATAACTGCCCAAATGGTCACTTTGGCTGTTGTGGGATTCCCAGTGTCTCTGTTATTGGGGCGGGAAGAATAAATTGTTATTACCTTGATTATGGGAACTGTGCTTGGAACTGTACTTGGCCTTTTTGTTATGATGGAGGACTCACCATCAACTGAGTAGCACTCACTAGGCAAGGGACATGGGTTCCAAAACTCTGTGAATTGAGAGAGACTTGAGACAGGTACTAGTGCTTGGTGGTGTAGGCCCCTTTGTGAGGGCCTGAAGCACCAATTGCACCTCTGTCTCTCTCCACTGTGGAATGTCAGAGCTAATTTTGGGTCTATTAAGAGTTTTGTTACAGGTACTGTGCTGAATTCACTTCAGCCTTATGGTGCACCAGCACTAAGGCTCCCACTACTATGAGCTGAAATCACTGAGCACTGTGTAAAGTAGTGGGGAGCCAGAAGATCTAGTGTGCAGTGGTGCTATTCGTGAGACGGCGGGATGAGCAGAGCTGTTTGTGAGACAGTGGATTGTTCGTGAGACGGCGAGCTGAGTGGAGCCGGTCGTGAGACAGCGGTGTGTTCGTGAGACGGCGAGCTGAGTGGAGCCGGTCGTGAGACAGCGGTGTGTTCATGAGACGGCGAGCTGTGCAGAGCGGAGCTGTTCGTGAGACAGCAGAGCCCTGTGGGGCAGTCAGCTTCAGGACACGTAACCCTTACCTTACCTCTTTCCCCCACACCCAGGCACATTTTAGCCAGACTGGGGAGTAACACTCTGCAGATGAACTTTTGAACTCTGGGGCTGGACTTTTTGGACTTTGGGTGATTTGTGGATTGCTGGACTCAAGAGACGTTTGGGTTCTGGGACTCAAGAACCTGAGGGAAAGGATGTGGCCCAATTTTTCTGGGGTGGGTCGTTGCTCATGGTTTGGTTAATGAACACTAGTTGTGGTGTTTCCCCAATTTAATGCTGATGTTGTTTACCTCATGTTATTAAAGATTCTCTACTACACCAAGACTCTGTGCTTGCGAGAGGGGAAGTATTGCCTCTTTGAGGTGCCCAGGGGGTGTGTAAGATTTTCCCAGGTCACTGGGTGGGGGCTCGAGCCAGTTTTGCATTTGCTTTGATGAGAGGGAACCCCTGTGTACTGAACCCGGCCCTTGCTGCTATCAACTTGGCCTGGCAGAAGGGTTACATGCAGAACCTGTAAAGAGACCAGCCCCTTCCTGGGCAACCTCTGTCGGAACAGGGCACCTCCATAGCAAAGCGACTGTTGTCAGCTGGTGTGCGAATGTGCACAGATCTATTGACATCGGTGGAAGGATGCCGCTCCACCAGCGGGGGATCTGACCCATTGACCTCAGTGGAGCGATGGTGAGTTTCACAAGCTGGCAGTCTGAACCACTGTGTGCAGTTGGCCTCCACCTTCATTAGAAGGCAACTTAATGTGGTCAGTCCCTTGGGCAGTGCTGTAAGAGGGTCTTTGTGACTAGCCAATCTGGGCGGCTGTCTGTGATATTTGGCTGTGGAACACCTCTTCTCAGCATCTGAAAAGTAGCTTGCCACGGCATTTGAGAATGACACTGCCACTGCCATAATAGCAACCAGGAAGTATATTAACTGTGCTAATCCTGGTCTCTGAGCTGGCTCTGGCCCTGCTTCCCCTGGCTAGTGACACCCGTGCTTGAAGGCACAAGCCCAACATAGGAATTGTCATACTGGATCAGAATCAGGACCCATCTAGCCCAGTGTCCTGTCTCTGACTGTGGCCTGCACCAAGTGCTTCAGTGAAAAGTGCAAAAGCCCCACCGCAGCAGATGTGGGACAGTCCGCCCTGCATCAAGGGCCCATCCCGATCTCTAATAGTGAGAGGGTGGTTTAGACCCTGAACCATGAGATCTTACACACTCTCCCTAATGGGAAAAACATTAGCAAATAATTCCTCCTAGCTGCATCTCACTCTTTGTTCCTACTTTGCCTGGCGACTGGTTGTTGTCCTCTTACACCCTGTCCTTACCACAGCGGTTAACTGCAATTTGCAAACTGGTCAGAGTTCTTTCACCAGTAACAAGTAACACAGTCTGGTGTGTTGTGCATGCCAGCAGCTCTTCCACCAGCACAACCCACTTTTGTGCATTCCCTCTTTCACCATTGGCTGAGTGTCTGGTTGGGTTGGAGCACGCAGGGAAAATCCGAGTGGCATTCTTACAAGGCCTCCACAGGAGGCAGCATGCGTGGAGGGTATGTGCCCAGGGTGGCACAGTTACCCAAGGTTTTCAGAACCCAAAGCAATGGAAACTTAACTGTTTCACTCCAAGCGGTGCCCGGAATAAATCAATGGGAACACAGTGCTTCCGGCTGATGAAAGATTGATACAAGAAAGCGTGCTCTTATCTAAAACTACTATTTATTAGATTTAAGCACACACAGACATAAGCAATGGGTTTAGAACATCTCAAATAATTATCTAAAATCTGAGATGGTATTGAGTAATTAGCAGCAGGTCAGTGATGGCCAGTCGCTTCTCTGCTGGGGAATATGGTGTCAGGAAAAAGTCTCTGAGGACAGCTTCAGAAAACTGCTTCAAAGCACACTCTATTATCTAGTCTTTTTATAACTAGCTTTTACAAAACACACAGCTCTTTGTGACCAAAGAGTCTGCTGGGTCATCACTTCTCCTCACTTCAATCAACTACTTATCAACAAAGCATTCCTAACAATCTGAGCCATAATAAGCTTTTATATCAAAGACGCCCAGACTCAAGGTCTCCATCCACTTATTTTCTTTCAGTCTCATAATTAGATGACTCTTTTTTCTCTTCCTCCCATTCTGATTAGCGGAAATTTTAAGCCTGTGGATAGCATTTGACTTTGCCTCCATGAGCCCTGTTTGTCCAAATGAACCCTTAACTTTGTAGTTGGTTTTCTATTTTATTTTTTGATGATGGCTGCATGTACACAATATGGCTGCCATTAGCTTAGTCAGTTATGGGGTAACACACCCCTCAAAGCCAAGGTAACAGCACAGGAAACCCCTGGGGCCATGCATTCGAGGCCGCTCTAATGCTGGGAGAATAAAGGTGCAGCCCAGCTAGCGTTAGGGGCTTTGTTAGGGGGTATCCCATCCACAGGGAAAAATAACAGTCTGGCAAATGAATGGCAAGACAGCAGCTATATGCCAGCCTAGGCTTCTGTCAGGGTGGGCAGACTGTGAGCTGCTACAACAACCAGCGTTGCATATGAATATTGTCACAGGTCCAGTCAAGCTCCCGCTCTTGGTTGCTCACCAGACTGCCATGAGGGGATCCAGCCAATGAATTTCCAGGTATTTTAAGCCTCTGGACTCTGAATGGAGTCCAGGCACTGTCCTTACGTTAAGGCCTCCGCGCACATTCGCAGGATACAGATCTTCAATATGGCACCCCCTTCTGAGAGCTTGGACCATGCCATCCAACTGCCAAGTCCTTAGAACGAGTACTGCTTCCTCAGACTCCTCCCTCATGTGAAAAACACCCTCTCCCAGATCCCCTGAAGGTGTGAGTCTGGATTACCTCTTCCAGGCTCATGTGATAGCCGTAAATGTATAATCCACACAGGCTTTGTACAAAGTGCAAACACATCATTGTTCTTTGTTAGGGGGCTTATTCCTTCACCCACTTGCTTCCCTGGTCCTTCTCGCATGAAGAAAGAGCAACAATACCCGAAGTCCAAAGGTGCAAACAATTCGATGTTTATTGGGGTGAACTTCCAGCAAGCATGATTCCAGTTTCCTTCCTTAGTGTCCCCCTTCCCAGCTCTGACACCACAGAGCCTTACACCTGTGTCCCTGTTCCCATTCCTGCCCTTAGCCAAACATGCTTCCAACTTCCTTACTCCCATTCCCTGTTCCCATTTCCCCCTTCACACACACCCACCCACTCACTTCCTGATTGTCTGTAGACTATATAGTAAAACTTGAGTTCTGCTTAGCTATACCTTAACCAATCATTTTCCTGAAATTTAACCAACCAATCCTAACATATTGTAACTTGATTATGTAACCAATTATATCCCACCACCTTAATTAGTTTGCACCCAGCAAAATTAATTATACAGCAGACAGGAACAATCACAGAACCAGACAGAGATTATACAGACAAACAATCGCAAAGTAGGAACTATAATGACAAAACAATACAGAAGTGAGGATTTCACATCCCAGCTATTGATAAGTGAGTTCTTGCCAGACAGGATGCTATCAGACTAAGTTTCCTTTTACATTTTCTAGGCACTTCCCTTTCTCTGGAGGTGATAGGCATTATCAGGACAGGATTGTATTCCTAACAGCCCAATAGCAGCTTATTTCAGTGTGACTAGTTTGGAATGTGAGGAGGTGACCGGTCGCTTCCCAGCTTATGGCTGCCTCTGCTGCTTAGCCAAAGGTCTTAGCCTAAGAACAGGGCCTCAGACTGTCACAGGAAGAGAAGGACCTTACACCGGCAGACAGTGATTTTGATTCTTTCTTTTATACCTCTATAACTAGCCAAGTGATAAGAATACACCTAAATTCTTAGAGTATAGGCCTTTACAGACAGGCCTGAATATCTATATCCTAACATTCTTTAGTAACATAAGAACTACACAGATCCATACAAAAATAATAAACCCTACATGCATTTTCCGCCTTCAGTTTCCTCACCATTCCAGAGCATTATTTGGCCTGGAATCAGAGTTGTCTGGATCTGCTCAGCATCCTGTTGCAATGTATTGCTTGTGTGATGAAACATGGAATCATAGAATTGTAGGACTGGAAGGGACCTCAAGAAGTCATCTAGTCTAGTCTCCTGCACTCATGGCAGGACTAAGTATTATCTAGACCATCCCTGACAGGTGTTTGTCCAACCTGTTCTTAAAAACCTCCAGTGATAGATATTCCACCACCTCCCTAGGCAATTTATTCCAGTGCTTAACCACTGTGACAGTTAGAAAGTTTTTTCTAATGTTCAACCTAAACCGCCCTTGCTGCAATCATAGAATCATAGAATCATAGAATCATAGAATATCAGGGTTGGAAGGGACCCCTGAAGGTCATCTAGTCCAACCCCCTGCTCGAAGCAGGACCAATTCCCAGTTAAATCATCCCAGCCAGGGCTTTGTCAAGCCTGACCTTAAAAACTTCCAAGGAAGGAGATTCCACCACCTCCCTAGGCAACGCATTCCAGTGTTTCACCACCCTCTTAGTGAAAAAGTTTTTCCTAATATCCAATCTAAACCTCCCCCACTGCAACTTGAGGCCATTACTCCTCGTTCTGTCATCTGCTACCATTGAGAACAGTCTAGAGCCATCCTCTTTGGAACCCCCTTTCAGGTAGTTGAGAGCAGCTATCAAATCCCCCCTCATTCTTCTCTTCTGCAGGCTAAACAATCCCAGCTCCCTCAGCCTCTCCTCATAAGTCAGTCTAAGCCCCTTGCTTTTTGTCCTAGCCTCAGAGGTTAAGAAGAACAATTTTTCTCCCTCCTCCTTGAAACAACCTTTTTATGGACTTGAAAACTGGTATCATGTCCCCCTCAGTCTTCTCTTCTCCAGACTAGACAAACCCAATTTTTTCAATCTTCCCTCATAGGTCATGTTTTCTACACCTTTAATCATTTTTGTTGCTCTTCTCTGGACTTTCCACAATTTATCCGCATCTTTCCTGAAATTTGGTACCGAGAACTGAACACAGTACTCCAGTTGAGGCCGTATCAGCATGGAATAGAGTGGAAGAATTACTTCTTGTGTCTTGCTTACAACACTCCTGCTGTTTTTTGCAACAGTGTTACACTGTTGACTCATATTTAGATTGAGATCCACTATAACCCCCAGATCCCTTTCTGCAGTACTCCTTCCTAGGCAGTCATTTCCCATTTTGTGTGTGTGCAACTGATTGTTCCTTCCTAAGTGGAGTACTTTGCATTGGTCCTTATTGAATTTCATCCTGTTTACATCAGACCATTTCTCCAGTTTGTCCAGATCATTTTGAGTTTTAATCTTATCCTCCATAGCACTTGCAACCCCTCCCAGCTTGGTATCATCCACAAACTTTATAAATGTACTCTCTATGCCATTATCTAAATCATTGATGAAGATTCTGAACAGAATCGGACCCAGAACTGATCTCTGCGGGACCCCACTCGTTATGCCTTTCCAGCTTGACTGTAAATCACTGATAACTACTCTCTGGGAACTGTTTTCTAACCAGTTATGGACCCATCTTATATAGGTTGTATTTCACTAGTTTGGAGCCTTCTCCCTCAGTTCTTCTCTCCTTTCTCTCTCCTGCTCAAAATTCCTTTTGTGTCTCTTCCCTGTGACTCCTTTTATAACCTCCTACGTAGTCACCTTTCTCTCTGTCCTGCTTCGTAACTTTTGCACCACTCCAAATCCCTCAGCCCCTGCAGACTAACTTGGCAGAACTGGTTTCCCACCCCAGGCACCCTCCTTAGCGTAACTATTGTGAGGTCAAATCTCGGCCATTAAAGTTAAGCATTCCTCATTGTCCTCAGTCTGGTGTGTGCCTCCTGCAGGTCCTGTGCATTGGTACATTCCATATTTACATAGGGGCAGAGAATCAGAGAATACCAGGGTTGGAAGGGACCTCAGGAGGGCATCTAGTCCAACCCCCTGCTCAAAGCAGGACCAATCCCCAATTTTTGCCCCAGATCCCTAAATGGCCCCCTCAAGGATTGAACTCACAACCCTGGGTTTAACAGGCCAATGCTCAAACCACTGAGCAACAACTTCATAATATCAACCAGAATTCATAAACTGTACAGCTAGAGTTCCCAAATTGTCGCAGCCACAAACTGGGGTAAAGAGCCAACAGTACCAATTAATTTAAAACTCATTTAAAAGTTGCCGCGTGGACGAAGCCCTTGCGATTGCTCAGACCTACCCATGTGTTAAGGAGTTCAGCTGTCTTTTGCAGTTAACAACTTGCCTTCTCAAATCCAACTCGCAGCTCACTCCTGGTGAGAAGCATTTTTGACACCCCCCCCGTACGCCCACCCCCGCAAACTCGCTGAGTGCAGGGCTGGGCTAAGCAGGAGGTGTTATACCCTAGTGGTATGATCATACAGGTTTGGAATAAAATGTCAACTTAATTTTAAATCAAGGGATTATCATTCCACCACCACTGCAGCCCTTTAATAACCCAATCGCATTCCGAGGCAGATCTGAAGGGATATTTGCTAGGATGCCTATAACAAAGTCTTTATCCTAATGCTGTCGAGCAGGAGGCAGTCACATATCACCTTGGAGCCGTGGGATCCAAGGGGGAGTTTCAGTCCGGGCCTATGCAGATTTTCATATTGATCTGACACGATAGGCCCTTCTCGTACATAATTATACAAGGAGGTTTCTACTTGGTAGCAGGTTAACAGTAGCAATAAGGAATTGCTGCTGTATCTGAGTATGCTGGTTTATAGGCTTGGAAAGATTGGCAAGGTGGGGTGGGTGACAAAACGAAATCAGGAAGGTCTCGGACCCAGGTCCTGCCACCAGATCTGCTTGCAGGCTTATGAAGCAGCACTGGGCCAAGCATGTTGAAAGCATGGCCAGGAATATGTGCTGAATTAGGTATGCTTGCAGTGTGACACCATCAGTGGCATTAAAGCTCCCAATACAGGACAAGGCCCCTCCAAACCCTAATTAGGTAAAGCCCATGCCCATAGCCCAGCTCCAGGATCTGGGCTGGGCAGTGGGAATGCCTGCAGCGGGGGAAGGGAGGAAGTCTGTCCCCAGGTGAAGGCCATTCCAACCTCTGCACAGCCAGTATCACCCACCATGTGTGCCACACAGACTCCCTTCCCACGTCCTGCTGTTTCCGCGGCTAGGAGCTGGGGCCTGGCTTGGGCCCAGTCTGACTCACAACTGTTTCCATGGCTCACTAGAACTCAGCTTCATTTCTCTAGCTGGAAGTGACACCTACCCTGGCATTGCTGGGGTGTGGGAACCTCCGAGTGAAAGTGGACCGTCTCCTGGTGCCATCCCAGGGTGGGAGAAACACCAGGAGCAAAGAGTGAAAAGGAAACTAGATTTAAAAAAGTCAAAGCCAAGGAGCTTCGATCAAAATAGATGCTTTTTAAATTGCGCAGGGACCTCTTAAAGCACCCAAATCCTGATTCAGGTTTCCAATGGAGCCGGCTTTCCAATCTGCTCTTCGTTTTCCCCAGGAAAAATATTTTTTCCAGGTTCTTTTGGGTGTAAATTTCATTGGTGCGATCTAGACTAGGGGAGACGCCTGGATAATAAAACCATTTACAGCAGGCGGCCTCAGGGAGGGACACGCTTTGGAGAAAAAACCTTGCTTCGGCCTCTCTCCGAGGGAACTTAAGAGCAAAAGGTTTTGTTCAGATGATCCCATTGGACCCCACATAAAGGCTGAGTCTAAACATTATGAAGATGGGGTTCTTGGGGGCTGGGGAGAGGAGGGAAAAGATTGTACCTACAGCTTGTAACAGAGCAAATACTAGATATAGAACTAGAAAATAAAAGACATCAGGGAAATAAGAACAGTTCATTTACCACTTGAGCATGCAATGTTTGTAATACTAACACAAAAACAGTAGGAATTATTAATATCCAGCGATCCCTCCTGATCTAGCAGCATTAATGCACCACACACACACACCCACGCACCCCCCCCCCCAGAATGCGAGAAGAACAAGGCTGTTTAATCTACACTTGCAGAGCATTAAATAAACCCATCAACACCTCTCAGCTGCCCGCAAAGCCAGATACCAGCGAGGGGCGTGGAAGTGTGGCGTTGTTATTACAACACAGGCAGGAGGCAAATGCAGAATCCCAGCTGCGATCTCCCATCTCTCTCCTGGATAAGCAAACATTCCTGGCACTGCACATACATGCTATATGCATTTCTGGTCCATCTCTGCATGGACTTCAGTGGGCTCTGGAGCTCTCCTAAGGGACAAGGTGTCTGGGTCCGGGCCAGGGTTAGATTATTAGCCTTTGGCGCATTCCCAGCAGCAACAGCCAGGCTGTGGCATTTCTTGCCCAAAGCTGGCTGGGTTCAGATCTGGGTTCAGATCAATGGTGAGGCCGCACTGGGAGTATTGCGGCCAGTTTTGGGTCCCGCCCCCCCACAGAAGGGATGTGGACAAGAGTGGACAAGGGATGTGGAGAGAGTCCAGCAGAGGGCAATGAAAATAATTTAGGGGCCTGGGGCACATGACTTACGAGGAGAGGCTGAGGGAACTGGGCTTATTTAGTCTGCAGAAGAGAAGGATGAGGGGGGATTTGATAGCAGCCGCCAACTACCTGATGGGGGGTTCCAAAGAGGATGGAGCTCGGCTGTTCTCAGTGGTGGCAGATGACAGAACGAGGAGCAATGGTCTCAAGTTGCAGTGGGGGAGGTCTAGGTTGGATATTAGGAAACACTATTTCACTAGGAGGGTGGTGAAGCCCTGGAATGGGTTCCCTAGGGAGGTGGTGGAGTCTCCATCCGTAGAGGTTTTTAAGGTCAGGCTTGACAAAGCCCTGGCTGGGATGATTTAGTTGGGGTTGGTCCTGCTTTGAGTGGGGGGTTGGACTAGATGACCTTAATAATAATAACATGGAGATTTTCCTATCTCGTAGAACTGGAAGGGACCTTGAAAGGTCATTGAGTCTAGTCCCCTGCTTTCACAGCAGGACCAAGTACCATCCCTTATTTTTGCCCCAGAGCCCTAAATGGCCCCCTCAAGGATTCCCCCCCCATTGCTTCCTGCGGCTCCCCCCCCCCCCCGCAACCCCCGCCCTAACTCACCTCAGCTCCGCCTGCTCCCCTGAACACGTCGCCGCTCTGCTTCTCCCCCCTCTCTCTCAGGCGAGGGAGAGGCAGTGCGTTCAGGGGAGCAGGCGGAGCGGAGGGGAGGAGAGGGGAGCGCAGGAAGTAACGGGGGGGCGGGTAGAGGAACTGCTCCCCACCCCAGCTCACCTCCGCTCCACCACCCCCACCTCCCCGGAGCGTACTGCTACTCGGCTTCTCCTCCCTCCCTCCTAGGCTTGCCGCCCGCCAAACACCTGTTTGGCGCGCGGCAAGCCTGGGAGGGAGGGGGGAGAAGCGGAGCAGCGGTGGCGTGCTCAGGGGAGCAGGCGGAGGCGAGCTGGGGCGCCGGGGGCACATTTCCAGCGGGGGGGCATGGCCGGCGCCGGAATGCCGCCCCTAGAAATGTGCTGCCCCAGGCACCTGCTTGTTTTGCGGGTGCCTAGAGCTGGCCCTGATTCTATGGCATCTTTTCCAATCCTTTAACCATTCTGATGGCTCTTCTCTGAACACTCTCCGATTATCAACATCCTGTGGACACAAGAACTGGGCACAGTATTCCAGTAGTGTCCATCTCTTGTCTCTTCTATTATACTCAGATTGCAAGCGCTCTGGGGTAAGGACCGTCTCTTTTCGTACAGCGCCGAGCACAATGAGGTCCTGGCCTGTGACTGGGGGTCATAGGGGCTACAATAATACAAATAATAAATAATCATCATCATCATAAATAAATTCATATAAATCATGGAGCAAATACATGCAGGCATGCCTATAACCCGTGGAAATACACAGAAGACGCACCCTTCACTCGGAGCAGTTTTGGTTCCTCATTTTATTTGCCGCTTAGATGTTTGCAGGCACCTTATAAATACCATAGGCAGAGAAAGGAAAGAGCCACATAAACCATGAAGGACATTAAGGGAGATATTCGAATTCTGATCTCTTTGTCTGCACCCGATAGTTTTCATTTACTTTGCACCGTTGTTAGTAGGGTGACCATATATTCCCAAAGGGAAATGAGACACCGCATGGGGCTGGCCCAAACCCCCCTCCCCAGCACGTGGGGCTGGCCTGAGCCCTCCCTGCCTCCTGCCCACATGGGGCTGGTCCAGGACCCCCTTTCACCTTCCCATGTGGGGCTGGCCAGGCCCGAGTCGCTCTCCTAAGTCCTCTCTCCCACACAGGGCTGGCATTGCCGCTCACCCTCCTGCCCCGGCAGGTTCCTCCATGCCCTGCTAGGGGTCACACCCCACTGTTTTGGCAAAACTTGGCATTTGTCCCGTTTGTTCTTGCCAGCTGATGATCAGCCACTAGCTGGCTGTCTTGTGACCGTCTCAGCAGATGTACTATGGATTCCCGGGTGCAGAGAGTAAAGTACAGTGAGAGATGGGAAGCTTGTGACCGCTACTGCCCGTGCTACACCTGAGCTGCGGCTAGGTAGAGGCCTTGGAGTGTAAAGGCTTTTAGCCTGTCATCTTTCACCAGCATAAAATTCAGTTTTACTCTCGTCTTATTGTCCTTCCACCCCTTAAATGAGTCAACCGACGAACCTATCTTGGAGCCAGGAATTCCTGTCCTTCTCTCCACTTCCCTCTGTATAACTCAGCGCGTGGACAGAGGTGAGCTCTGCAGTGTGCAACTATGATTTATAGATTCATAGATTCCAAGACCGGATGGGACATCTGCGATTATCTCGTCTAATCTCCTCTATAGCCCAGGCCAGAGACCTGCCCTACAACAATTCCTATACCGGCTCTGTTAGAGAAACATCCAATCTTGATTGAAACTTTGACAGTGATGGAGAATCACCCCGACCCCGGGTAAGCTGTGCCAATGGTTAATTACCCTCATTGTTCAAAATTTGCACCCTATTTCCAGTCTGAATTTGTCTAGCTTCAACTTCCATCTATTGCTAGACCAAATTTTTCACCGTGTAGATGCTCAAGTCACCCCTTCAGCTTCTCTTTTTGAAGATAAATAGACTGAGCTCCTTGAGTCTATCCCAAGAGCCCTGTGTCTTTTGCAAATGTGAAATAGAACGAAAAACGAGGTATACAATGAAATACTCAACTTCCTGTGACTCCTGTTCCAGGGGGCTGGGCCCGGCTCCCTGCTCTGGGGGTTGCGACCTGGTGTTTGGGGTTGCAGAGCTGAGCAGATCTGGCTCGGCCATGGATGAAGGGGCAAGCAGGCCAAATCTGAGTGAGTGGTATTACGACCTGGTGTACGACCTGGGTCTCAGCGCTGCACAGGTTTGGCCTGGGCACCCCTTTATCATTGAAGGGTGGGGCAGCCGGGCCAAATTTGAAGGGTCAGAGTGCCACTCCCTTACGTTTTGCCTGGCCGCCCCCCCATCATCACAGTAGAGGGGTGCCCAGGCCAAACTTCAGTGGTGCTGCGACCCAGCGTGCCAGGTTGCAATGCCTCGAACTGGGCACCGAGCCAAACCCTGCAGGACTCGAGCCACCGCTGCCAGGTGACTGCAGGGCAGGCTTGCTCCATAACCATGTCCCTGGGGCCTGGAGCTGCCCCGCCCCGCCCCGCCCCGCCCCCCCCGCTTCCGGCTCCCATGCCCTGGGAGCAGAAGCTGACACCCCTCTCCAATGTGGATACAGTGAAATAATACAAAGTTTCAGGGAGCTCTGTCTCCATAAGGCAAACAAGGAGCTAAACCTTTTGGCAGGGAGCTACATACCTGTACAGCGCCTAGTGCAACATGGCCCTTATTAGAGTTGGGGCCTCTGGCTGAAAATAAATAAAAAACGAGAGTTTTGAGGCTGCAGAAACCAAAAAGACGTTAAAAGAGCAGCGACTTGAAAAACAGAAACGCAAAAAGACACTGGGCTCTACAAAACAGCTCATCTTCGGGGGAAATTAGCGAAGGCTGCTGGTAGCTGGATCCAATTTATAAGCGACTTGGAGCAGACGGTCATGGGCAAAAGAGATAAACAATCTTCAGATGGAACAGTTGCAGATCAGTTGTGACATAATCAGGAGAGCAGTTTCTCGGGGCTCTGGGGATGCTGGGCCTGACTCTTCATGAATCAGAGATAAGCCAGAATTACGGGGTTATCGCTGTTCTCCAGCAGCGTCACAACTGATTGTTAATTGTTCCATTTGAAGAATTATTTATCTCTTTCCCTCAGGATCATCCCCCCTCTCAGCTTCTTTTCCATAAAAAGGAATGACCCCAATAGACCTTTAAAGGGTAACTTGCAGAGCAGGACAGATGCTATCAGTCATTATTATGAGCTACTGAGCAGCTGGGTGGAGAAAAAAGTTACCCCTTACCTACATGATTTGTCCATTTAGTGGGACTTGGTACAGTGCAACTTTAAGAGAGGGAATCAGCAGGTTTAATGCACAGGAAACTAGGTTGCATTTTCCTCTCTCTGGCTCTCAGTAATGCTGGACGAGGGGCCTGTGAGAAGCATGGAATAAGAGTTCGAGACCTGAATGTGCTAATTTGGTAATGTTGGTAACACTGGGGTCCTGGCAAATAGATCGGGTCCCCTCCTGCTGTTTGGCAAATTAAGTGCAGCTGATTTTGTGATGTAGAAAATTCGTTGGGATTTTACTTTCGCTCCAGGCCAAAAAATTCTTGGGGAATACAAAGCTGGAGTCATTTTTAACCCTTTCCTCAGCGAACACAGAAAGCAGGGAGACTGCTTGGAGGAAGGCAGCTCAATACCATAATCAGGGCTTTTACTGGGCAGCATTACTAACGCTCTACGTACAGCTCCAACTTCTGATCAGTCAACCCTCTTTATACACCCTCACCACTGGGGGTGGTGTATGTGTGTGGTGTCAGGGAAAAATTGCTCCCGAAGCAGGATTTGCTGCAGTTGTAATGAGAATTTCTCCCTAATAACCCTGAGTAGCAATTTTCGTTTCCTGGTTTACATTGCACAGCAGGGGGTATTGCACCATGGTATTTGAGGTATTACTGTGTGGTATTTTGGCTGTTTATCACCTCCTAGTGCCACACCAATTGCCCCCCATACAAATGGTTGCATTTAAAAACCCAGCAGGGGCTTTTGAATGTTTCTGGTATGTGGATGGGTGTGCAACTGGGTGTATGGGCAAGGATGGCTAAAACACAAGACTGGGAGACATGAGGCTCAGTCGTGGGCTCTGCAAAACTCAGATCATCTTCAAAGGGAATTATCCAAGCCTGCTGATCGCTGGACCCCTTTTATTAGGAATCTGGAGCAGATCATCAAGGAGAAAACAGATCAACTGGCTTCACATTGCCCTCCAGCGAGTCCCCTGCTCCAGGCCTCCCTTTCCCCAGCTGTGAAATGCAGCGGACCCTCCTCACTGAGAGGCTGTGACGATCCAGTCCATTAATGTTTGCGAGCTTTGAGGTCTTTGGCTGGAAGAACCTATAAAAGGGCGAAGAATTGTTATTATTGTTCCAGAAGAAAGTCTGAAGATTGTGGAGCCAGTGTGTCTAATTTGACTTTCGAAAATTTTCTCTTTAGAGGAGACGGCAGCCCGTGGAAAAGCCTCGCTGAGGTCCAGAGATTCGAAGGCTGTAATCACCTGGACTCTCCTCCCACATAACGCAGACTAAGGAACCCAGGAGGAATTCCTCTGCACCCTCCCTGCAGCCCGGGCCAGATTTTCACATGAGCTCAGTCTCCACCATGCACCCAATGCACTGAGCCCTTTTGAAAATCTTGCCACTTATTTAGGTGCCTGCATGGGGTCTCGGTGTTTTCACAAAGATAGCCCTTAGTCTCCGTTGTTCCAGAGATTTGGAGAGACTCCTGATCCTCTGATCAAACCTCCGCCTGAACCCAACTCATTAGTGGAACATTTCTGGAGATTTGATATTTCTTTACGTATGTGGCTTCTGCTTCTGGCTGAGGCTGGGAGGGATGAAATCCCTCCAGAAATGGCTCTTCCTCCTGCACTTCTGGCCCACCTGGGAGCAGGGGGTACCAGGAACCCCAGCAGAAAGGCTGTTACTGTGAGGTCCTAAGTCTCAGTGTAGGGGAACAACACTTGCTGTTTATAGGAGCTCACCCTAAACCTGCCCAAAGTGTTCTGTGCCAGCAGTCATTTGTCTGGTTGCGTAAAAGCCAGGATGGTTTCTTCAGTAGCACTCTCTCCATTTGTGTCGCTCTAAAGTCCCGGTATGGTGGGCATTACAGCCAACGAGAGAGAGAGCAGCAGGGGAACTGTGGCTAGATGGAGACAAATTCATTGGCACAAAAAAGTCCAGAGAGAGAGAGAGAGCGAATATCCAAAGACCAAAAGGAGCCCGAGACAGCACATCAAACTTGTAGAATAAAAGCAGCTAACACTTCAAAAGAAACAAAAGAATGTTTCCTTATGAACCGTCTCATTGGGACCCAGTGATCTGCTTTTGCCTGCGGGGAAAACAGAAGGGCATCTCAAGCTATATGATATTCCTAGTTAGTTAGTTTTTCCTCGAGAGTTCGCAGCGGTTGTTCCCTGTCAAAATGTAAACGCTCGTGTTTCACAAAAGGTGGCCTGGAGGCAGCATCATGACTTTTCCTTTGTACCCCAGAAACGCTCATCGATTCTTGTGGGGATTGCAGCTGTCTCCTGCATCGCTCCAGGAACTCACCACGGAAATATCTATAATAACACATTGCTTTCACTACCAATTTCGCTTGCATTTCTGAAGCCCCTTCTGTCTAACTAGGTCACAGTGCTTTATGCACATTAGTTAACTCTGCACGACTGCACTCTACTGGATAGGGTCGGAACTGCACTCCTGTGTGTCATAGGCCCCTCTACTGATGACAACTAATGCGGGATTCTCCTTTAGTTCAAGGATGCGTTTTTGCAGCAAGAGAGCTCTAGCTCTGCTTCTCACATGAAGTTCTCAGCAGTCAGGGCATTCAGCACAGCAACCAAAGCAGAATCCTTGCCACGTAGAGGCTTGGTGCAGAAATACTCTCCTAATTCTACAGCTGTGGAAAGCTACTGATTCATATCACTTCCCTCAGCTTGTAGAGGAAACTCCAAACAGAGCAGGGAATAGAACCCAGGAGCTGTAAGAATCCTAGCTCCTAACCTGGTGTGTTATTTATAATGTTCCGCCGCCAGCTTCCTGCTTGGGATCTCAGCACCATCTTCATGGAATCATAGGACTGGATGGGACCTCGAGAGGTCATCTTGTCCAGTCTCCTACACTGATGGCAGGACTAAGTATTATCTGGACCGTCCCTGAAAGGTGTTTTACTAACCTGCTCTTAAAAATCTCCAATGATGGAGATTCCACAACCTCCCTGGGCAATTTATTCGAGTGTTTAACCACCCTGACAGTTAGGAAGTTTTTCCTAATGTCCAACCTAAACCGCCTTTGCTGCAATTTAAGCCCATTGCTTCTTGCCCTCTCCTCAGAGGTTAAGAAGAACAATTTTTCTCCCTCCTCCTTGTAACAACCTTTTATGTACTTGAAAACTGGTATCATGTCCCCTCTCAGTCTTCTCTTCTCCAGACTAAACAAACCCAGTTTTTTCAGTCTTCCCTCACAGTCCATGTTTTTTAGACTTTAATCATTTTTGTTGCTCTTCTCTGGACTTTCTCCAATTTGTCCACATCTTTCCTGAAATTTGGCACATAAAACTGGACAGAATACTCCAGCAGAGGCCCAATCAGCGTGGGGTAGAGCGGAAGAATTACTTCTCATGTCTTGCTTACAACACTCCTGCTAATACAGCCCAGAAGGATGTTTGCTTTTTTTGCAAGGCATTACACTGTTGACTCATATTTAGCTTGTGATCCACTATGACCCCGAGATCCCTTTCTGCAATACTCCTTCCTAGGCAGTCATTTCCCATTTTGTGTGTGTGCAACTGATGGTTCATGGTAACCAATTGCCATGGGCATGAACTGAGGACTGTTAGTTCAGGTGGAGAATCATAGATATGTAGCACTGGAAGGGACCTTGAGAAGTCATCAAGTCCAGCTCCCTTCACTGTGACAGGACCGAGCAAACCTAGATCATCCCTGACAGGTGTTTGTCCAACCTGTTCTTACACACCTCCAATGATGGGGATTCCAGAAGCTGCCTTGGAAGCCTCTTCCAGAGCTTAACTACCCTTAGAGTTAGCAAGTTTTTCCCTGATATCCAGCCAAAGTCTCCCTTGCTCCAGAGTAAGCCCCATTGCTTCTTGTCCTACCTTCAATGAACATGGAGAACAATCGATCACTGTCCTCTTTATAAAAAGAAAAGGAGTCCTTGTGGCACCTTAGAGACTAACCAATTTATTTGAGCATGAGCTTTCGTGAGCTACAGCTCACTTCATCAGATGCATCTGATGAAGTGAGCTGTAGCTCACGAAAGCTCATGCTCAAATAAATTGGTTAGTCTCTAAGGTGCCACAAGGACTCCTTTTCTTTTTGCGAATACAGACTAACACGGCTGTTACTCTGAAACCTGTCCTCTTTATAACACCCCTTAACATATTGGAAGATTATCAGGTCCCCCCTCACTTTTCTTTTCTCAAGACTAAACATGCCCAGTTGTTTTAACCTTTCCCCATAGGTCAGATTTTCTCAGTCTTTGATCATTTTTGTTGCTCTCCTCTGAATTCTCTCCAATTAGTCCACATCTTTCCTAAAGTGCGGCACCTAGAATTGGACAGAGGCCTCCAGCTGATGCCTCACCAGTGCCTAGCAGAGTGGGACAATTACCTCCCGTGTCTTACATATGACATTCCTATTAATACACCCCAGAATATTTGCCTTTTTTGCAACTGCGTCACATTGTTGACTCACATTTAATTTGTGATCCACTATAACCCCCAGATCCTTTTCAGCAGAACTACTGCCCAGCCAGTTATTCCCCACTGTATAGGTGTGCGTTTGATTTTGCCTTCCTAAGTGTAGCACTTTGCACATGTCTTTACTCAATTTCATTTTGTTGAATTAAGACCAATTCTCCAATTTGTCAAGGTTGTTTTGAATTCTCATCCTGTTCTCTAAAGTGCTTGCAACCCCTTTCACCTGGATGTTATCTGCAAATTTTATAAGCAGACTTTCCACTCCATTATCCAAGTCATTACTGAAAATATTGAATAGTGCCAGACCCAGGAGTGGCCCCTTCTGGACCCCATTAACTACACCCTCTCAGTTTGACAGGGAACTATTGATAAACACTCTTTGAATATGGTCTTCCAACCAGCTGTGCACCCACCTTACAGTAATTTTATTTAGATCACATTTCCCTAGTTTCCTTAGGAGAATGTCATGTGGGACTGTGTCAAAAGCCTCACTAAAATCAAGAATGAGCCAGAGGAGCTGAGGAAGCCCAACACAAGAAAAGAGAGACCCATTTCCCTAGAGATGCCACTTGCAACAGGAGAAAAGAAATCTGGGAAGGAGGGCATTTGTTTCTAAATAGAGCAATTTCCAAAGTAGTCCATGGAGCGACTGCAATAAGCTGCTCTTTAGAGCTAATTTATTTGTTGCTCAAAAGCCAAAAGCCGGCAGCAAATGAGCTCACTACAGCACAGGAGAGCAGCCCTGCTCCTGGCGTAGCAAACGCTCCTCGTTCATCACGCTCCGCTGGATGGATTGGAAGGTCATGCACAATGTTGAGCGTTTGCTGCAGGGAGGAGAAGGGAGTATTTGGAGACGTTCAGAGGCAGGTAAAGAAGGCAATGGGGACAGTGGTCTCAATTAGAGGGGGCTGGGGCTGGGGCAAATCCCCCGCCCCAAGGTTTTTGCATTTGCTAAAAGCCGCAAAAACCATGGAGCGGGGGTGGCCGTGGCCCAACCACTTTGAATCTGTGGTCCCACACTAAATCGGTACAGCTGCTGCTGGGGTCCGAGCATCACTCCGGCTGTGTGGTCTCAGCACCACCAAAACTTGAGCCAGCCATCCCTCCATCCAGTCGGAGGGGTGGCCAGGCCAAATGGTACGGTGACCCGGCGCACAGGGAATCTGCCAAGAACTAGGCTCCCAGCAACAGTGGTTCCTGTGCTGGGTGGGTTGCTGAGAGGGAAGACTCCCCAGCTGAGGGAAACTCAGGGTTTCTGCGGGGTAGAAGAGCAGGGAATGGAATCCCCCCCGCACTCAAGAAATATTTAAATTGGCTCCACCTGACGGGGGACCCGCGAAGATTACTGCTCTGGAGAGAGGTCAGGAATACAGAGCCAGGGGCCCAAACCCTAGGGTGCTGAGCAGACAGTTAAGCTAGCACCCACGATTGCCAACCCTGATGGTTAAAAAATTGTGAACTCCTTCCCCGCCACCAAAAATCATGAGTTTGGCTTAAAAATCCTGGGGTCTTACAAAGAATACATTTGGCGCTCTTTTTATTTACTTCCTAGCTTCTGCACCTTTGGGGGGGGCACGTTTGTAACCCTGTCTTCCCAACCCTGTTGGCTAGAGCCTTGCTTTTTTTAAAAACAGCAACAGCTGAGATTCTGGTGTATTCACATGACTCCGGGAGCTGGGGCTGGATGAAAAAGAGCAAATCTTGTGCAGCTGGTGGTAAAATCACAAGTGCTGGCAACACTGTAAACACCTCTCAGGGTCACGCCCGAGAGAGAGGGCGTGACTAGGGAGTGGGAGGAAGAAGAGATCAGTACCGGACATCTGTGTCACATGAGAGCGTCGCGTGAAGATACCATGGTGATGAATGCAACGTGGATAGATAGATAGACAGGACTGTATGGCAATTGAGAGAGACTGACAACCTTGCAGTGAGTTCAAGAGAGGTTTTCTGCAGGCAGAGTGTTATTATAACCCACTGATGGGTGTGTGTTACAGGTCACTCTCTGAGCTGATCCATGGAGGTTAAGAGCCTGAGGCTTGATTCTTTAGCTCACGCTGTAACAGCTCATGGATTTTAGCTCTGGCGATCCCCGGTTCAATCCCCAATGTGGTGGCCATCACACAATGACCACAGAAGACAAACGCCCAAGTGCAAGAGAGAGGACCTGCCAGGGGAACTGCAGGCCAGACCCACGTGGGGTGCGTGGCCTCCTGCCCGCAAAGGTTACCAACAAGTCCTCCTCGTGAGCAGGGAGTTTCCTGCCTAGGCTGAGATGCTGCATGCAGCAATAAAAGCCTTCGCCCTGCATCTGCTCTGTGGTGGCAGCTGCTTTTTATGGGGACAAGGGCCAGAGTAGGGCTATTAAGATTTTTATGGACAGGAAAGAGACTTTAAAAGGTAGCTGCTGCAGGAGGAGAGGGGGAAGGCCAGGGCTCCCTTCACCCACCCGTTTGCAGAGAAGGCTCCCCCCTGTAAGAGCTGCCGCGGCTGCCCCTCTGTGCACATTGCTGGGCCGTGCTCTGAGGAGAACCTGGAGGCTGTGACAGTTGGTGAAGCATCAAATCTCAGCCCTGAGAGTGTAATGTGAGTAGCTCAGCCCGGCGGCTGGGACTGGCCCACTGGAAAATGAGTGGGAGTAGGAAACAATTCCTTTCCCCAAACTCCTCCCATTGTATCTATGAGTCTCTCTCCCTCCTTCCCTCCAGGTGACACAGAACTTCCTGTAAACCACTGAAGCACAAAGCAGATGCAGGCAGATAGCACAGAAGAGAACAGTCCTTCCCCGGGATCCGCCTCCCTCCTCATGAAATCTGAGGCTTAGCCACTATTAACCCTGACCATAGCCCATCTGCAGATGGTGGGCTCCCTTGCAGACCCTTTGCTACTATCCCCTAGGGAGGCAGAGATCTGCAGACGCAGAGACCTGCAGGCGACCAGACCAGGGTCACCATGCAGAGGACACGGGAGGAAGGCTGTAAACGCTCAGGCTGCTGGAAGGAAGGGCTAAGTAAAAATGAAAACGCATCTCTCAGAAAATAGGTTCTGAGCTGTAGGTGTTTGGTTTCTGCACGTGGCTAGAGCCTGATGGGGCTTGGGACGTGGACAAGGGGATCCCCTGAGCTGCACCGGCTTGGTATTATTTATATTACCGTAGTGCCTCAAGGCCCCGATCGAGATGGTGAATACAGCTGGGTGGGAAATGATTTTCTCAGCCTCAGAAAGTTTTTGACATTTCCAAAATGTTCCCGTCCCAAATCGGGACCAACCTGAGACCTTTAAAAGTTGTTCACCAAAAAACAGACATCCCCTCCTCCAGCCATTAGCTGGGTGATTAGGACACTCAACTGGGATGCGGGAGATTGGCACATCAAGGGACTTGAACCTGGGACACCCACCTCCTAGGTGAGGGCCAGGCAAGTGGGTATTCTGGGGTGGGTCTCTGAATCACTGCTGGTGGAACTGTTCTTCTTTGTACACACATTGAAATACTCATTGTGCAGAAGAGATATTAAATCTGTTGCTACAATGGTTAAGACTCTCACATGGGACATGGGAAAATGGTAGACTAGGGACTTTAAGGTCTCAATTTACCATTTCCCCACATCCAAGGTGAGTGTCCTAGCCAATAGGCTACTGGTTACTTTGGGATGGGTCTCTTGGACCAGCAATTCCATCCTGGAGCTGAGGATTTTTTCCTGATACAAGCCTTGTTGAAACTGGTGCATTCCCACGAAGAGTGCTGGTTTCGATAAATCGACATGTTCTGACGAAAACCCGTTTTGCTGGACATTTCCCAGCCAGCTCTAATGGTGAACCCATTGTGGCAGGTAGTGTGAGAAGGCACTTAGTACGAAACAGCTCGTGTGCGAGATTGCTCACCACTGAAACGGGTCATATGGGCAAAGGGTGGGAGCGACTTGTGGAGAGCCGCTCTGTGGTGGTGCTGGGACTCGAAGTTGGGGGCACTCCTGGGTCCCAGTACAGTGTCCTTTCCACTGCCTGAAACATGCATAGAGCTATGAGGAGAAACACGCACTCCTTGCAGCATCCGTAACAAATCACTGCAGAGCCTGGCCACGCAACGCTTGTTGCTGTTGTCTGGAGAACCTGTAGGGATAAAATGCCCATTCTACACTAGGGTTGCCTCAGGATGAACTTTGTCCTCCTCTGCCTTGAGGTTGCACTATGTAGGTAACAACTTTCCCGGAACTGATTCCTATCGCCCTGCAAGGGATGTTGTGAAGGGAAGAGCAGTGCATTAGTGTGAACTGTTGTGTCGCGCTGGCCCTGAAGGTATTTTTGGGGGTTCATTTAGGTTAAATTTCCAGAAATTGGATACTAAATGCGAGCATCGCTGGTTGCTTGTGCCCGCGCAGCCTGGGGTTTTCATAGAATCATAGAATATTAGGGTTGGAAGAGATTTCAGGAGTCCAACCCCCTGCCCAAAGCAGGACCACTGCTGACTCATATCCAGCTTCTCATCCACTGGAAGCCCCAGGGCCTTTTCTGCAGAACTGCTGCTGAGCCAGTCAGTCCCCAGCCCATAGCGGTGCATGGGATTCTTCCGTCCTAAGTGCAGGACTCTGCACTTGTCCTTGCTGAACCTCATCAGATTTCTTTTGGCCCAATCCTCTAATTTGTCTAGGTCCCTCTGTATCCTATCCCTACCAGCGTATCTACCTCTCCTCCCAGTTTAGTGTCATCTGCAAACTTGCTGAGGGTGCAATCCACACAATCCTCCAGATCATTTATGAAGATATTGAACAAAACCGGCCCCAGGACCGACCCTTGGGGCACTCCACTTGACACCAGCTGCCAACTAGACATGGAGCCATTGATCACTAACCATTCAGCCTGACAATCTAGCCAGCTTTCTAAAGAATGAGAAGCAGCTTTTCTTCCTGTTTGGTGCTTTTACTTGAAAGCCCTGTAGTATCTGTGCATGCTGGATTCAATGTCCTCTCGCTGCAAGCCCTGGGGCAGTACTGATTACAGCACCGGATGTCTCCTTAATTACACAGCAACATCACAACAAGAATGGAGCGGTCTGATTAGTTAGGAGCTGCTGTTCATGCCCATCTTTAATGCTCAGCATTGTAACATGATGGGCTCTGAGTGCCAATAATAACGTGTGCCAATGGCACTTCCAAATGATACACAAAAGTCCCCGGGACTGAGCACAGTGGGATGCTGAGATGTGGGAGCAGGGGAGGCCGAGAGAGAAAGCACAGGGAGGTGTCATTAAGGGTCCTGAGAGCGGCTGGGTATCACCCGTGGTTGGGAATCACCCATGCAGCAATGGCAGCTCAGGTCGAGGTTTGAGCTAACACGATACCAAGGGAGGAGGTGGATAAAAAGGAGACCAGAGAGCTGAGCATCATGGGATACCACAGAAGAGAAGTCATCAGAGAGCAGGACCAGTTGGAGGAGCTGGAGTGGAACAGTGAGAGGACGGCCTCCTAGAGCTGCAGGAGGATGGGATGAATGGCCTGCAGGGCCAAAGGCTGCAGTGAAGTCAAGAAGGCAAAAGGCAGAGAAACAACCAGCAGCAGCCTGGAAAGTTTAAAGCTCCAGGTAGGAGACAGCAGGTTCTATGGCATGTGACCAGAGCCAAACCCAACCAGGAACCGGTGCATTGTACGGCAACTGGAGAGGGATGAAGGAAAGTGACTTTTTCTCAGGCCTTTCTGCTGCAAATGAAACACCGTTCGTGACATAGACGAAGACCCATGGAGAGATGTGGACATGAAGCACAAAACTCTCCCAGTCAAGTTCAGCTTGGCCTTGGGTGAGGTGGTAGGTTTGCCTTCCATCCCAGCACCGATGCGGCTGCCCCATGACTGGCAAACAAGGCTTCATGGACATTAAAAAGAGGGTGTTTACATGACACTCACAAAATTAGTGTATAACCCCACCGTGCATGCCAATGCATGCAAACAGAAAGGATGTGGACAAATTGGATAGAGTCCAGCAGAGGGCAATGAAAATCTTGGGGGCTGGGGCACATGACTTATGAGGAGAGGCTGAGGGAACTGAGGGGTTATTTAGTCTGCAGAAGAGAAGAGTGAGGGGGGATTTGATCGCAGCCTTCAACTACCTGAAGAGGGTTCCAAAGAGGATGGAGCTCGGCTGTTCTCCTTGGTGGCAGATGACAGAACAAGGAGCAATGGTCTCAAGTTGCAGTGGGGGAGGTCTAGGTTGGATATTTGGAAACACTATTTCACTAGGAGGGTGGTGAAGCTCTGGAATGCGTTACCTAGGGAGGTGGTGGAATCTCCTTCCTTAGAGGTTTTTAAGGCCCAGCTTGACAAAGCCCTGGCTGGGATGATTTAGTTGGTGTTGGTCCTGCTTTGAGCAGGGGGTTGGACTAGATGACCTCCTGAAGTCCCTTCCAACCCTCATCTTCTATGATTCTTTTCTTCTGTACTTCCAATTAAATTAAAGCATTTGATTGAGGCAAGCAATGCAACATGCGGTGTTGTCAAGGTTCCTTCCCCACTCTGAACTCTAGGGTACAGATGTGGGGACCTGCATGAAAACCCCCTAAGCTTATTTTTACCAGCTTAGGTTAAAACTTCCCCAAGGTAAAAACTATTTTACCTTTTTCCCTTGGTCTTTATTGGTGCCACCACCAAGCGTCTAACAAATGTATAACAGGGAAAGAGCCCGCTTGGAAATGTCTTTCCCCCCAAAATCCTCCCCAAACCCTACACCCCCTTTCCTGGGAAGGCTTGATAAAAATCCTCACCAATTTGCATAGGTGAACACAGACCCAAACCCTTGGATCTTAAGAACAATGAAAAAGCAATTAGGTTCTTAAAGGAAGAATTTTAATTGAAGAAAAAGTAAAAGAATCACCTCTGTAAAATCAGGATGGTAAATACCTTACAGGGTAATCAGATTCAAAACATAGAGAATCCCTCTAGGCGAAACCTTAAGTTACAAAAAGACACAAGACAGGAATATCCATTCCATTCAGCACAGATTATTTTCTCAGTCATTTAAAGAAATCAGAATCTAAGCATATCTAGCTAGATTACTTACTAAATTCTAAGACTCCATCCCTTTTTTGTTCCCGGCAAAAGCATCACACAGACAGAGAGAACCCTTTCCCCCAGCCCACCCCCTCCAGCTTTGAAAGTATCTTGTCTCCTCATTGGTCATTTTGGTCAGGTGCCACTGAGGTTATCCTAGCTTCTTAACCCTTTACAGGTGAAAGGGTTTTTCCTCTGGCCAGGAGGGATTTTAGGTGTTTACCCTTCCCTTTATATGCATGACAGGTGCCGTGGGGGATGTAGAGAGCAGTCAGGGCTCATCACCTCCAGGTACAGCTTTCATCAGACTGGTTCAAGCCCTTCTGTCTTCTGCTGTTTTCCTCTTGGAAAAGGAATTCAGTCCTGTTGGTCACATAGGTATCCACGAAGCAAGGACATCGCCTGCCGTGCCTCACCTCTGGCCTACTGATCCAGACTGTGTGGATCAGAAGGAACCATTTAATCTTTGGCCCCTCCGCAGCATCTGCCAGGCAGGCGCCATTTGCAGGGGTGGTTTGCCAGCTGGTAATGGCTAGGGCGGGGGCAAACTGAGATTATTGTCAAATTTATTAGTTATGATTTGTATTACTGTAGCGCCTTCTGAGATTGGGGTCCCGCTGTGCTAGGCACTGTACATATATATAGCGAGAGGCAGCTGCT
This sequence comes from Eretmochelys imbricata, assembly GCF_965152235.1. Lineage (NCBI taxonomy): Eukaryota > Metazoa > Chordata > Testudines > Cheloniidae > Eretmochelys > Eretmochelys imbricata. The sequence goes on along the minus strand of NC_135576.1, from coordinate 3,792,908 downwards.
GCCCCACATGAGCTTACAGTCTAAGTTGACAAGATAGATGGGAAACTGAGGCAGAAAGTGATGCTGTGACTTGCCCACAGGCACACAACAGGTCAGTGGCAGAGCCAGGAATGAAACCCAGCTCTCTTGACTCCCACTTTGGTGCTCTCTCCACTAGGTCACACTACCTCCCCTGAAAGGCAAAGTCTCATATACTTGCCCTCATTGTCTGTTTCATCCATCACCTGTCTCTTGTCATAATTCTAGATAATTAGCCCCAGGGGCAGGGACTCTCTTTTTATTCCTGGTTTGTACAGCTCCTAGCACAATGGACCTTAACCTTGCTTGGTGCCCCTTTCAGTACCCAGAAAGATAAAGGAACGAATAGTCAAGCAATCAATTTGCAAGCACCTGATAGCTTTCTTTGACAGGGTAACAAGCCTTGTGGATAGGGGGCAAGTGGTAGATGTGGTATATCTTGACTTTAGTAAGGCTTCTGATACTGTCTCGTATGACAAACTAGGGAAATGCAACCTAGATGGAGCTACTATAAGGTGGTTGCAGAACTGGTTGGAAAACCTTTCCCATAGAGTATCAGAGTGGTAGCCATGTTAGTCTGTATGAGCAAAAACAACGAGGAGTCCTTGTGGCACCTTAGAGACTAACAAATTTATTTGGGCATAAGCTTTCATGGGCTAAAACCCACTTCATCAGATACATGGAGTGGAAAGTACAATAAACAGTATATATATACAGCACATGAAAAGATGGGAGTTGCCTTACCAAGTGGGGGGGTCAGTGCTAACGAGGCCAATTCAATTAAGGTGGAAGTGGCCTATTCTCAACAGTTGATTACTTTTGTAGTGCTAACGAGACCAGTTCAATTAAGGTGGATGTCGCCCATTTTCAACAGTTGACAAGAAGGTGGGAGTATCAGCAGAGGGAAAATTACTTTTTGTAGTGACCCAGCCACTCCCAGTCTTTATTCAAGCCTAATTTGATGGTGTCCAGTTTTCAAATTAATTCCAGTTCTGCAGTTTCTTGTTGAAGTCTGTTTTTGTTTTTTTGTTGAAGAATCACCACTTTTAAGTCTGTTATTGAGTATCCAGGGAGATTGAAGTGCTCTCCTACTTGTTTTTGAATGTTACCATTCCTGATGTCTGATTTGTGTCCATTTATTCTTTTGTGTAGAGACTGTCCGTTTTGGCCAATGTACATGGCAGAGGGGCATTGCTGGCAAATGATGGCATATATCACATTGGTAGGTGTGCAGGTGAACAAGCCCCTGATGGCGTGGCTGATGTGGTTAGGTCCTATGATGGTGTCCCCTGAATAGATATGTGGACAGAGTTAGCAACGGGGTTTGTTGCAGGGATTGGTTCCTGGGTTAGTGTTTTTGTTGTGTGGTGTGTAGTTGCTGGTGAGTATTTGCTTCAGGTTGGGGGGCTGTCTGTAAGCCTGGACTCTGCGTGGACTCCTCCTGAAGGTTGAAACAACAGACTGGACTTCTACATAGAGTGCTTCCACCAATGTGCACAGGTTGAAATTATGGAAAAGCAGCATCACTTGCCCCAAAATCTCAGCCGTGCAGAGGACTGGACTAGATGACCTCTCGAGTTCCCTTCCAATCCTGCACTTCTATGACACGATAATAATGCCCATAATAATTTTTGTTACTGTCAAGGTTCCTTCCCCACTCTGAACTCTAGGGTACAGATGTGGGGACCTGCATGAAAACCCCCTAAGCTTATTCTTACCAGCTTAGGTTAAAAACTTCCTCAAGGTACAAACTTTGACTTGTCCTTGAACCCTATGCTGCCACCACCAAGCGTGTTAAACAAAGAACAGGGAAAGAGCCCACTTGGAGACGTCTTCCCCCCAGAATATCCCCCCAAGCCCTACACTCCCTTTCCTGGGGAAGGCTTGATAAAAATCCTCACCAATTTGCATAGGTGAACACAGACCCAAACCCTTGGCTCTTAAGAACAATGAAAAAGCAATGAGGTTCTTAAAAGAAGAATTTTAATTAAAGAAAAAGTAAAAGAATCACCTCTGTAAAATCACGATGGTAAATACCTTACAGGGTAATCAGATTCAAACATAGAGAATCCCTCTAGGCAAAACCTTAAGTTACAAAATGACACAAAAACAGGAATATCCATTCCATTCAGCACAGCTTATTTTCTCATCCATTAAACAAAAGGAAATCTAATGCATTTCTAGGTAGATTACTTAATAACTTAAGGAGTTATGAAGAGCATTTCTGATCTGTTCCCGGCAAAAGCATCACACAGACAGACAGACCGTTTGTTCCCCCCCACCCCCCGCTTTGAAAGTATCTTATCTCCTCATTGGTCATTTTGGTCAGGTGCCAGTGAGGTTATCTTAGCTTCTTAACACTTTACAGGTGAAAGGACTTTGCCTCTGGCCAGGAGGGATTTTATAGTTCTGTATACAGAAAGGTGGTTACCCTTCCCTTTATATTTATGACAGTGACAGATGCCTGTCTGCTAGGAACTAAGACCACAAAGCTGCCTAAATACCTTTGAGAACCTGGGCCTAAGTTATTTGACATAGGTTACTGAATAGCTCTCCGATGCTACTAATCTGCTACTCATCCGTATCCTAGAAATTAAAGATTCTGTATCCTCTGAGCTATCGAGTCTCTACATTTATACAGCAATGTGGTGCAATCCCTGGCCAGTATTTCAAAGAAAGATATTAAAGCAACCCCTATATGCAGATTTCAGAACACTTACCATTCTAAAAAAAATATTGAATTCTTTTTTCCGAAAAGCTCTGGCACCTCCATTGTTTGCAGCAGGCCTTTGAAATTTAGCAGAGAGAAAGCCCTTGGCCTAGAGAAGTGCTTTTTCTTTATCTCCTGAAATTCATTCAGGTTTAGTGGGTTAAAGAAATCACCACCGATATAGCTTGCTCTCCTCAGGAAAATGTTGCCCAGATAATAACTGAACACGAACATTCTCTATTCCTGGGCCCAGGTCACTGCTCCAGCAGCAGCACCATCCTGTACCGGGACCCTATGGGAGCTGCCAATGCCATGGTAGTTTCAGGGAGAAGGAGTGAATTGGGCCAGGTTGTGTCCTACCCTTAGCATCTCTCCCTCTCTGTCTTTGTTCCCCCAGGCCCTCACCTCCCGCTCTGCTCCCAGCATCTCCACTTCCCTCTCATCCTCCCTCCATACTTTCAGTCCCCTACCACCAGCTCTCCCCCACCTCCCTTCTCCTTTGCTTTCCCAAATCCCTCCTTCTCAGGGGGACTCCATGCCCCTCTTTCCCACTCTGCTCCTCCTGTCCCATGGCTCCATGGCAGCTGCTATTGGATTGAAGGGGAGGGGAGAAGAAGTGGTATTTTCCTAAGCTCCTTCCACAAACAAGACTCCTCCCACTAACAAAACTGGACCCACCTGAGGTGCCAAAATAAGATGCCGTTTACAATATACAACCATTCCTCTTCTTCCCTGCATGCTGTGAACAGCAGTGAAATAATTAATAGTGCTGGTATCACCATTAGGCTTCAGAGTCAATGCCATACTGAGGTGAATAGAGGCAGCTGACATCTCTCTGAGATGCTGTTTCAGGCTGCCTGCAGACTCAGGCAGACATGGCTGCATCTGTGATGTATTACAACCTGGGGCAGAAAACAACAGCCCAGAGGAAAGGACTGGTTTACTGAGCTGCCCTGAATCGACCTGACCCCACACTTGTGCTCAGGGCCTGTGCTCCCTCCTTTCATTGCCCCTCACTAACTCTGACCCCTTAGGGCCCTGCCTCCCTTTATGCTAATGGAGCCTCAATTGCCTTCCCTTGCCAGGGCCCCCACCCCCAGAGATACCATCTCTTTCTCTCCCTTACCATCTACTCAGGGGCTTATCTTCCCTGCTCCTTGGAGACACTTCACCTGGAGATGCCAGAGGTCTCAGTCCTGGGCCTGCCACGCTATGTCGCACAGCGACACTGACTGCAGCTAACCATGCCAGCACAGCACTCAGCTGCCACCAGGCGAGAAGATTAATCAGTCATTATGCATCTGAACAAATAGGTTTCATATTCCAATGGAGAGATCTGTCAGCAGCTCCCCCTCCTCCCGGAAGCAGAGAATGTCAACCTATGTAGAGCCCTTTCCTAATGATCCCAGAGGTGAGCAGCTGCAAAGACAGATAGCCCCGGTGCTTAATGAGAGTTGGAGGGAGAGTCTAACAGGGGTAGCCACACACAGAGGGAGAGATTAGGAGCCATTAGCCCAGCCGAGTGGTGCCGTTGAGTTCTGCCCGAGCGTCGCTGCTGGGGGTTAGCGACAGTGGGTTATTAGAAAGGAAACACTAGGCCGGGCCTCCACTTTGATGGCCTCTCCGGGAGCTGGCTCTGCATTCAGATGGAGCGGAAAAATGATTAGACATGCCCCCCCCAGCCCCAGTGGGGATACAGGCAGTGACGGCTGACGTGCATTTTTAACAGAGATCCTCCTCCCCAGACAAGGAGGAAGAAAAGGTGGAGCAGAGCGATAGGACTGTGATCTTTCTATTGCTTTCTCTGCTCTTTATTGACTGCAGACCCCACGCTCCGCAGACCATGGTTTATTTTGGCATCGGCTCCTCCTCAGATGACCCCCATCTCCTCTTTCTTATTCCAACCACCCCCAGGCCATCTCTCTAGAGCAACACATGTGGCTTCCCCTGGCTTTCAGCCTGGCTCCTCGGTCAGCAGAAGGGCACAGATTCCTTCACCCCTCCACGGCCACCAGCCTCACCTAGCAGCCCAGAGAGCATGCTCAGAACTGGACCCCAGCAACCCGTAGATTTCCTAGCTCTGTTTATGCAGCCTGCTGGACAATACTGCGATTTGCTGGCTAAGGTGTATGTACACCACTGCCCTCTACTGGATGCATTCAGAACTGCTCAATTGTGTGTCAAAGTCCCTATAGCTCTAACAATAGAGATCCTCCCTTGAGGATAGGGAGAGTGTGCTTTGGAAAAGGAAGATCTGGGCCCTATCGCTCCTGTGATGTGAAAGTCTGATTGGCTGTGGCACACTGGATGGTGCACGGCCGCGGCTCATTACTATTCTTGTTCTGTAAAGGGAAAAAGACACACCAGGCTCCTCCCACTGAATCCTAGCCACAAACCAAAGAAGGGAGGTGCGATGGGCCGAGAGGCCCCTGTCATAAATATAAGGGGAAGGGTAAACTTAAAATCCCTCCTGGCCAGAGGAAAACTCCTCTCAACTGTAAAGGGTTAAGAAGCTAAAGGTAACCTCGCTGGCACCTGACCAAAATGACCAATGAGGAGACAAGATACTTTCAAAAGCTGGGAGGAGGGAGAGAAACAAAGGGTCTGTGTGTCTGTCTATATGCTGCTTTTGCCGGGGATAGACCAGGAATGGAGTCTTAGAACTTTTAGTAAGTAATCTAGCTAGGTATGTGTTAGATTATGATTTCTTTAAATGGCTGAGAAAAGAATTGTGCTGAATAGAATAACTATTTCTGTCTGTGTATCTTTTTGTAACTTAAGGTTTTGCCTAGAGGGATTCTCTATGTTTTGAATCTAATTACCCTGTAAGGTATCTACCATCCTGATTTTACAGAGGTGATTTCTTTACTTCTATTTACTCCTATTTCTATTAAAAGTCTTCTTGTAAGAAAACTGAATGCTTTTTCATTGTTCTCAGATCCAAGGGTCTGGGTCTGTGGTCACCTATGCAAATTGGTGAGGCTTTTTACCAAACCTTGTCCAGGAAGTGGGGTGCAAGGTTTTGGGAAGTATTTGGGGGGAAAGACCGTTTCCAAACAGCTCTTCCCCAGTAACCAGTATTTGTTTGGTGGTGGTAGCAGCCAATCCAAGGACAAAGGGTGGAATATTTTGTACCTTGGGGAAGTTTTGACCTAAGCTGGTAAAGATAAGCTTAGGAGGTTTTCATGCAGGTCCCCACATCTGTTCCCTAGTGTTCAGAGTGGGGGAGGAACCTTGACAGTCCCACAGCAGCAGAGATGGGGTTAAGGACAGCCTATGGGCCCAGCTAGCCCTGCCCCACTATACCTGGAGCCAATGCCAAGCCTGGAGGGAGATTAAAGGGAGAGAGCCTGGCTCAGTTCAGGGCTGGCTTGGCTGGCCAGGAATGAGGATGGAGTTGTGCCCGGGGGAGCTTTGGCTGAAGAATTGCACAGAGATGGGCCTGCTAGCTAAAGCAGCCACTGGGGAGGAGCAGTTAGTCCCTAAGTAGCGAGCAACACATGAGCAAGAGACTATTTGGGAACCAGACCTGAAGGAAAGGAAAGGGAAGGGACTCCGTCTGGGAGGATTCGGGGAAGCTCAGTATTGAGTTAGGTTTGCTAATTCCCTCCAGTGCTCCCTGAGAAGGGGAGAGAACCAAAGAGACAATAGGCTGGTGGGCCAGAGTCTGCCTCAGTGGACACTGGAAACAGAGACTTTTTCCATGAGGAGACCTATGGTTGCATTGAGGCACCTGAAAGGCCCACAAGGGAGCACTGCTCGAGCCACACTTCTACAGAGGCTCGGGGTGATCACCCTGATTCTGATGCTCCAGATCCCCTCTCCAGGAGGGATAGGAGAATTCCTATTCCCGTGGCTAACCAAACCACTGCTGAAAAAAAGCAACCATTCCCCCGCCCCATCTGGAATGGACCTGATTGTACCAAGGCTGAGATATTCTGTAGAAACAACGAGGAGTCCTTGTGGCACCTTAGAGACTAACAAACTGATTTGGGCATAAACTTTCATGGGCTAAAATTCACTTCATCAGATGCATGGAGACAGGTGAAGTGCATGCATGTGATGAAGTGGGTTCTAGCCCATGAAAGCTTATGCCCAAATCAGTTTGTTAGTCTCTAAGGTGCCACAAAGACTCCTCGTTGTTTTTGCTGATACAGACTAACACGGCTGCCACTCTGAAATCTGTAAAATCCTGGGGTGGGATTAGGCTCCGAACCTGCAAGCGCTGGGCAGCACAGATGGCCGACATTTTCCAGGTTTAGAAAAGACAGTGAAATGTCAAACTTCAGATGAAAACCATCCACAAAACTCCTCCCCTCCCCCCGCACACCCTTCTCCTCTATTTTCCAGCCAATGACAGAGCTGGGCCAAGTGGGAATGCTTCGGAATTTAGAATCTTGGATTAAAAATTAGGAAAACACTTTTTCTCATTGAAAATTTGCTCTGATTTCCCCCCTCCCCCCAGCTATACTGGGGAGGGGTTGGAGCTGGGGCATTTCACCGCACAGTATGCAGTGCCCAGCCGTTTGCCGTTCTGCAGCCTGCCAGAGGGAGCTGTACAGCAGGGAGGGAGGGAATCAGAATATTGCCCACCCCAGATGGAGGCAGTACTGGTTTAGTGGTGGCTGTTGGAGCCATGCCGGCTGGGGTGGAGCTGGAGGAGGAGGAGAGCTGGGCAAGTGGTGCTAAATACAGGCGTCGTGTCTGCAGAAGCCTTGCTCATCAAAGCACTTACCACACCTGTCCAGTAGCAGAGCGCCCCCTGTCCACGTGCTGCTGGAGTGCAGCGCGGTACACGGTGGGCCCAGCATGGAAGTATTGGCTACGCCATTCCCTGCACCTCTCCTTGGCTCGTTGGTTCCCTTCTCCCCACTGACCTTCTGCCCAGCCACCTCTTCCTTTTCTCCCGTTGCTCGCTGGGACATATTGCCTCGTTGTCTTCCCCTGGACGTTCCGCTCCTGCTGATGGCTGGCAGCTCCAGGCCCACTGGTGGCTCTGGTCCCTCTGCACCTGCCAGTTGGTCGCGACCCCTAATGAGAGGCCTCCAGCTCAGCTCGTCCTCCTCGTTTGAGCCTGGGCACCTGTAGCAAGCAGCTGCAAACGAGGTGGAAAGCCAGCACCATGAGCCTTGCCAGCTCTGGGCTGCTCAGTGCCTAATTCATGCCAGGGCTTGGCAGTTCATAGCCCCCGCACCTCTGGGCTTGCTGCATCAGTGATGAATGTGGAAAAACTGCTTGAGTCCCGGCACTTAATTGCATGAGCTCAGGTACCTCTTTCGTTAAAATGAAGCACTGGGACGGCTGGACTTCAACGGAGGTTTTCTGCTGACACCAGTGATCCACAGACGTCAGTTTGGCACCTGCGGTAGCATGAGGGTGCCCAGAAATGTTCTCAGGGGTCAGCATTGCTGTATTCAAGAACCAGGGGAATCCAGCAAAGAAGCATGTGGAAACATTGGTGCAAGAAACCCAGTGAGTTTAATTTGCCAGGTCGAAGTTTTTTTCAGGGGCAGCTTGTATTTGCTAATTACATGCCAATATTTGTTTTTGAATATTGCTACTGGAAACTAAAAGTCACAGCCATCCAGTGGGGGAGCACATGACTTTAGTGGCCAATCACACAGAGCCAATAGCAAACAATGAATGAATACCTACAATAGCCTTACTTCAGTACCCGGAAAGATAATGGAGCAAATAATTAAGCAAGGAATTTGCAAACACCTAGAGGATAATAAGGTGATAAATGACAGTCAGCATGGATTTGTGAAAAAAACAGATCCTGTCAGACCAACCTGATACCTTTCTTTGACAGGGTAACTAGCCTTGTGGATGGAAGGAAGCGGTAGATGTGGTATATCTTGTCTTTAGTAAGGCTTTTGATACTGTCTCGCATGACCTTCTCATAAACAAACTAGGGAAATGCAACCTAGATGAAGCTACTATAAGGTGGGTGCGATTGGAAAACGGTTCCCAGAGAGTCATTATCAGTGGTTCACAGTCAAACTGGAAGGGCATATCGAGTGGGGTCTGCAGGAATCAGTTCTGGGTCTGGGTCTGGGTCTGTTCACTATCTTCATCAATGATTTAGAGAATGGCATAGAGAGTACACTTATAAAGTTTGCAGACGATACCAAGCTGGGAGGGGTTACAAGTGCTTTGGAGGGTAGGATTAAAATTCAAAATGATCTGGACAAACTGGAGAAATGGTCTGAAGTAAATAGGATGAAATTCAATGAGGCCAAATGCAAACTATTCCACTTAGGAAGGAACAATCAGTTGCACACACACAAAATGGGAAATGACTGCCTAGGAAGGAGTACTGCAGAAAGGGATCTCGGGGTCATAGTGGATCACGAGCTAAATATGAGTCAACAGCGTAACACTGTTGCAAAAAAAGTGAACATCATTCTGGGCTGTATTAGCAGGAGTGTTGTAAGCAAGTCAAGAGAATTAATTCTTCTGCTCTACTCTGCGCTGATTAGGCCTCAACTGGAGTATTGTGTCCAGTTCTGGGTGCCACATTTCAGGAAAGATGTGGACAAATTGAAGAAAGTCCAGAGAAGAGCAACAAAAATGATGAAAGGTCTAGAAAACATGACCTGTGAGGGAAGATTGAAAAAATTGGGTTTGTTTAGTCTGGAGAAGAGAAGATCGAGAGGGGACATGATACCAGTTTTCAGGTACATAAAGTGTTGTTACAAGGAGGATGGAGAAAAATTGTTCTTCTTAACTTCTGAGGATAGGACAAGAAGCAATGGGCTTAAATTGCAGCAAGGGCGGTTGAGGTTGAATATTAGGAAAAACTTCCTAACAGTCAGGATAGTTAAGCACTAGAATAAATTGCCGAGGGAGATTGTGGAATCTCCGTCATTGGAGGTTTTTAAGAGCAGGTTAAACAAACACCTGTCAGGGATGGTTTAGATAATACTTAGTCCTGCTGTGAGTGCAGGGGGTTGGACTAGATGACCTCGCAAGGTCCCTTCCAGTCCTATGATTCTATAATAAGGTGTTTGAAAGCAATCTGTAGTCTGAAATTTAGTCAGATAGGGACTGACTTGCAGGAGTGTTCTGGGCCAGATTCTCAAGGACTAAGCCCTTATAGCCAGGCCTGGGTTTTGAATATTAATACCTATCTCTCTTTGGAGAGGGATATCTCAGAGGTTTGAGCATTGGCCTCTTAAACCCAGGGTTGTGAGCTCAATCCTTGAGGGGGCCATTTAGGGATCTGGGGCAAAAATTGGGGAGTGGTCCTGCTTTGAGCAGGGGGTTGGACTAGATGACCTCCTGAGGTCCCTTCCAACCCTGATCTTCTATGATTCTCTTATTTAGCACTTCCTTCAATAGATCTTGCAGCACTTCCCAAGTTTTAATGTATTTATCCTCACAGCACTCCAGTGAGACAAGGGTATTATCCCCATTGTACAGGTGTGGAAACTGAGGCACAGAGAGACTAAATATCTAGCCCAAGGTCAAGCAGAAAGGCTTTGGTAGAGGAAGGAATTGCACCCTAGTTTCCTAATGCCAAGGCTAATGCCAGATCTCAAACCCCACGTTGACAGCTTCCCATGAGTCAGATTCTTTATACATGCTCAGAATCCAGCAGCTCCCACTGTGCCCTTCCTGGGCAGACTTTCAGCCCTAGTGATGGGTGCTGAACACTTCTGAAAATCTGTTCCATCAAGGGTCTGACGAGCAAAAAATCCAGGCAGCTCACAAACGGGGCAAAAGGGTGAAAAGAATCCAGCGCATTGTTCCCTGCATGCAGCTTGGTCAGCTTTAAGCAAATCAGACCACCTGAAATATAGCACCAACAGCACAGAGAACGCCACATCTGTTGGTAACAGTCTGCTCCTCTGGTTTGCTAACATCAGAAATATGAGGCCCCATCTACTTTCCAATATGTGTTGCAACCTGTGTGTTACCTCTTCAAAGGAAGAAATCTATACTGAGAGAAGAAAAAGGTAAGTCCCTAGAGACCACCTTTTGGAAAGCATTTGCTACAGTGTCTCACAAAATGTTACTTGGACAATTAATTAATTAATTCCAATTGCCTTGGATCTGAGCCCCGAGACCTGACTGAAAACTGGCTTAGGGACCGTAAACAAAAAGGGATGATAAACAGCAAGGTACTGAAAGAGGGAGAGGTGTCTGGAGGCTGTTCCGGAGATCGATGCTACAGCTGGCTTGGTTTTAACATCTTTATTAATGAGATGGAAGGAGACGTAAACAAGACATTAATAACATCCCAAGATGCAACTCCGGGAAAAGGAGCAATGAGCAGAGTGAGATTCAACTGGGGAAAATATAAACTCACATGTTGGGATGGGGAGGGATTCCGAAACATGGACAACCAGCAGGAAAGGGGCCCTTGGAAAGCAGGGACGGTCTAAGAGAAGGTGGTGGGCATCCAACTGGAGAGACGAATTCACAGTGTGTGAGGTGGCAGGAAGTCAAGACAATGCAGTTCGGGCTGTAGAAGCACCAGACATCGAAATGTGTGTTCATCTAGTTGTCACACCCGTATGTGTCAAAGCCATATGCAGCATTATTTGATTTTTTACCCATATCAGAACATCCTGTACAGCTAGACACGTCCTCTAGGTACCATGTTCATTTGGGACACGTTCAGGAAAGCACTTTACATTATAGATGATAATTTTCTCACACAAAAACTATCACAGTCAACACGAGGCGGCTCTATTTTGGACCTCATTATGAAAGATGAATTCATCACTGAACTGGAACTTGGTGGCTGCCTTGAGACCAGCGATCATGACTTGATTACATTTAGTTTAGCCGTACCAAGGACAGTCCCAATCAGCATTGGTGCTTTCAAAAGGACTTGTTTTCCAAAGCTGAGGAAAATTATAAGCAAAATTGATTGGGGATAAAAATTCAGACAGAAAAATACAATGGTTGTTGAAAAATTGGAGAGTGCAGAAAAGAACCAGATTTTTGTATTTATTTATTTGAGGACAGGAAAAAATGCCTTCTGGTGAGAAACTTAAAGAGCTCGATTTGTTTAGGTTAAAAAAGATTGAGAGGTGACTTGACTGGTGTATAAAAAACCTTCGCAGGGATAAAACACTGGGCAGTAAAGGGCTCTTTAATTTAGCAGAGCAAGGCAGAACAAGAACCAATGGCTGGAAGTTGAACACAAATTCAGCTACCAACTCTACCCTGACAGCTCACGGATCTAGCTGGCAGCTCAAACTCAATTTGGATAAACAGAGCTCCTAATCTTCCCAGCCAAACCCCTCCCACTACCTTCTTTTTTCCATAGAATCATAGAATATCAGAGTTGGAAGGGACCTCAGGAGATCATCTTGTCCAACCCCCTGGCTCAAAGCAGGACTAATCCCCAATATTTGCCCCAGATCCCTAAATGGCCCCCTCAAGGATTGAGCTCACAACCCTAGGTTTAGCAGGCCAATGCTCAAACCACTGAGCTATCCCTCCCCCCCCAATCATTGTGGACATCACCACCCTCCTGCCTGTCACTTAGGCCCATAACCTGGATGGTCATCTTCGACTTGGGCCTCTCCAGAGGTCCTTGCATCCAAGTTATGTCTAGGTTTTGTAGATTCTTTCTGCACTACATCTCGAAGGTCTGGCTTTTCTGACCCACCCACCCAGCTAAAATGCTCCTCCAGGCCCCCATCAGCTCACGTCTCGGTTATTGCAACCTCCTTCTCTCTGGCCTTCACAAAGGCCATCCTGCCCCACTCTTCTCCAGTCAGAATGCTGCCGCAAAAATTATTTCCCTCACCCATCATTTGACCATGTCACCCTTTGCTTTGCATCCCTCCATTGGCTCCCTGCTTCTATCATATCAAACATAAACTGCCTATCTTCCTATCGTCTCTCATTGACTATCGAGCTGTCATTGCACCCTCCGGTCAGTCCTTGATCAGCCTCCATCTCCCACTTGTTACAGTTTCAAACAGGTGCCTTCCTGCTTTCTCCCAGGCTGCTCCTCACGCTTGGGAGGTGCTCCTCATAGACATCGGCAATGCCACCTCCTTGTCCTCCTTCAAATCCTCCCCAAAAATCTCCTGTGCCCTGATGCTGACAAAAAACTTGGCAATGGTTCCGCTGTTGGTGGGGTGAGACCACTGACTATCACGCTGACCAATAGAATCAGAGAATCACAGAACTGGAAGGGACCTCGAGAGGTCTCTAGTCCAGTACCCTGCACTCAAGGCAGGACTAAGTGTTATCTAGATCATCCCTGACAGGTATTTGTCCAACCTGCTCTTAAAAATCCCCAATGATGGAGATTCCACAATATCGTTGCATTGTTTCCTCGTATTCCTCCTGTCTGTCTGTGTCCGTCTGTTGTCTCTTGTCTTACACTTAGATCGGCAGGGGTATCTTTATGTTCTGTGTTTCTACACCACCTAGCACAGTGGGTCCTGGTCTCTGACTAGGTCCCCGAGGTGCTTCAGTAATGCAAATAATAATAATAATAAATAAATAATGGAAACTGAAACCAGCCAAACTCTAATTAGAAATGAGGCACAAATGTCTAACAGGGAAGGGGATTAACCAGTGGCACAGACTCCCAAGGGAAGTGGTAGATTCTGCATCTCTTGATGGCTCCAAATCCAGCCTGGATGCTTTAGTGAAGTTATTAGATTCAATGCAGGGGTATCTGGGAGAAATTCTCTGGCCTGTACTACATTTGAGGTCAGACTAGATCTAATGGTTCCTTCTGGCCTTAAAAATCTATTAGTCTACGAAAGTACTGTCCTGCGCAGGAGTTATTCCCTGATTAGTGGCCCTAGACAGCTCATGCCTGCCATAGATCTTGTACTCACTGTATCTTATCACCATAATCATCTAGATACCTCGCCTACAATATCATGTTCATCTCGATTCATATCCAGCTATTGTGCCATAGCTCCAGATATATCTGGCGTAGACGCACACTGTCTATTTACTGAGACGCAGTGTTTCTCTAGACACCTTGCTCAGAGTAATGTGTTCATTCACCTGTCTCGCAACCAGATACTGTCCTGCCTCCATGGCAGATCTATGATATCTACTGTACTAAATGCCATATGCCACTCAGAGAGCAGCAGATCGGTGGCCGTGTTTTGTCTGAAGTTTGAAAACGATGCCGCCTTTGTTTTCTGCGCTCTTCCCCTGCCATGTCTAAGAACTCTGCCTGTCTGTATGGGCAACAGCCATTTTGCTCTCAGAGTTGCTGCGGCCTGTTACAGAAGAAGTCACACACCGTGCTCTCTTGTGGGGACTTGACTTTTCGCCACTCTTGGCATTTGTTCCCTACGGGTGTGATTCCCTGTTTGCACAGACATACCTGCGCTAGCTCTCACGTGAGCTAGCGTGCTAAAAATAGAAGCGCAGCTATGGTAGCACGGGTGCCAAGTGCTTTGAACCCAGCGTAGAGACAAAGGCCCTTTTGCTGAGTCAGTCTGAGCTGAGTACAGGTGTGTCTAATTAGCTCTGAGGTAGGACAATAAGAGGGGCTTCATTGATTCTCTGAAGCAGAGGAAACTAGGGATGGAGAAGGTCCTGCAGAAAAAAACCCAAGGAGCAGCCAGGCTTGGGAAAAAGGCTAGACTGAGGTTTGTCTTTTAGGTTAATATCTTTGGCTGTTATCATTTATGTTAGCAACCAAAGCAAAGTCTGGATAGCGAGTATGATTGCACGGTACACAGTGTGTGCAGCTCTGTTCAGAGGTGGGTGGGAACTCCACCTGCTTTCCTACATGTTCTGTGATTTATGTACAGAAACGTGAGCCTTCCTGCTGAATATCAGATGTATTGGGGACCTCTCATCTAGAAACCTGTGTTAATGCGGCCATGCTGTCGGTACGGTGAAGGGAATTCAGAGAAGAGCAACAGAGATGAAAGAGTTAAAGGGGCTGATTTATAGGGACAGCACTAAAGGATGCGTAAGATGGGAGTTAACTGCCTGCAAGTATTTGAAAGGTGGGAAGGGGGTTATTTAGGGCGCCCAGGGGGGAGGCGGCAGAAGTTCCACTTGGAGGAGTGGGATGAAATCAAGCAAAGAAAAATTGAGTCAGACGGTCAGGAAATGCTTTCTGTCGCTGGGGAATACTCCCAAAACAAGGGGAGGGGACCTCAATGCTTGAGACTTATACAACAAGACAACTTATACGACTGGAAATCAGGAGGAGAATACACTGTAAGGAATAACCCTACCCCGGCTCCCAGAAATAGCCTGATTGGACTGCTCCATCTCCAGGGTCCCTAGGTCACCACCAGTCCTGCTGTTTGTGTGGTGAGGACACCATGGGGCAGAGAGCAATTGTGGTGCGTTCCCACAGATGCACACTGGAAAGCTTGGTTGTGATTTTAGGGAAAAGCAGATCGACCCTTGAAAACGCCACACCCCCGCGTGACGCAGTTAAGCCGACTTAAGTCCCAGAGTAGACAGCGCTACACGTTCTTCTGTCAGCCTCCCTACCGGCTCTCGGAGAGGTGGATTAACTACGGCAACAGGAGACCCGCTTCCGTCGGAGCCGTGAGTGTCTGCACCGAAGTCTGACAACTGTGCCGTTGTAGCGTTTTAGGTGAAGACGTAGCCTCAATCTCTCAGTCTCTGGGTCCTCAGCTGCCCCCGCCCCCATCTTCAGAGCATCTGAGCCCAGCTGGTGAGTAAATGCCGAGGAGTTGGTAGGGGAGGTGCGTGGACCATTCCAGAGAAGGATATCAGGGACAGTTCTGCTTGATTTCTCCATGTCGGTAAAAAACAATGTGAAAACCTTCACTGTATTTTCTTTTAGGGGCCAGGCCATTTCTGGTCTGGTGGCGGGGAGTCACCCTGCTTTGCAGCCTGCACAGAGCTACAGAGGCTTTTGTGCTGACACAGTCTGAGGTTAGAACGAGCGTGTCCAATGAGGGTTTGAATGGGAGAACATGACTCTGCTCAGAAAGACAGTTTCTCTGTGCTTCCTTCGCCACTACACGCAGACCTGATGCCCCAGAGTCCTGGCAGAGGGACTGCACGTGCTGCCTCCTGCTGTCCAACCCCAGTATTGCCTTCCCTGAACACATGGCCTGCTCCTTCCACCTCTTTCCCCTGCCGCGATAATACTAAGCCCTTATCAAGCACTTTGCAGCCTCATGGTGTTGTACAGGCCAGCTAACTCCCACGATCCCCACAGAAGTGCCTTAGTAATATTATTCCCATTTTACAGATGGGGAAACCGAGGCACAGAGCTTAAGTGACTCACCCAAGTGTACACAGCTGGGTTTGTAACTCATGAGTCACTAACTCCCTAACATGCCCTAACCACTAGATCTCTCTCCCCTTCTCCCCCAGCAATGACCTCCTATATTGTAACCTCTCCAGACCACCCACACTGTCCCTCTCCTCCCAGGGCAGTCACGGCATCATTGATGTGTCCTGCCCGTTCTGAAGCGGGGAGCTCTCAGCTGACTGTGAACATGGGCTTTCCTCGATTTCATTATCGGTTTCTCAGCCTCCCTACTTAGGTTTACCTAAAATGACAGAGCGCCCCCTTCTGATGACAGTGGCATGGGCAGGGCGGAGAGGCAGGGAGAATAAGTCCTCTTACCTTGACTGGTTTAGTTACTAAGAAAACACTAAGTTAGTTACTACTCCAATCAGCGACGCCTCTTCCTTTGATAAGTGTGTCCGTTTCCCCAATACGCTGTGTCTCGTATCTACTTCTCTCTCTCTCTCTTTTTTCCCTTTTGCCGTATCTCTCCCTCCCTCCCCCATCATTTCCATGGTTACCCCTTACCTTTAAGAAATACATTTTTCCAAGCCCGGAGTGCGATTCCTGTGCTCCCCCCTCGGCACAGAACCGTCTCCCTGTGAAGTGGCACTAATTGAGCATGAAATGCTCTGCATCTGAATTACGCTATGATTTATACAGAGCTAAATGGCTGTGAGCAGTAATTTCAGCACGCTGGGAACAAGCCCCTCCTTGGAACGGTTCAGGCAGCGCCTCTCCCGCGCCCTTGTCCTGCGCTGACTTGGGAAGGGGCCTCAAGGACAGGACCTGCTGGTGGACTCTGAGGCTCAGCCCGTAGCAAGAACGAGAAACTCCATCAAGGAATCGCAAATAGGGGAACAGTCTTAGTTCAGATCCAAGGGTGCACAGGCCCCTCTGGCACGGGTATCATTTGGGGCCTGCCGACCCACGGACGGCCTGGTTAAAAGATGCAGAACCCATACCCACAACCCTGGCTGTCCCTGACAATGTCCAGCTGTACGTCCATTGTCACCAAGTTAGGAAAACCGAGTACAAGACCTAACCATCTCCCTACAACTGGGTGAAACCCCTGGAGAGTCCAAGGCTTTATCCCATATCTGGGAATGAGGCTGGGTCCCATCTACACTAAACCTGGGTCACCCTAGCCATGGTTTCTGGCTCAGTGCGGATGAGTCCTCTGACTGGACCATTGTAATTTCTGTGACTCAGCCTCTGTCTAAAGCATCCGGCAAGCTCTGGGCACTTGGCTTCCAGTCCCTAATCTGTCCTTTGAGCATAAGCCTGATGCACCAGTGGTTTGTGCTCTCCTGGAGAGAGAGCTTAAGCACAGATTTCTTTGCCACTTAGAAACATGCTGCCAAATTATCTAAAGGGGGCGTGTTAACGTCCCACGTTCGGGTTGTTCCCTTTGATCCAGCAAACCGCAGACTATTACAACAGGAACAGGCTCAGCTGTTCCCAAGCACCGTAGGAATCTGCCCCTGCTAAAAACTATCCTGTCCCAGCTAATCTGATCCAAACAAAAACCAGTTCAATGCCCTACGGAACAAACTCGCGCAGCGCTGAGTGCCCTGCAGGGCCTGGGACCACTGCCTTTCTATGTGCCTATGGGGAGAGACATAGATGGGAAACACCGGTCAGCAGCACTCACTGGGAAGAAGGATGGTCTCCAGGTTCAGATGCTGCGCCAGGACATGACACAGCAGCATCCCAAGTGTGCCGTTTAGAATCCAGCCCAGATCAGGAGGTGTCAGTCCATTTCCCAGTGGGACCGGCATTCGCCGCATGCAAACCACCATCACAAGTGGCATCAACTGCCTGCACACGCGTCAATCAGATCCAAGTGTAGCCTGCCACCTCGAGCCCCCAGCTCCTTGATAACAACCTGCCTGGAAACCTCTGGCTTCCAACGATCCCTGGCCTTGCTGAGCATTTCACTCTCTTAGGTCCATCAGTTTACCTCATGCCGACCTGGAGTTACAAACTTAACCCTGAATGATGTTTTCTCATCAGCAAACACTGATACATCTGCAGAGAAACGCACCGTGGAAACACGTCACCTCGGAAATGAAAATTTGTTTTGAAACTAAAACTGAAAAAAAGGGAGGTGCTTTCCTTTGATCACATTCAGTCCCTTCATTGAGGAGCATGATCACATTATCCTAAGCGCTTACTGGAGTCTTTCATCTTCCCTCTGCTTAAATCAGACTCTGCCTGTGGATTTTAGAGCACTTTAAAGTATGGCTCTTAAAAGCAGACGTGTTGGTCGGAGGGTCAAAGTTTCACAAGGAGCCCCTGCAGAATGCAGGCAGATGACAAGGAACATCCACACTCAGAAAGCAACCAAGGGCAGGGCTCAAATTCACAGCAGATGTACGTTCAATAACCATTGCAGAGCATCTTGAGCCACTGTGCTTCTGCAGAAGCACCCTGCCTGCAAACCATCTGAGTTCCACAGAGCCCTAGCCTGGGTGCACATGTGCATTTCACTCTGAGGCATGTCAGTTTAGCTTGTGCAAACCTGGAGTTACAAACTCTGCCTTCAATAACTTGTTCAATATTGCTTCCCCAAAGGGGCAGTGGGTGCCAGGCACTAGCTAAGATCAATCCTGAGAGCTGAGATCAGTTTGGGGGGAATCAGAGCCATAGCTGGCTCCCTAGGTGTGTACAAACATGCATGAGAAGAACCAGGTGATTTTGTTAACAGCTGATTTTACTGGAGGGAGTGTATTTCAGGACCCCCATGCTCAAATGACCCTGGATTTGGACGACTAACCCTACCCCATGCCACAACAAGGCACAGCAAATGTCAAGCCAATCCAAGTAAGCATGTTCATTTTAGAGCACTTAAATTAGGCAAACTGTAAACAGAGAAAAGGAGGACTTGTGGCACCTTAGAGACTAACCAATTTATTTGAGCATGAGCTTTCGTGTGAGCTGTAGCTCGAGAATACAGACTAACACGGCTGTTACTCTGAAACCTGCAAACAGAGAGCGAGGCTCAACCTTACACTAGCAGAGCTGGCATGCCACTATCATACCAGGTAAACTGCTGCATTTGTCATATTTTGGACAGACCTGACAGCAACACCACCAAGACACCTTTAATACCCCCCCACCCCCCCAAATCCCAGGCTTCCTCTCCATTCTTTCTGAGAATGCAGCGTCTTCCCCAGGAACTGAAGTGAGAGGGGCTGTTTGAATTTACCAGGGTTTGGAGAATGACTAGATTGGCAACACTGTCACTGTAGAGGGTGTCCGGGGGGGGGCACGGGGTGTAGGGAAATCCTTCTGTTGCTGCTATTAGCAAACATCACATTGCAGAATCAGGGAAAGAGTATGCATGTGAGTATCACCCATAGCAGCACAACCCAGTCATGCAATAGACGGTTAGCAAAACAGTCGAACTGAATGTACAACAGGCTAGCAAGAGCCCAAAGAAAAGACATGGCAAAAACGGAGAAAACATTTCCCCCTCTAATCTCTTTCTTCCTAACTCACTAGCTCCTGGTTCTTGTTCTGTAAAGGAACCACTCACTGCAACAAAAAAGATCCTCATTTTCAGGACTCCAGGCTGGGAACTTGCTGCTTTATTCCACTGCATCACAACAAAGTTGTGGGGGAGGAACTCACACTTACACAACAGGACTAAGGGAGGATTGGAGCCTGACTCCCTCCCATAATACTCTGCGTGACTCAATTAACCCTATCATGACTACTTTACTACTTCTTGCTTGGAGAGTTGCCAACTCTTGTGATTTTATTGTGAGTCACGAGATAGCAGGTGTTTTTCTTAATGCCCCAGCTCCTGGAGTCATGTGAGCATGCACGAATTATCAGCTTTTTCTTTTTAAAGTAAGTTTCTAGCCCTCCTTGTTGTGGACAAAAGCTCAAAATCATGATGCCTAAAGGCTCAAAAACCAAAATGTAAATAAAAAAGACCCACATTTATTATTTTAAAAAGCTGATGATTTTTAAACAAATCTCATGATTTTGAGTTGGCCTGATTCATGCATGAGGCTGAACATACTGTGCTGGGCCATCTGTGATTACTAGGTTTCAGAGTTACCTATTGAACTGAATGGTGCAGCTTGCACCTCCCCTGAGGTTATTAATTAAGCTGTCTGCAGACTCAGGAATACAGCATAGCAATGGTTAACATTCAGCTCACACTCAGAAGTTTTTCTCCACATCTGTAAGGGCCAGAAAGTTAGAGCTTGAGTCTTGGGTCTACTATGGTCCCTGGGCACACGTGTCTATGTGAATAGACATGTGATATACGTGAACACACAGACACACATGAACAGAGAGTCATTTTTCATGTACACATATAAAGAGATGTGCACACATATATACACATGACCAGACACCTGCATGCATCCACACACACAAATATGTGCCAAAGAACACACACGTCTGTGCCTATGCATGCAAGCACACATCCACACACAGAGGTTTTTCCTATTGTCTCCTTTGCATTCTGATAGCTTGAGCAGCTAGAGCAATTCATCAGTCCTCCCAGATGCTGCAGGGACATAAACATGGGTGGGGAGAAAAGTAACCGGGTCTCTCTGAGCCTCTATCCTGGGACATCTAGTCAGTACATTTGGGATCCTTCCCCAGTTCCTCCATAATCCACAAAGTGCAATAGAGTTTGGCCACTCTTACAGTCTGGTACAGCGCACACCTGTACCAGGCTCCGGAAAAGCAGAGGGCTGAAGAGATGGCGACAGCAAGACCAGTGGGAGCAGGCAGGGGACTGGTTTAATGCCCCACAGCTCTGGCCAGGCAGCAGTGCTGAGAATATCTGAGCAAGGAGGTGCCAGTGGGTGTTAATGAGAGGAAGAACAGGCCCCAGAGTCCTAAAATCTGCTGGAAAACAAGTATCCAGTGACTACCTGCATGGGTAGCCAGGAACCAAAGTAAATCCAAGTCTGTTTGGTGCCCAGCAGAGTGATGGAGGGGCTTGGAACGGACACGTGCCACCAGGCTTGTGGATTCTCATAACAGCCAGGGGTCAATCACAGAACTCTTACCTGGCCCGTGGGACCCAAGCAGAACAGTACTATAGAATGTAATAGGGATGAAAGAAATAGAGTCCTGCAGCGATGACTCTAAAAACAAAGAACTTGGTGGAGAATGAGTGAGCCTTTCTGCAGGATTTTTAAGACATCCTGTGGGTTGGTTAACAAAGAGCATGGTCTACTGGATAAGGCACAGGTGTGGAAGTCCGGTGACCTGGGTTCTTTTCCTGCCCCTTCCCCCCAAGTGTCTAGGACCTAAAGAAAATCACTTCTCAGCTCTCTGGCTCAGCTTCCCCATCTGTAAATTGGGCCTCATGACCCTCCTTTGCGAAGTGGTTTGAGATCAATGGGTGTAGGGCGGACACAGGCAGGCCCAAGACAAGAGGTGCCCAAACAAGTAATGGCTCAACAAGGCTGAACAAGTCATTGTTGATGCAACTAACTATTGGGAACATGCTTTTAGTAAATAAAGGAGGCAGAAACTAACTATTGTGAGTACCTTTGTAGTAAACAAAGTAGGCAGAAACACCCTGAACCCAAAAGCTTGCCTTATGCAATCTGCAAAGAGCGCGGTCCCTACACAATCTGCAAAGTGATTGGTGGTTACATGAACAAAGTGTAAATGTGGCTAGGAAAGATGTATATAAACAGTGCGGTGTCTGACACGAACTGGTGCCATGACTCCCATCTGTGTCTGGATTAGGTGACCCGGATCCACGTGTCTGGAGCAGGTAATGTATAGGTTTTATTAAGCATGTTGCTTTGCTGGTGAGGCTCACAACCCAGCAGTTCAGCTAGGTCATTATTAGAAGGATTTAAATTTGAAGAGGTTTCTGAAGCATTAGAGAAGTGGGTTAAGTCCAAGGGAGGACCCCATGGATCCCCCAGGGAGGTCTTTGAGGGAAACTGGGTCCAGGTGGAAAAGGAACTCCAACAATTAGTGTTGAAAAAAGTGTAAGGAGAAGAAACAGAAAACCAGATTGTTACAGGTTTCAGAGTAACAGCCATGTTAGTCTGTATTCGCAAAAAGAAAAGGAGGACTTGTGGCACCTTAGAGACTAACCAATTTATTTGAGCATAAGCTTTCGTGAGCTACAGCTCACTTCATCGGATGCATACTGTGGAAAATACAGAAGATGTTTTTATACACACAGACCATGAAAAAATGGGTGTTTATCACTACAAAATGTTTTGTCTCCCCCCACCCCACTCTCCTGCTGGTAATAGCTTATCTAAAGTGATCACTCTCCTTACAATGTGTAAGATAATCAAGGTGGGCCATTTCCAGCACAAATCCAGGGTTTAACAAGAACGTCTGAGGAACAGTGGGGGGGGGAGGGCAAGGAATAAACAAAGGGAAATAGGTTACTTTTTATAATGAATCAACCATTCCCAGTCTCTATTCAAGCCTAAGTTAATTGTATCCAATTTGCAAATTAATTCCAGTTCAGCAGTCTCTCGTTGGAGTCTGTTTTCGAAGTTTTTATGTTGAAGGATAGTCATTTTGAGATCAGAAATCGAGTGACCAGAGAGATTGAAGTATTCTCCGACTGGTTTATGAATGTTATAATTCTTGACATCTGATTTGTGTCCATTTATTCTTTTATGTAGAGACTGTCCAGTTTGACCAATGTACATGGCAGAGGGGCATTGCTGGCACATGATGGCATATATCACATTGGTAGATGTGCAGGTGAACAAGCCTCTGATAGTGTGGCTGATGTTATTAGGCCCTGTGATGGTGTCCCCTGAATAGATATGTGGGCACAGTTGGCAACGGGCTTTGTTGCAAGGATAGGTTCCTGGGTTAGTGGTTCTGTTGTGTGGTATGTGGTTGCTGGTGAATATTTGCTTCAGGTTGGGGGGCTGTCTGTAGGCAAGGACTGGCCTGTCTCCCAAGATTTGTGAGAGTGTTGGGTCATCCTTCAGGATAGGTTGTAGATCCTTGATAATGCGTTGGAGGGGTTTTAGTTGGGGGCTGAAGGTGACGGCTAGTGGCGTTCTGTTATTTTCTTTGTTAGGCCTGTCCTGTAGTAGGTGACTTCTGGGAACTCTTCTGGCTCTATCAATCTGTTTCTTTACTTCCGCAGGTGGGTATTGCAGTTGTAAGAACGCTGGATAGAGATCTTGTAGGTGTTTGTCTCTGTCTGAGGGGTTGGAGCAAATGCGGTTGTATCGCAGAGCTTGGCTGTAGACGATGGATCGTGTGGTGTGGTCAGGGTGAAAGCTGGAGGCATGTAGGTAGGAATAGCGGTCAGTAGGTTTCCGGTATAGGGTGGTGTTTATGTGACCATCGTTTATTAGCATTGTAGTGTCCAGGAAGTGGATCTCTTGTGTGGACTGGACCAGGCTGAGGTTGATGGTGGGATGGAAATTGTTGAAATCATGGTGGAATTCCTCAAGGGCTTCTTTTCCATGGGTCCAGATGATGAAGATGTCATCAATATAGCGTAAGTAGAGTAGGGGCTTTAGGGGACGAGAGCTGAGGAAGCGTTGTTCTAAGTCAGCCATAAAAATGTTGGCATACTGTGGGGCCATGCGGGTACCCATCGCAGTGCCGCTGATCTGAAGGTATACATTGTCCCAAATGTGAAATAGTTATGGGTAAGGACAAAGTCACAAAGTTCAGCCACCAGGTTAGCCGTGACATTAATCGGGGATAGTGTTCCTGATGGCTTGTAGTCCATCTTTGTGTGGAATGTTGGTGTAGAGGGCTTCTGCATCCATAGTGGCCAGGATGGTGTTATCAGGAAGATCACCGATGGATTGAAGTTTCCTCAGGAAGTCAGTGGTGTCTCGAAGGTAGCTGGCAGTGCTGGTAGCGTAGGGCCTGAGGAGGGAGTCTACATAGCCAGACAATCCTGCTGTCAGGGTGCCAATGCCTGAGATGATGGGCCGCCCAGGATTTCCAGGTTTATGGATCTTGGGTAGTAGATAGAATATCCCAGGTTGGAGTTCCAGGGGTGTGTCTGTGCGGATTTGATCTTGTGCTTTTTCAGGGAGTTTCTTGAGCAAATGCTGTAGTTGCTTTTGGTAACTCTCAGTGGGATCAGAGGGTAATGGCTTGTAGAAAGTGGTTTTGGAGAGCTGCCGAGCAGCCTCTTGTTCATATTCCAACCTATTCATGATATTGTTACAGGGGTTAATTTTGAGAATAGGGACCCTGGGTCCCTGGGACCTTGTCTGTGAAGACTGAGGCAAAAAAAGCATTGAGTACTTCAGCTTTTTCCACATCATCCGTCACTAGGTTGCCTCCCCCCTTCAGTAAGGGGCCCACGCTTTCCCTGACCTTCTTCTTGTTGCTAACATACCTGTAGAAACCCTTCTTGTTACCCTTCACATCCCTTGCTAGCTGCAACTCTAATTGTGCTTTGGCCTTCCTGATCATTCCCCTGCATGCTCGAGCAATATTTTTATTCTCCTCCCTAGTCATCTGTCCAAGTTTCCACTTCTTGTAAGCTTCCTTTTTGTGTTTAAGCTCACCAAAGATTTCTCTGTTAAGCCAAGCTGGTCTCCTACCATA
Organism: Eretmochelys imbricata; assembly: GCF_965152235.1. NCBI lineage: Eukaryota > Metazoa > Chordata > Testudines > Cheloniidae > Eretmochelys > Eretmochelys imbricata. Next base: position 3,768,399 of record NC_135576.1, on the reverse strand, counting down.
TTTGCTATTCTTTCTGCACGTCAGGATGGTTTGTTCCTGTGCCCTCAGAAATACAGCTAGCTTTCCTGGACTCCTTTCCCCCCCATATTAGCTTCCCACAGCATCTTGCCCATCAGTTCCCTGAGGGAGTCAAAGTCTGCTTTTCTGAAGTCCAGGGTCTGTATTCTGCTGCTCTCCTTTCTTCCTTTTGTCCGGATCCTGACCTCGACCATTTCATGGTCATTGCTGCCCAGGTTGCCACCCACTTCTTCTTCCCCTATCAAGTCTTCCCTATTTGTGAGCAGTAGGTCAAGAGGAGCATTGGTTGGTTCATCCAGCACTTGCACCAGGAAGTTGTCCCCAACGGTCTCCAAAAAATTTCTGGATTGTCTGTGCACTGCTATATTGCTCTCCCAGCAGATATCAGGGTGATTGAAGTCCCCCATGAGCACCAGGGCCTGTGATCTGGAAACTTCATAGAATCATAGAATCATAGAATATCAGGGTTGGAAGGGACCCCAGAAGGTCATCTAGTCCAACCCCCTGCTTGAAGCAGGACCAATTCCCAGTTAAATCATCCCAGCCAGGGCTTTGTCAAGCCTGACCTTAAAAACCTCTAAGGAAGGAGATTCTACCACCTCCCTAGGTAACGCATTCCAGTGTTTCACCACCCTCTTAGTGAAAAAGTTTTTCCTAATATCCAATCTAAACCTCCCCCACTGCAACTTGAGACCATTACTCCTCGTTCTGTCATCTGCTACCATTGAGAACAGTCTAGAGCCATCCTCTTTGGAACCCCCTTTCAGGTAGTTGAAAGCAGCTACCAAATACCCCCTCATTCTTCTCTTCTGCAGGCTAAACAATCCCAGCTCCCTCAGCCTCTCCTCATAAGTCATGTGTTCTAGACCCCTAATCATTTTTGTTGCCCTTCGCTGGACTCTCTCCAATTTATCCACATCCTTCTTGTAGTGTGGGGCCCAAAACTGGACACAGTACTCCAGATGAGGCCTCACCAATGTCGAATAGAGGGGAACGATCACATCCCTCGATCTGCTCGCTATGCCCCTACTTATACATCCCAAAATGCCATTGGCCTTCTTGGCAACAAGGGCACACTGCTGACTCATATCCAGCTTCTCGTCCACTGTCACCCCTAGGTCCTTTTCCGCAGAACTGCTGCCGAGCCATTCGGTCCCTAGTCTGTAGCTGTGCATTGGGTTCTTCCATCCTAAGTGCAGGACCCTGCACTTATCCTTATTGAACCTCATCAGATTTCTTTTGGCCCAATCCTCCAATTTGTCTAGGTCCTTCTGTATCCTATCCCTCCCCTCCAGCGTATCTACCACTCCTCCCAGTTTAGTATCGTCCGCAAATTTGCTGAGAGTGCAATCCACACCATCCTCCGGATCATTTATGAAGATATTGAACAAAACCGGCCCCACGACCGACCCTTGGGGCACTCCACTTGATACCGGCTGCCAACTAGACATGGAGCCATTGATCACTACCCGTTGAGCCCGACAATCTAGCCAGCTTTCTACCCACCTTATAGTGCATTCATCCAGCCCATACTTCCTTAACTTGCTGACAAGAATACTGTGGGAGACCGTGTCAAAAGCTTTGCTAAAGTCAAGAAACAATACATCCACTGCTTTCCCTTCATCCACAGAACCAGTAATCTCATCATAGAAGGCGATTAGATTAGTCAGGCATGACCTTCCCCTGGTGAATCCATGCTGGCTGTTCCTGATCACTTTCCTCTCATGCAAGTGCTTCAGGATTGATTCTTTGAGGACCTGCTCCATGATTTTTCCAGGGACTGAGGTGAGGCTGACTGGCCTGTAGTTCCCAGGATCCTCCTTCTTCCCTTTTTTAAAGATTGGCACTACATTAGCCTTTTTCCAGTCATCCGGGACTTCCCTGGTTCGCCACGAGTTTTCAAAGATAATGGCCAATGGCTCTGCAATCACAGCCGCCAATTCCTTCAGCGCTCTCGGATGCAACTCGTCTGGCCCCATGGACTTGTGCTCGTCCAGCTTTTCTAAATAGTCCCTAACCACCTCTATCTCCACAGAGGGCTGGCCATCTCTTCCCCATTTTGTGATGCCCATCGCAGCAGTCTGGGAGCTGACCTTGTTAGTGAAAACAGAGGCAAAAAAAGCATTGAGTACATTAGCTTTTTCCACATCCTCTGCCACTAGGTTGTCTCCCTCATTCAGTAAGGGGCCCACACTTTCCTTGGCTTTCTTCTTGTTGCCAACATACCTGAAGAAACCCTTCTTGTTACTCTTAACATCTCTCGCTAGCTGCAGCTCCAGGTGCGATTTGGCCCTCCTGATATCATTCCTACATGCCCGAGCAATATTTTTATACTCTTCCCTGGTCATATGTCCAACCTTCCACTTCTTGTAAGCTTCTTTTTTATGTTTAAGATCCGCTAGGATTTCACCATTAAGCCAAGCTGGTCGCCTGCCATATTTACTATTCTTTCGACTCATTGGGATGGTTTGTCCCTGTAACCTCAACAGGGATTCCTTGAAATACAGCCAGCTCTCCTGGACTCCTTTCCCCTTCAAGTTAGTCCCCCAGGGGATCCTGGCCATCCGTTCCCTGAGGGAGTCGAAGTCTGCTTTCCTGAAGTCCAGGGTCCGTATCCTGCTGCTTACCTTTCTTCCCTGCGTCAGGATCCTGAACTCAACCAACTCATGGTCACTGCCTCCCAGATTCCCATCCACTTTTGCTTCCCCTACTAATTCTACCCGGTTTGTGAGCAGCAGGTCAAGAAAAGCGCCCCCCTAGTTGGCTCCTCTAGCACTTGCGCCAGGAAATTGTCCCCTACGCTTTCCAAAAACATCCTGGATTGTCTATGCACCGCTGTATTGCTCTCCCAGCAGATATCAGGAAAATTAAAGTCACCCATGAGAATCAGGGCATGTGATCTAGTAGTTTCCGTGAGCTGCCGGAAGAAAGCCTCATCTATCTCATCCCCCTGGTCCGGTGGTCTATAGCAGACTCCCACCACAACATCACCCTTGTTGCTCTCGCCTCTAAATTTAACCCAAAGACTTTCAACAGGCTTTTCTCCAGTTTCATACTGGAGCTCTGAGCAGTCATACCGCTCCCTTACATACAGTGCAACTCCCCCTCCTTTTCTCCCCCGCCTGTCCTTCCTGAACAGTTTATACCCATCCATGATAGTGCTCCAGTCATGTGAGTTACCCCACCAAGTCTCTGTTATTCTAATCACATCATAGTTCCTTGACTGTGCCAGGACTTCCAATTCTTCCCGCTTGTTTCCAGGCTTCTTGCGTTCATGTACAGACACCTAAGATAACTAGCCGATTGCCCTACTTTCTCACTATGAATCAGGAGGCCCCCCCCCGTTGCACCCTCCTCCTTGTGTTTCCTCCCGGTATCCCACTTCCCCACTTACCTCAGGGCTTAGATCTCCATCCCCCGGTGAACCTAGTTTAAGTCCCTCCTCACTAGCTTAGCAAGCCTTCCTGCAAAGATGCTCTTCCCTCTCTTCATTAGGTGGATCCCATTTCTTCCTAGTAATCTTTCTTCCTGGAACAACATCCTGTGGTCGAAGAATCCAAAGCCCTCTCTCTGATACCATCTGCATAACCATGCATTTACTCCACAATTCAATGGTCCCCACCTGGGCCTTTTCCTTCAACAGGGAGGATGGATGAGCACATGACTTGTGCCTCAAACTCCTTTATCCTTCTTCCCAGAGCCACATGGTCTGCAGTGACCTGCTCAAGGTAATTCTTGGCAGTATCATTGGTGCCCACATGGAGAAGTAGGAAGGGGTAGTGGTAGCTTACAACAACTCCAGCTATGTCTCCACTGGGCAGAGACTGTTCTACACAAACCGCGGCTTCCACCCCGTCTCCACCTGGCCACACCTGTCAACTCTGCCAATCCCATGGCCGTTGACTGGGTGAGGCAGATCCGTGAGGTTCGAGAAGAACTCAAGGTCCATCTGGACAAGGCCAAAGAACAATACAAACAATACCCTGACCACCGGCGCCAGGAAGGCCTGGCATTCACCATAAGGCAAAAGGTGTGATGTGACTCTCAGCCCAAAACCTCCGCGCCAATCGGCCATGTCAACTGGACCACTGATACCTTGGGCCATATTCCATAAGCCAGGTAATCAATTCCGTGACCATGAATCTTCAGTTACCTGGATCCCGCAAAACGCACCCAGTGTTTCATGTATCCTTGCGAAAACCCTACATCGACAACCCTTTTGCTCACCAAGCTCAACCACCTCTCCCTCTGGTGTGGAGCCAAGAATACAATGAGTACAAGGTCCATGAGATACTGGACTCAAAAATCCTACTTGGCTCCCTCATAGACTGGAAGGGCTCTGGCCCAGAGGAATGATCCTGAGAGTCTCTGTCCAAAGTCCATGCCCCTGACCTCATGGCAGCATTCCATGAGGCCATTCAGACAAACCAGGGCTCGCAGATGGGCACCCTTGGGTGGTGGTTACAGAGGGACCCAGGGATGTAGAACCAAGGCTGGCAGGGCTGCCAGGCAGCTAGCATCTCTGTACTGCCACCCAGCAGCAGCTGGGACTAGTTTGTGCTCCCCTGCCTGTGACTGGCTGTGGACACAGACCATGGGTCCCGCCTCAAGGATTCCAACAGGGAGCCGCCTCCTGGCTCCTGATTGGCTCGCCATTCTATATAAACCCAAGGGGCGTTGCAGGAAGTGTCCAGACAATGGTGTGGATCCCCTGTAGCTCCCACGATGGTTCCTTCTCCCTACTCCTGGCTTCAACCTCAGCTTGATTTTGGACATTACCTCCTAACCGGGACCTTGAAACCTGACTCTGACCCTGGGTATCACCCCTGGCCTGGAACCTGGCAGCGCACTTCTCCGCTACTCCCAGACTCAGGTTTGACCTTGCTCTGACCCTTGCTCCTGACTGCCCTTGTTGGGGTCCTGACAGACAGGTAATTTGGATAGGGAATTGGAAAGCCAGTGAGCCATGGTCATGCAGTCAAAGGAGGAGACTCTGGGAGTTCAAGCGTTGGCAGCAGTGTGTCTGGCATTGCACTTGGCAAACACGACTCTTTGGAGTGCAGAGCAGGGGGCAGTTCAGACCCACGGCAGCAGCCGTCGGGTCCATAAAGGGAAAACAGGCTGTATCTATTCAATATGCTGTGGACACACCAGAGTGGGTCCTGGAAGTAGCAGAAGCTTATCAGGAGGCATAGGCTATTTCTAAACCAGACTGTGGTTGAATGGTTACCCAGATAATACTAGAAGGGGGGATCCCCCCCACTCCAAAGACAATAGCCAGTATGTAAGAAATCTATAGGGCCAATATAGGAGGTCTTAGAGGCACTGTTGGAACAGGGATTGATAAAGCGGATCTGTCCTCGGTGTGTAATTCTCCAGCACAGCCAGTGAAAAAGACAGCAGGTGGGTGGAGATTAAACTACCTAGTGATATAAAGGGTAACAAGCAAGCATTTTACAAATACATGAGAAGAAACAGGAAGACCAAGGACAGGGTAGGCCCATTACTCATGAGGATGGAAAGACAGTAACAGAAAATGCAACAGTGACCGTAATGTTAAATGGCTTTTTTTTTGTTTCAGGTTTCATCAAAAAGCTAGCAGCGACTGGATGACTAACACTGCAAATGAGGCTAAAATAGGAAAAAAACAAGTAGAGAATTACTTAGACAAGTTAGATGGCTTCCAGTCAGCAGGGCCGGATGAAATACATCCTAGAATACTCAAGGAGCTGGCTGAAAAGATCTGTGAGCCATTAGTGATTATCTTCGAGAACTCATGGAGGACGGGACAGATCCCAGAGGACTGGAAAAGGGTAAATATAGCGCTTGTCTATAAAAAGAGAATAAGGACAACCCAGGGAATTATAGCCCCGTCAGCTTAACTTTGGTACCTGGTAAGATAATGTAGCAAATAATCAAACCATCAATTTGTAAGCACCTAGAAAAAAATAAGGTGATAAGTAACAGTCAACATGGATTTGTCAAGAACAAATCATGTCAAACCAACCTAATATGCTTCTTTGACAGGGTAACAAGCCTTGTGGATAGCATGGAAGCAGTGATATACCTGTGTGATGTACCTCAACTTTAATAAGCCTTTTGATACAGTCTCATATGACCTTCTCATTAACCTATAAGAAAAATTATTTGGACAGAGCAGTGGGGTTCTCAACTTATTTATCATTGTGGACAACATATGCCCACCCCAGGCATTGTGGGCCACCTGCCCACCCCGGATCCCCACCATGCAGGGCCCAGTGGCTGCCTGCCCCGGACCCCTGCTGCATGGCTGCCCCGGATCCTGGATCCCTGTCACATGGGCTGGCCAGCTGCCTGCCCTGGATCCCTGCTGCATGGCTGCCCTGGATCCCGGATCCCTGACATGCGGGGCTGGCTGGCTGCCTGCCCTGGACTCCTGCTGTATGGCTGCCCTGGATCCTGGATCCCTGCCACACGGAGCTGGCCGGCTGCCTGCCCCGAACCCCTGCTGCATGGCTGCCCTGGATCCCAGATCCCAGACACATGGGGCCAGCCAGCTGCCCTGGATCTTGTGGGGCTGGGTGGCAGCCCCAGACCCTGGAGCTTGAGGGACCGGGCAGCAGCCCTGGACTCAGGACCTCCAACCCTGTGGAGCCAGCCGTCTGTCTCAACCCTGGACCCCCGCCGCGTGGGGTGGGCCAGCAGCCCTGCTGCCACTGCACTGGGCGGCAAAGCAGCCCGGACCCCACCATGCGGGCAGCCAGGAACCCAGACCCCACCATGGGGGCTGGCCTTTAGCACACAGCTGAGCTGGGCTGCAGCTCTGTGCTAATTGGCCTGCACGCAGCTCACAGTCCGCAGGTTGAGAACCACTGGGACAGAGAGTACATTTATAAGGTTTGAAGATGATACCGAGCTGGGAGGAGTTGCAAGGGCTTTGGTGCACAGGATTAGAATTCAAAATGATCTGGAAAAACTGGAGAAATGGTCTGAATTAAATTCAATGAGCACAAATGCAAAGTATTCCGCTTAGGAAGGAATAATCATTCCAGGGGCAGTGGTCATCTGGGGGCATTGGCAATCATTACAAGCTAAGGCAGAGCGACTGCAGAGCATCCAACAGCAGGATTCAGCATTAATCATAGAATCATAGAATATCAGGGTTGGAAGGGACCTCAGGAGATCATCTAGTCCAACCCCCTGCTCAAAGCAGGACCAATCCCCAACTAAATCATCCCAGCCAGGGCTTTGTCAAGCCTGACCTTAAAAACCTTGAAGGAAGGAGATTCCACCACCTCCCTAGGTAACGCATTCCAGTGTTTCACCACCCTCCTAGTGAAAAAGTGTTTCCTAATATCCAACCTAGACCTCCCCCACTGCAACTTGAGACCATTACTCCTCGTTCTGTCATCTGCTACCACTGAGAATAGTCTAGATCCATCCTCTTTGGAACCCCCTTTCAGGTAGTTGAAGGCTGCTATCAAATCCCCCCTCATTCTTCTCTTCCGCAGACTAAATAATCCCAGTTCCCTCAGCCTCTCCTCATAAATCATGTGCTCCAATCCCCTAATCATTTTTGTTCCCCTCCGCTGGACTCTTTCCAATTTTTCCACATCCTTCTTGTAGTGTGGGGCCCAAAACTGGACACAGTACTCCAGATGAGGCCTCATCAGTGCTGAATAGAGGGGAATGGTCACGTCCCTTGATCTGCTGGCAATGCTCCTACTTATACAGCCCAAAATACCGTTAGCCTTCTTGGTAACATGGGGACACTGTTGACTCATATCCAGCTTCTCGTCCACTGTAACCCCTATGTCCTCTTCTGCAGAACTGCTGCCGAGCCATTCGGTCCCTAGACTGTAGCGGTGCATGGGATTCTTCCATCCTCAGTGCAGGACTCTGCACTTGTCCTTGTTGAACCTCATCAGTTTTCTTTTGGCCCAATCCTCTAATTTGTCTAGGTCCCTCTGTATCCTATCTATCTCTCCTCCCAGTTTAGTGTCATCTGCAGTTAGTTCCACTATGGAAGTAAGCTCAAGCCTGGGAGTAAAGGCGGCTGGCCCGGCGTTAGTAACAGAGCAAGGGCTCTCGTGTGTGAAGTCAGGAGCTAGTTTGGTTTGGATAGTGCCAAGGGATATGCAAAAGGAACTCTTGGCATGGGTACATGCATTAACTAGGGGTGGTCGTTCTAAACAGAAGGGAGCCCAGGGAAGTTTGGCAAAAATAGGACAGTGGCTCAAATGGGAATAGGATTTGAATGAACATCTTAATTCTTACCTTGTTTGTGCTACATATGATCCAGCAAATAGAAAATGCAGAGGGGCACTCATGAGACAGGCTCACAAGGACCCTGGGAAGAGATCCAGATGGATTACACTGGGGAACTACCCCTAACATCCCAAGGGAACAAATACATACTAGTTGTAGTGGACTCCTCCTCACACTGGGTGGAGGCATTTTCAACTCAGGTTACACCGACAAGAGCTAAACAATTGGTGTATGATTTGTTCAGTCGGGGGGTGGTTCTTAAGGTGATTGATTCAGACAATGGTAGTGGATTTGTTGGCTCAGTGGTTAAGAAAATATGGACACTGTTGGACATAGAAAAGAAACTCCACATTACTTATCATCCCAAAGCAGCGGGGCAAGTGGAAAGAACGAACAGAGCCATTCAAAGTGAACTCAGCAAGGGAGTAAACTGCATGGGTAGTAACTGGGATGAAATATCGCCACCATTCTTAATGCCCACCAGAGCTAGTGAATATGGATCGGGGGGGTTTCCGCATACGAGGCCTTGAAGGGGAGACCAATGAAACTATGAATATGATTAACCCTGTACCAGGCCATCTGGCTGCGGAAGCCTGGTTGGAGGCCCAGATAAAGGACTTGCAGAAGCAGATTTTACAGGTGCACAAGCGTGTGGTGGCAATGGAGGAAACAGACGTTCAGAAGACCAAGGCGAGGTAGGTATTGTAGGGTAATCAGGCAAAGTCACTTGTGTGTTCCTAGAGTTCAAAGGAGATGCTAATGGTATTGTTTTTACTTAGCTATAACCTGTTGATTGCTATTGCGTTACATGATGTATGTCCCTGTAATTAGATAATTCTAAATCCAAGTGTGTGTTAGTGCTAAAACGAGAAGATGTTTGATGTGTAAACATCATGAAAACTAATGAAAGATTGTTGTTTGCTGGTACATTACATTTACATTGTATATACCCTGTAATTACATTTACATTGTGAATACCCATCCCTGTAACTAAAAATTACCCATCAAGCACGATTGGAGCCCTAGAAATGCAAATGAAGAAAAGTGCAAACTTCAAAGCAAATGGCTGTGGAGTGAGTAAAAACACTTATCAGATTGTTTTCTGGAGAAGAAGCTATAAGTACTGATTCAAAGGAAGATCCTTTATCTCTGACTGTTTGGACTCGAACAGGGAAGATATCAAATGCAAAGTGGTGGTCCACAGGAACATCTGAGTTCCCTGAAAAGACACTTGGGAAACTGGCTGATTACTGCATCAACAGCTAGGACTTACAAATTTTGTCTCACCTGTTAATGTATTTTACCTGCTTTAACTTCTCAATAACTCTCATTTCTTTTTCTTAGCTAATCTTTAGTTAGTTTACTAGAGAATTGGCTGCTTTTAGTGTGAGATCCAGAGTATCAACTTGATCTGGGATAAGTGACTGATCCTTTGGGATGGGGAGGAACCTGCTGAGGTGTGATTTTTGGTTTGTATAACCTTTTATCACAAAGTCCGGATTGTTTGAGTGGCAAGATATATTGGAGCGTCTATGAGGACTGTCTGTGACTCCATGGTAAGACTGGAATAGTGATCCAGGAGTTCACATTTGTTACTGGCTTGGTGAAATCTTATAATAGAATCAACCACCAGCTTGGGGTGTCTGCCCTGAGATTGGCACTTGCAGTTGTGAGCTACTCCAGACGGTGTGACAGAGGGCATGGAGATGACCCCAGGTTCAGACACACTCCAGTCAGTAAAAAGAAAAGGAGTACTTGTGGCACCTTAGAGACTAACCAATTTATTTGAGCATGAGCTTTCGTGAGCTACAGCTCACTTCATCGGATGCATACCGTGGAAACTGCAGAAGACATTATATACACACAGAGACCATGAAACAATACCTCCTCCCACCCCACTGTCCTGCTGGTAATAGCTTATCTAAAGTGATCATCAAGTTGGGCCATTTCCAGCACAAATCCAGGTTTTCTCACCCTCCGCGCCCCCCCCCCCACAAACTCACTCTCCTGCTGGTAATAGCCCATCCAAAGTGATTCACAAAACCACTGCAGAAGCACATCAGATCCAGCTGTAGAGTGAGAATAGAGGGAAAGATGATCTACAAACCACCGTCCCGGGCTAAATGAAATCGATCCACCTTTGCGGGAAATTTCTCTCATTTGGTCACTTGGGTAGCATGTGCAGCAATTTAGAGAACTACATGGGGTGTGTTTGGATGGTATCCGTGGGCCAAAATGGACAACTGGAGAAGAGGCTGTCTGGTTTGAGAGTTTATGGGCATAGCAAAAGAGACTTTGAAATTCTTTGGTATATAAATAAAATATGCGGTTTTTTTTTTTAAGGCATAACCATTGTGCTGCAGTAGGGCCAGGATGGTTGGTGGACATATAGGTACGTACAACCCAACTCTTTTGGTACAAATAACAAATGATATGCAACATCCCATGCCCCAGCCTACACTCATAGAATCATAGAAGATTAGGGTTAGAAGAGACCTCAGGAGGGCAGCTAGTCCAACCGCCGCTCACAGCAGGACCAACACCACCTAAATCAACTATGGTACCTCTATCATTGAGCCCCTCCCACCTTCCAAAATTATGCTTTCTCTGTGTCCAGTGACCACTCCATAGCCAGAAATTAGTTTTATTTTATACACCTCACTCATGGAACAGTGGGAGAAGATGTAAGGTGGTTATGCCTCTGACTTATTTTGGATTTTACAAAATACAGATTGCCCAGGACCTGCCTGCCCTGCATAAGAAATGATTTACTAATAATATTAAATCCCAGATCAGATTCTGGCAGAATCTGGTGGGAGGTATACAGCCAGGGTTTACAAGTACTAGGAAGAAAAGAGATACTTTGGCAACTATATTGAGTGGAGCAGGAGTTGGGGTTTCACTGTGCAATTCTGCGGATGCTGAGGGGTTGAATCTTAGAATTAACTCTTTAGTCAATGGTTTTGGAAACGCAATTGGAAAAGGAGGTGGAAGCAGTAGCCTAATGCTGCAGCAGCAGGTACTGACTCTTAGCACTATGCACGCCATTGCACCAGCTTTGAAGTGGATGACTATATCTGTAAATACTGTGATTTGTTTTCATGTTTTTCAAGCAATTGCTTGCAGCATCAATGATACTAAACTTGTTACGCGTTTAACTCAGGGGACAGAAGAAATTAAGTGGTGGGAGCTGGTTGAGACTGTTAAACAGCACACTGATCTGGACCACACTAGTGGAAAAGGGAATTTATAATATCAGGGAAGAACATTTGCAGTCTGCAAGACTAGAAGGTCCTGAGCCGTGGGCTCCACACACAATTAATAATGAGACTGTGCCGGTCATGCCTGTTATTCTCAGGTGGACAGTGAGTCCTAGCGAATTAGTGTATGTTCACAGTATGAGCACTTTTGAGACTGGAACATATAAACAGCACGATCCTAGTGATAACCTGGCAGCAAGGACGGTGTAGAGGTAAATACTGCATGTTGCCAAAGAAACCAGCATAGATGGTTCTGTAAATGCATCTATCTCAGAAGGAAGTAGGGCCCAGCTAGTCACCAAGGAGATCATGAAGGAGGTGGTAAGGCTCAGTGATACCATGTGTGCGGTGGGTTACCGGTGCTTTTCAGTTGGGGCAACGCCATGTCAGGGGAACCTGGATGTGTTTTGTCTAAACCTCACCTCTCCAGCTCAGACTGGGACCCATGCCCCATGGCCAAGTGCACGGAATGAGGAGAATGTGAGGGAGGAAGTGATGGCTAACTCTGAATGGGAAACATTAGTGACTAATCCCTTTGATCCCAGAGTTCCCTTGTCCATAAGCACATCCGATTTAGTAAAGAGAAACATAGAGAAATTGCTGCCCATTACCCAGCTGGGAGCTGAGCACCAACAAATGGGGGACAATGCCACACAGGCTGTGGCCAGACGCTGGTGGGCAGCCCCAGAGGAGGTGATCTTGCACCCCCTGGTGTATGCTTTAAATTTAATTGGAATGGGAGTTCAAATGCTGACAACGATTGTGGTCATGGGGATGTGTAGCTGGATGATAAAATAGAAAAAGCAAGCACGGAAAGAGAGAAATATGATGTGAATGAAACGAATGCTAATTTAAGAGAATATGGCAAGTAGTGGAATGTAGGGCTGTCTTAGCAGGCCCAAGTTAAGACAAGACAAGATTCTGCCATAATCTGATCTGGGATTTAATATATTAGTAAACCATTTCTTATGCAGGGCCAGGCAGGTCCCAGGCAATCTGTATTTTGATTCTACCCCAAATCAAAAATAAGTCAGGGGTGTGTCCACCTTACATCTTCTCCCACTGTTCCATGAGTGAGGTGTATAAAAAAATACTATTTTCTGGCTATGGGGTGGTCACTGGACCCAGAGGAAGAGCATAATTTTGGGAGGTGGGGGGGGTTCAATGATAGAGGTACTCATTGTAGGCTGGGGCATGGGATGGTGCATATCATTTGTTCTTTGTCACCAAAAGAGATGGATTTTATGTACCTATATGCCCTAACCTGTCAAGCAATTGGTCCCTGTGCAATCTGCAAAATAGCTGGTTTTTACATGCAAGAAGTATAGATGTTAGTAGCTAGGAAAGATGTATATAAACAGTGCGGTGTCTGACATGAATTGGAATTGTGGTATCACCCCGCACCTGACCCCCCTGTGTCTGGGCCTGGCCAGCATGGGCAAAGAGCTGTTACCCGCTTGATAAAGCAGCCTGCCTGATAAGCTGGAGTCAAGCAGAGGTTTTTTTGGATCCCAAAGGACTGGATGAAGTGGATGAGGTGCTCTGGAGAAGCAGAGTGGAAAAGGGTCTGAGAGGGAATCCAGCAGTGTGTGGAAAGTGCTAAGTATGGTTATTAATAGGGAAGGCCCTGGAATTCTAGAGACTGGTTGAACATTTCTGGCAGAAGATTCTCCATCTCTGCAACATTCTGTAGGACTTTCCCTCAAAGGTTCATTGAGTTTCCACAGTAACTGGGTAGATTTTTCTGGGGATAGCCCTTGGCAGAGTCATACATAGCATAAGCAGGGATGGCGTAATGTTCCTCCAGACGGCTCTGCTAGTGCCCCCTGCTCTTTCCTGGCAGCAGCCCTTGTCAGTCCAGTCCAGTCTGCAATACAGGGTATCCCTACCCCAACTCCCAGTTCTGCCAATGCTCCTGCAACTCTTTCCCCACCTCTAGCAGTCCGATGTTGAGCCTCCCATAGAATCATAGAATCATAGAATATCAGGGTTGGAAGGGACCCCAGAAGGTCATCTAGTCCAACCCCCTGCTTGAAGCAGGACCAATTCCCAGTTAAATCATCCCAGCCAGGGCTTTGTCAAGCCTGACCTTAAAAACTTCCAAGGAAGGAGATTCCACCACCTCCCTAGGCAACGCATTCCAGTGTTTCACCACCCTCTTAGTGAAAAAGTTTTTCCTAATATCCAATCCAAACCTCCCCCACTGCAACTTGAGACCATTACTCCTCGTTCTGTCATCTGCTACCATTGAGAACAGTCTAGAGCCATCCTCTTTGGAACCCCCTTTCAGGTAGTTGAAAGCAGCTATCAAATCCCCCCTCATTCTTCTCTTCTGCAGGCTAAACAATCCCAGCTCCCTCAGCCTCTCCTCATAAGTCATGTGTTCTAGACCCCTAATCATTTTTGTTGCCCTTCGCTGGACTCTCTCCAATTTATCCACATCCTTCTTGTAGTGTGGGGCCCAAAACTGGACACAGTACTCCAGATGAGGCCTCACCAATGTCGAATAGAGGGGGACGATCACGTCCCTCGATCTGCTCGCTATGCCCCTACGTATACATCCCAAAATGCCATTGGCCTTCTTGGCAACAAGGGCACACTGCTGACTCATATCCAGCTTCTCGTCCACTGTCACCCCTAGGTCCTTTTCCGCAGAACTGCTGCCTAGCCATTCGGTCCCTAGTCTGTAGCGGTGCATTGGATTCTTCCGTCCTAAGTGCAGGACCCTGCACTTATCCTTATTGAACCTCATCAGATTTCTTTTGGCCCAATCCTCCAATTTGTCTAGGTCCTTCTGTATCCTATCCCTCCCCTCCAGCGTATCTACCACTCCTCCCAGTTTAGTATCGTCCGCAAATTTGCTGAGAGTGCAATCCACACCATCCTCCAGATCATTTATGAAGATATTGAACAAAACCGGCCCCAGGACCGACCCCTGGGGCACTCCACTCCCCTGAGTAGTCTGGCTGTGCCTCTGTGTATGAATAGTGTATGCTCCAGGTAAATATCCACTAGGAGAACCACAGAACTGCTCCTGCTTGTGACTTACAGCAAGTACTGGTAAGCTGTGAATGTAGAATCTGGGTCTGCATATCCGATGGCCACAGGCTTCTGGGAAATGCACTGAAAATCCTGAGGCAAGTTTGAGCAGCATGAGAGAGGCAGGTGGGTAGCTGTTTCACCCACAGCTCTGACAGTGACCGCATCTGCATTTTCAAGGCTCTCGCTAGATTGTACTTGCCTTTGTGGAAGCAAGCCCATTTGAAAAAGGCTTTTGGCTAATGATTTGGTTAGCCAATATGGGTGGAGCAAAACTATAATGAAAAAGAAAAGAAGCGGAGGGCGGGACGGGACCTGAAGATGATCTTATTCATGCAGTCATAAATCAACATTAATTCCTCTGAAGTTAATGCCGTGTCAATAGAACTGGTTGGAAAATGGGGATTTTTTTTCCCCTGTGTGGAAAATTTCAATGAAAACAAAACATATTTTTGTTTGGGGCAAAATTTCCAGTAGAAAATGTGACTGTTTAATCATAAAAACCCAAAGGTTTTAATTTTGGCAACCCAAAACTACAGTTTTCCGGGCAAAACTGCCAGAATAATAACAATTAGAATATTTAGTCTTCAGCCAAACATCTTCAGTCGTCCAATGAAAGAGTTTGGGTGTTGAAAAGCCAAGTTTCTATCAAATTTGACCAGCCCTAAGCCTCAAAGTAGTATAAAAGTAGAATCAAATCGGCATATTCTTGATACTGGGCAGTAGGACGTTATTATTTATTGGAATAGTACCGAGGGGCACCAATTCAGGATCAGGGCCCTGTTGTGCCAGTCACTGTACACACACACACATACAGTATAAAGACACTCCCTGCCCCAAAATGTGGAACCTTCCATAATGCAATTTTCACCTTTCAACTTGGCTGAACAAAAAAAAATCCAACGGCAAAAGTGATGTGAAAACTGCAACAATTTTGAGACTTTGCATTTAGAAGATCAGTTCAGAGGAAGAACCCTTTTCTCCCTGAAAGAGTACACGAGTCTCCTGCTTTGGTGCAAAAGCCCAGTTTGTGAAACTGCACAAAAAAGCAAAATGATCCGAAACAACAGTGGGAAACTTGTCCCACCAAGAATGCATGGCCATTTGCTTGACATTTGGCAAGCCGTTGCTAGGCAGGAAAAGCTGATTTCCTAGGATATTTCCTTGATGCTTGTCTAGGAAATTTAAGAGCACAGCTGAGCAACCATTCATAATTCCAGAGCTTTGTGCTTCAGCCTCAATTCCTTAAGAGGGTCAGTGCAGGATTCTGTGGACACTGGTGCCCTGACACAGCTACAAATACTATATAGTTTGTTACTGATCTAACGCTACTGGCTGAGCACCATCCAAATATTTATCCTTGTGAGGTAGGGAAGGTTTATTATGCCGCTTGTGCAGATAGGGAAATAGAGGTACAGCGGCATCCAAGGAGTTTGTGTCAGAGTTGCAGATGAATGGAGATTTCGTGTTACCCTAGTCCAGTGTTTTAACCACTAGGCAATTCTTCCCTTCGCCAACTCGTACTGGTGTCTTCTTATGTAACACTGGATGTATATGAGGCGGAAGACGGTCTCCTGCAGCAGCTTGCTAGGGATGTATTCTGATTGGTGGAAAAAAAGAGCATTCAGAATTCCTCTTGGTTTATTTGGCCCTGTGTACTTGTAGCTGAGAGACTTTCAACAAGCTAAACACATGATCATGAGAGCGGACATCCACCTGGCCTTGGGCTATGCTGCTGCCAGATATGATACTAGACCTCATTGCTAAGAGAAAGTGTGAACAGCTTTACTGACACCATCCAGCTATAACACAATCTAATGGCTGGACACTGAAGCTAGACAAATTCAGACCAGAAATAAGTGCTAGAGAGCTTATTCCTTCACTCTCCCACTTCCCTGGTCCTTCTCGCATGAACAGAGAGATACAATACCCGAAGTCCGAAGGTGCAAACAATTCGATGTTTATTGGGGTGAACTTCCAGCAAGCTTAAATACAAGTTCCCTTTTCCTTATTTTCGAATCCCAACTTACTTCCTGTTTGCCCCAATTTATATAGTAATATTCTTAGCTATACCTTAACCAATCATTCTACTGAAATTTAACTAACCAATCCTAACATATTGTAACATGATTAGCTAACCAATTATATCCCACCACCTTAATTAGTTTACACCCAGCAAAATTAATTATACAGCAGACAGAATCAATCACAGAACCAGACAGAGACCATGCCGATAAACAATAGCAAAGTGGGAACTATAATGACAAAACAATACAGAAGTGAGGATTTCACAACTACATCTATAAAGACATAAGAGTTTCCCAGCTGTGTCTATTGATAGGTGAGTTCTTACCAGACAGAAAACTATCAACCTCAATTTCCTTTTACATCTTCTAGGCACTTCCCTTTCTCTGGAGGTGATAGGCACTATCAGGACAGGGTTGTATTCCTAACAGCCCAATAGCATCTTCTTTCCATGTGACTACTTTGGAATGTGAGGATGTGACCGGTTGCTTCCCAGCTTATCGCTGCCTCTGTCGCTTCGCCAAAGGCCTTAGCCTAAGAACAGGGCCTCAGACTGTCACAGTAAGAGAAGTCCCTTACACTGGCAGACAGTGATTTTGATTCTTTCTTTTATACTTCTAACTAGCCAAGTGATAAGAATACACCTAAATTCTTAAAGTACAGGCCTTTACAGACAGGCCTGAATATCTATATCCTAACACTCCACCCCTTTTTTTTCTTTTTCTTTTGGGATCCTCCTGCCCAGGTATCCCTGGAAAAGCATAGGACATATGGCGACACATTTCCTGATAGGGCCAGGCATCAAGGTGGAAGGTGTCGATGCTCCATCTGTCCCATTGCCCCTTGTGTAGTATCATGCTTGCACCTTCTCTCGTCCGGGCATACCACACCTGTTCCAGTTAGTGTTCCAGACTTCCCAGTATAGTGGGCCCGAGAAGGTTGGGTCCGGGTTGTCTAGTACACTTGGGGGGGGGGGCGGGGGGCTTACTACATTACTTATAGGTTATAATTAGTGGCTGTTCTCTAGGGGGTTGTGCCCCCCTTGATCGTTTCCATATGCAATGTAATACACATATAGTTAACAATACACCAGCTGCCATGATAATCCACAGCAACACCGAGAGTCCTGACCACTGCAGTATGGTCCGACATCCTGGCCACCACCAAAAACACTGCTTCTCCTCCTCTGACAAGGTTAAAATTTTGTCAGCGCCATCCTGTAGTGTGTATTGTAAGTGTGTCCAACTGTTGGCGCTTGCAGCAAGTTGCTCTTGTAATCTTTGTGTACTTTTGTTCATATTGTGTGTCCATTGAATATCCACAGTGAAATTTGGTATTGTCCAAACCAATTCAACTACTTGGTACGGCATGGGGTAGTAGGTGCTGGTTCGATTGTTTACAACGATTAGGTCCACTGATCCATTGGTGCACCACAGTCCAGGTGGCAGTGTATAGAAGTTCATAATTTTGTCATACTCTGGAAGGATTTTGCCTCCTAGTGTTATATTGCAGGATTGCATACATTCCCCACAGAATACACTGTACCCCATATACATTACCCCTAAATGCCCCCCCTTTGCAATAGGCCGTTGATCCTGCTCCTCCATAGTCATAGGAGAGAGGCACATCCATATTCCTCCTCTGGATATACAACTGCTTAATGTGATGACGGTCCAATTTACCCCATTCCACCACCACCCCACCTATTCCCTAGTGGCTCCCAATGTGCTCCCCCTTCCCTACTTACTCCCATAAGGCTCAAGGGAACCACCTTATTTGCATTTCCTTCCCATGGTATCATAGTAACAATTACACAAGAACTGTCCCCACAGGTCGGAGATGTTATTTTCCAGGTAGATGGGTATGTTTTTGCAATTGTGGATAAATATGGGCTAGCCTCCCGATTTAATACTGAAGGCCATTGTTCTGACCAAGCATCTCTCATAATATCCATTAACATTATTAACTGAGCATTTTGAATACTTATGCACACTTCTCCCCATGTTAGTCTTCTAAAGCCATCCTCTACCCATGTCACCAGGTCCCCTGCCCAATGAGTTAACTGTAAGTTTACCTCTACTGCTGTCCTCCACCCTGTGGCAACTGCTGATAGATGCTGTGCCATTAATTCATTAATCTGTTGTTGAAATTTCACATTTTGGCTTACTAATTGTTTGGTTACCCAGTCGTCCCCCAGATTCCATGTACCCAGCATAGTGTTCCCAGCTGCCCACAATCCCCTTTTCCGACGACGATTCCAGGTGTGTCCCCTCACCCATGCATTGAATTGTTGTTTCAATCCTTTTATGTACATACTACAATTAGGATGGATTTGGTCCACCCACCATTCCTTGGGGCGTACCACCCATGTAATAGAGTGAAAGGACACGTTAAAAAGTGCTGGCTACACCTGCTCCCACAATGGCTCCCAGACATTTGCTCGTCGGGGAATATTCTTGGCTCCAGTTGTGGCCACTTTAAATTTGGATTCTTCCAACTTGGCATCCATATCACCTGTAGGGTTACATTCTGTAAAATGGTTAACTCATCGTATACCCAGTGTCCCAAAGGGGATTTTACGCCTAATGTAATATGTACATAACAATCACACCTTCGGGGATTATCTTCCATGGAAGTACCATTGTGGTTACATATGGTAACATCACACCCTCAATGTGGGGCCCTATTTTCCCAAGAGGGTTCATTTGCTCCAGAAGACCAGAGGGTTATATTCTTTGGACCCTCCGTAACAAACCACATAGCTGGGTAACTGTGTTTTCCACTATCGTTAATCATGGCAGCACCCAGGGAGTACCATGTGATATTTCCTGATAAATTTGATATTCTCCACCTGGTTGGGATTCCCCCATCTAATCCATAAACCATATACCGACACTGCCAATTCCTGTTGGAGTATTAGTGGTACATCTTTCTATGGGGAGATTCTCATAGTCTTCATTAGCTTTATTACCACAGATTGCATGTGTAGCCGTCCATGTGTTTCCTCCTTTTGACACTTCACATCGTGGGATCTGAATAGAATTTGTAAATGTGACAATTGTGATTAGCACTAGTAATTGTTCCATCCAGGACCAGGGAATTTTCATCCTTTTTGAATTAACCTGTAATACACACATAACAAAATTTACACGTCCCCTTTCCCAATCCCCTGTTTGTACCTTTTTATTTGCGTGCAGTGCACCCACTCCCGTCCTCCATTCTCTGTACCCAGTAATAGCAGACTGGGCCCTAATTGGTCAAGGACAAGATAGGGGCCCTTCCATTTAGGAGCTGGGAATGGATGGTGCTGACCTGGAATCTTGTACATCACTAGATCTCCCACCGTGGGTAGATTAGGCTCCCCAGGCAGGTCGTACCATGCTTTGACTCTTGCTGCTCCTTGCTTGTCTCGCCAGGCCACCGCCTGCCGTACTTGTTTTACATGTTCGATTAAAGTTAAAATCCATTCTTGTGTTAAGCCATGTGTAGTGACTTCCCCAGGTACTGGGGTAAGTAGATTTTCCCACCGTTCCATAGGCCTTCCCATGAGAGCTTCATATGGAGAAAATCCTGTGCCCTTTGATTCTCGGGCCCTTATTCTCATTAAGACAAAGGGCAGTAACTGTAACCAGTTTTTTCCTCCGATTTCCACTCCCTTTCTTAGCTCACTTTTAACGGTGCGGTTCATGCGTTCCACCTGCCCCGCAGCCTGGGGGTGATAAGCAATATGGAACAACTGTGTGATTCCAGTGAGGGCTGATAGCTCCCCTAACAGATCTAACCGAAAAGCAGCTCCTTGGTCTGAGTCAATCACCTTTGGGACCCCCCAGTGAGTGAATACCTCATTTACCAGTATTGCAGCAGTTACTCGGGCAGTTTGATACTTTGTGGGGAAAGCTTCCACCCACCGGCTGAAAGCATCCACTACCACCAACATGAATCGGTTTTTCCTGTGATCTGGTGGTAGGGGTCCTGTGTAATCAATCTGTATTCTTTCCCAGGGTCCCCTTGGGGCTTGTCTCATTAATTCTCCCCTTAGCACCTTCTGAGGTGGGCTGTGCCTGGCACAGTCCAAACAACGTTCCAGATGTGATTTTAAATCAGCTGCCATTCCTGGCCACCAGCACAACCTTTTTAAAGTTCCCAGTGCTTCCTCAAACCCAGGGTGTCCCCCTGCCAAGCTCCCATGCACCCAGCTTAAGAAAGCCGTCCGACTTCCCTGAGGGCACAACATTACCGGTCCCTCAGTTGTTAAGACACACCAAATCCCTTCCATTAGTTCCACCTTTGGCATATGCCTGTCCGTAAGTTTCATGATGCCTTCCAGTCCTGGGTCAGATTCCTGCAACTCTCGAATTCGCCCTCCCCGATCTGTATCCACCCCGCTTCTTGTTAACACTGTGACAGGCACACTCTCTTCTGGCTCCCAGGGCCATGGGGGTGCCTCTGTTGCAGCCCGCTTGGCCTCTACATCGGCCAGATTATTCCCTTTGCTTAGGGGTCCTGTTTTCTTGGGTGCCTTTACCTTTACCACACTGATCCGTGTAAAACAGTGACTCAGCTCCTCCACTCGCTTCCACCAGGTAGCATGCTTGATTGTGGAACCGTCTGTTGCCCTGACATGATTATCCGCCCACCATCTCAGCATTAATGTGGCCCCACGAAATACATCATCTGAATCTACCACCACCCAACATTCTGGCTCAAATTTGGGATCCACTTCATTTAAAGCTGTCAGCAAGGCTGCCAGTTCTGCCTCCTGAGCTGACCTTGCTTCTAGTGAGAAACCAATGGTGCTGACTGTCTCATTGCCTCTGATTCCCACAACAGCTAAGCCTGCAGTTTTCCGTCCCCCTTGATACCTACAACTTCCATCCAAAAACCATACCAGTGTCCCCTCCTTTATCTGATTGGGGTTAGCCGCTCGAAACACCTGATGTTGGGTTTTACCTGGGCTGGCTTCACATTGGTGTGGGGGGTGCCAGCCAGATGTAATCCAGCTACCCAGACTATGGCTTCCTTTAACACCTCTGCTTTAATGTTTTCTGCCTGTAGAGCCAGCAACCATTTAGCAATACGCTGCCCACTCACTTGTCCCTGTAAGACAGCGTGCATGTTTAACAGCCGCAGGGGGTCAGGATGAGATCGGACTATTACTTTCTGCATTCCCGTAAGGTATTTAAATTTCCCTACCCCCCAGTAGGAGCACAACAGCACCTTTTCACACCATCCATACTTCAATTCCACAGCACTCAAAAGTCGAGAGGCAAAGGCCACAGGTCGGTCCTTTGCTCCATACTCCTGTGTTAATGCACAACCAATGGTAGTGTCCGATACCAAAGGATACAGATAAAAGAATTTCTTAACAGTGAGGGCAATTAACCATTGGAGCAACTTACCAAGAGTCGTGCTGGATTCTCCATCACTGACCATTTTTAAATCAAGACAGGATGTTTTTGTAAAAGATCCACTTTAGTTCAAGCAGGAATTATTTCAGGGAATTTTTCTGGCCTGTGTTCTACGGACTAAATGATCACAGTGGTCCCTTCTGGCCTTAGAATCTACGGATCTATGAAAATATCCAGCATTGCTCTCCATCTAAGGCCAGATCAATATTAGAAAAGTTTGCCACTATAATGTCAGTTAGAGGTGTTTTCTCATGACATTTTAATACCAGCAAAGGCCCTAATGCAATTATACTGTGACCACTTTTCTAGTATAGACTAGATGGCAGTGTAGATACTTTAATATTTCCAAAGTCTTGGCTCAACGTGGCACTGGATCTCATGTAAACCTGGAGCCTTCAGGATCTGTTTCTCCTTCAGTTGTTCCAAAGTCCTGGTGTGGGACATGGAGAGGATCTTTACAATGGATGGATGCTGGGAGAGGGGAATGTGGTGGTACATCACTGATTTATTTTCATATTACTAAGTTAAATTAAAATCAAAAGCAACTCCTTGCAACTAAATAGAGCAAAGCAGGCCCCTGATCTAATCAGCTCTTTTGACAGGAATTAAATGCCAATCTATTTTAAAATGCCTTTTGCTGAGGGCTTAATGAGGGCAACCCGGGAAAATCAATTGGTTGTGTGATTTGGAATTTCAGAACATAAACAATAAATGCTAATTAGAAACATTCTTATTAACGACGTAAACTTTTCCGATAGTTTATAGACACGTAATTAAAGTTTGATGAAGCTGCTTTAGCAATTTAGGGCCTGATGGCAGCAGTACATGGCTCTCACCTTTGGGAAACCCTCTGTCCACATGGCCCTTTCACATAAGAATATACGAATGGCCCTACTGGGTCAGACCAAAGGTCCATCTAGCCCAGTATCCTGTCTACTGACAGTGTCCAATGCCAGGTGCCCCAGAGGGAATGAACAGAACAGGTAATCATCAAGTGATCCATCCCCTGTCGCTCATTCATGTGGGAGAATGACTCCTGGATGAGTCCATGAGGATGCAGCTGGTTGGAGGAACTCTGTGCCCTGAGCTTAAATTGTTTCATGGAGAAGCTGGGTATAGGGAGCTGTTGAGAATCCTGGAAAGTGGGAACTTCACTGCAACAATGGGAACAGAGCTCAGATCTTCCTAGTCCAAAATCATAGGCCCCTGCCATTTGAGCTAAAGGAGAATCACTGCTAGCATTATAGGGCCTATGACACATAGGCGAGCAGTGCTGCTTCTATCCAGTTGAGGGCAGTGGTGCATATATGTATGAGCCAGCTCATTCCTGTCTTAGGGACTATTATCATAATAGCTGAGCAGACCACTGCACCCCTGTGATGCAGCGAAATACTACGGCACAGAGGCACTTGCCCAAGGTTATGGCAGAACATCTGGCATGGCATAGGAAACTGAATCTGGGTCTCCTGAATCCTAGACGAGCACCATGATCCATCCTTCCTATCGACTCTAACTCTAGGATGAGTAAACCACAGAGCTGGCCAACATTTTTCAAACGGTTTTTCAACATCGGGAATTTTCCTGATTTTTTGGTTTTGTTTTTGGTGACTTTGCCAGGTGTTTTGATAAACAGAAACATGAAAAGCCGAATCATTTTTTTCAGTCATCAAATTTTCGGTTTATCATTTTTACTTTGGTTCCCCTATTTCTCTCCCACCCCATGAGACAGAGCAATGGGCAGCAACTGCTGATCCAGAGCTCTGACTACTGCAGCTTCTAACAGCTGCTTCGCATGCCCCAGAATAGGGGGAATGTGCCAGACTGATAGGCTGGAGAGAGTTAAAAACTAATGACCTCATTAACTCCGAAGGCACAAAAGCACAGGAAGGGTGAAGGGGGGAGAGAGAAAATGAAAGAGCTGTAGGCTGGGAGAATCAAGGGCACAGGTCTCTCCTCTGCTGGGCTCAGGAGCTTTAGAGGCCCGGGATTCTGCTTAAACACCGGCACAATGTGTAAAGGTGGTGGGAACCTTGGAATCATTGTGTAGATTTCTCTGAAAACACTCAATGTCCAGTGGGAGTCAAAAAAGTAAACAGAATAATGGGAATCATTAGGAAAGGGAGAGATAATAAGACAGAAAATATTATATTGCCTTCATATAAATCCCAGGTATGCCCACATCTTGTATGTTGCATGCAGATGTGGTCGCCCCATCTCAAAAAAGCGATATTGGAATTGGAAAAGGGCAACAAAAGTGATTAGGGGTATGGAACGGCTTCTGTATGAGGAGAGATTAATAAGACTGGGACTTTTCAGCTTGGAAAAAAAGATGACTAAGGGGGGATATGATAGAGGTCTATAAAATCATGACAAGTGGGGAGAAAGTAAATAAGGAAGTGTTATTTACTCCTTCTCATAACACAAGAACTAGGGATCACCAAATGAAATTAATAGACAGCAGGTTTAAAACAAAAGGAAGTATTTTTTCACACAACACACAGTCAACCTGTGGAACTCCTTGCTAGAGGATGTTGCGAAGGCCAAGACCATAACAGAGTTCAAAGAAGAACTAGATAAGTTCATGGAGGATAGGTCCATCAATGGCTATTAGCCAGGATGGGCAGGAATGGTGTCCCTAGGCCCTGTTTGCCAGAAGCTGGGAATGGGTGACAGGGGATAGATCACTTGATGATTCCCTGTTCTGTTCATTCCCTCTGGGGCACCTGGCACTGGCCACTGTCAGCGGAGAGGATACTGAGCTCAATGGACCATTGGTCTAACTCAGTATGGCCGTCCAATGATTTATTTGCGAAGTTTGTTACATAAGGTGATTCACCTGAAGAGGCTCTCCAAATAGGTTTTTGTGGCCCAGTCAGGGGCACCGGAACAAGAGAGGCCAGGGAGCCAGGGTCCCATCACTTTTTTAAATGGGAGGGCTATGCCATAAGGGTGAGCAAAGGAGGGGAGGGGGCAGAGAGGTGTGAGCAGGGGGCGGGATCATGGGCAGAAGAGGCAGCATGGGAGTGGGGCCTCGGGGAAAGGGGCAGTGCAGGGGGTGAGGCTACAGTTTGGGCACCCCCCACACACTTTTCAGGAGCTTCCGCCACCCTGTCATATCCCATTTCCTCCCTTTTTTCACTGGAAAAGGAGAAAAAGGGGAAGAAGAGTTGGGGGCGTGGGCCAAGAAAATCTGAAAACCGACGACACAAAAAGTTGGGAAACCAAATATATTCAGTACCACGTTTGGTGAAGGCTTTCCTAGAACTGAAAGCTCGTTCACTGTCTAGCCCCGCAGGAAGGAACACAGCTTTCGCAGTCAGGAACATTTCCCCCCCAGATATGTTCTCTGTTGTCCGGCCAGCGCTCAGAAGCCATTGCCGTTCCCGCATGGAGAGGAATGATGCCAGCAGGAAGGGTTTCCCCTTTGGTGTTTCAGCCTGAGAAGAATTTCTCATTGGTACAGCCAGTGTGTGATGGGGGGGCACCATCTCAGCCTGCCCTCCAGGGACCTCCAGAGCTCAACGCAGATCTCTTGACAGCTTGAGCTAAAGGGCCAGGCTGTGCATAACACACACCAATGGGTTACATGTGCCCGGGTGTCGGAGCTGGTGAAAGGGGTGGGGCTGCCTCAGCCCTGGCCTGGGACGACACGCCCTTCGGGCTGAAAGGGATATTCACTTTCTGCGCCTCGGCTCATCTTTGGCATCTCTCTGGAGACAGCCAACAAGGGGCTGGATTACGACAGCAGGTTTTATTATGGAGACACCTCTCCGTTAGAAAATGGATTGAGAGGCACTAACTAGCTTGTTTCACGCAGGTCACTGACAGCCTGTGCAGGGAACGGGCTCTTGGCCTGGAGAGAGTCTGCTGAAAGGCCCCGTTTCCTGTCCCCCGCGACTGACTTACTTAGCACCGCAGAGCCTCGCCTTTGGGTTTGCTGCATAAATAGCTGCAGCAAGAGAGAGTGGGAGCATTAGTGGCTCCCTGAGTCTGTTTGTCTTTTATTGTTGCCACCGAAAATGCAATCGAGCTGCAATTTCCGTGGCGGACTGTTTCCATCAGGAGTCGTTCCTGGCGCGAGGCGTCGTTGGCTTTGATTAGCCCCCTCGTATTTCTTCTCCTCCCCTTGAGAGGCGAAAAAAAGGTTTGTCATCCCCTGAGCATGAGGCACCCCTCTCTCTGAGGGAAGCTAAACCAGCAACATGGGGGTTTTACGCCCTCCCCCCCCCATGAACCCCCACCTTCAGGACCGAGTTAGGAACCGACATGTACACGAATTGATACCATGTGCTCCCCCCGCCTCCCGGAGATTAGCCCCATATGGGGAAGGAGCTGCGTTCCCGTCCATTTGTGGGGGGGGGGGGGTTGATCTAAATTTATAGCAGGCGTTTTAAAAATATATGTAACAACCCAGGAGATAGACTTCAAACATCGCCAGAATTGGCTGCTTCTCATGATATTTAAACTATACGGCGCAGTTCATTACGTTGTAAATCTAATGCTAACACACAGTGATATATACTTACAATATGTTCCTACCACGCTGTACTTTTCTGCAGTTTCCTGACTACATGTTAACCATCTCAACAGCCCCCTAGCTTTAGGAATGGGCCCTGTCATGGGTGAGGGTTGTAGATCTCGTTGAGCAGGGATGGTGTAAAATGGGATCCTTCGCAGTTCAGAGCTGGCTATCACAACGTTTGATTCTGGCCTCTGAAATTTTCCACCACTCCCTGTGTGTGCACTCTATCCACGACATGACGAGCTCGGGTATTAAAACGTTACCCCCTTTTATGCGAGACTGATCAAAAATTCAGGGCACTGGTGTCATGTTCCATTCAGGAAGAGAAATTGATGATGGAGTCTGGTTTTGGTTTGGTTTTGTTAATGCAATCTTGTTTGAGTACCAGGAAAGCACAAAGTGCTGTTTCTCTGAATGCCGGAGGAACCAGAAACCAGGAGACAGTTTCCCTCTTCGCAACAAACTCTTTCAGCCAGCTTGTTCAAGCTGCAGGAGTCTGACTTTCCTTCTGCTTCTCTCTGTCTTGTTTATCTGTGTTGCCCTGGGGTGCTTCGGTCTCTCTCTCTCAATCTCACATCCACACCCACACAGACCAAAAACACTTCCCGCAATCAAGGCCCCAGCTCCTGCATTTGAAACCCCCTGGGTCGCATAATTCAGGATCTACGCAGCCTTTCCATGTGCCTGGGGTCTTGAGTGCTCCTGCTATTGCTCCAGCCCCCTGATAACAACGGGTTCTTTACACTTACTCTGAATGGAAGGTGGCTGCCCCAGCTGATCCATAACAAGAAAGTTTAGCCCGGCCAACAAGGATATACTAGGATTGCCTGAGAGCTTTGTCCCTGCAAGCAGGGTGCTGTTCTGGAGGGGAAGTCAGCATCAGGCCTCCTGTAGACTGGGAATACAGGTCACCTTTTACAGAAAGCAGTATACAAAGGATATGAGCCCTAGGAAAGGGAAGGAGAGGAAGAGGAAGAGGAGATGGAGATGAAGGGAGGAGGACAGGAAAGGAGAGATGAAGTAGGGGCCGAGGAAAAGGAAAGAAAGATAGGAGAGATATGGCGGGAAAGGGGTACCACAATCCTGCCAACCTTTATGTTTTTTGCAGTTGCCTGCTGATCCACTGTAGCTCACCCAAGGCTAGATTTTCCAGAGCTTGGCTCCCATATGGCACCTAAATAAGGACCAGATTCACAGAAGTGCCCAGCACCCAGCAGCTCCCGTTGTGAGATTTGTGAGCACCCAACGCGTTCCCAGTGCACAAATCTGGCTACTTATTTCGGTGTCTAGATAGGAGCTGGGCTCCTTTGGATTCCCCCCACCCCCAAGAGCGAGTGTTTAGCACTCAGAAAATGAAACTGAAAGGTGGGATATTAAATCTGATAGAAGGAAATATATTTTCATGCGTGATTAGACTGTGGAACTCACTACCACTGGAAGTCATGAAGCACAAGAATTTAGCAAGATGCAGAAAGGGCTTGGACACTTACGTGCATCACAAGACTATCCAGAGTTATAATTAACAACACCATTTTTGGCGGGGATTTAAAACCTCATGCGTTGGGGCTTAGAGACCAGGACGAGACATTAATGGGGGCAGTGGGGGGGAACAAATCATCCCATATCTGCTATTGCAGGGTTCTCGCATCTTCCTCTGAGGCTCCTGGGGCTGGCCATTGTCAGAGACAGAACACAGGACTAAAGGGACCGTGATCTGAGCAAGTCTGTCAAGTCCTATGCTCCTATAAAAATTCCAACCATAGCAGCAAATCTGCTTTCAAGCTAAAAATCCCCAGGATTTTGCTGAAATTCTGCAGAAAAGATCTACACCCCTGAGCTGAGCTAAACTAAAGCATGGAGATTTTCTGCTAGCAAGGATTTTTCAGCACATTATAAGGATGGGAAAATAGGGTTATAATGACAGTCCAGACGTAACCTTCTAAAGTGCTTGAAGGGCTATATAATGATATGATACTATTAACCTTTAAACTGCCTGCCATTTGTTGTGTTTAACTACACCACCTTAGTGTTGCACTAATGAAGTCGTTATGCTCAGAATTCCATGCTTTTATTTCAGAGAGCAAATGAGTCAGAAGAAAAAAAAAAAGCCACTTGCAACTATTGGTGGACCCCCGATTCCAGTGCTGCCAACTCTCATGATTTTGTTGTGAGTGTTGAGATATTTGGTGTGTTTTTGTAAAGCCCCAGCTCCAGGAGTCACGTGCTAATGGGAGACTCTCACTTTCATTTTAAAAAGGATTTTTTTCGAACTCGTGAGTGTGGGAAAAAATTTGAAAATGGGATCACGTTTTCAAAAACTCAAAACCCAGAAGGAGAATACAAGACCCCAACATTTACTTTTTGAAAAAAAGAAAGCCTGTGATTTTAGGTCAATCTCATGATTTTGAGGGACCCGACACTTGTGATTTGTGAAGGCTTGCCATTGGCAATGTGGTGATTAAACTCACCAGCTGCAGGATCAGACACCAAGCATCTACCTTTTGCTATTATTACTTCCCTAATCTTCAGCTTTCCCACTAGTCCTCCTCCCCTGTACACCAGAAGCAAAGGTGTAAACCATCCCCTCTGCTGCCCCATTCACGAGGTGTGAATTTCCAAGCCCAGGACAGAACCATGGAACTCCTTGCCAGAGGATGTTGTGGAGTTCCACAGGTTGACTGTGCATTATGTGAAGAAATACGTCCTTTTGTTTGTTGTAAACCTGCTGCCCATGAATTTCATTTGGTGACCCCTAGTTCTTGTGTTACGAGAAGGAGTAAATAACACTTCCTTATTTACTTTCTCCACACCTGTCATGATTTTATAGACCTCTATCGTATCCCCCTTAGACATCTCTTTTAAAAGCTGAAGAGTCCCAGTCTTATTAATCGCTCCTCACACGGAAGCCGTTCCATACCCCTCATCATTTTGGTTGCCCTTTTCTGAACCAAGTCCACTATATCTATTTTGAGATGGGGCGAACAGGTCTGCACGCAGTATTCAAGATGTGGACATACCATGGATTTCTATAGAGGCAACATGATATTTTCTGTCTTATTATCTCTCCCTTTCTTATGTTCTTATAAAAGAGATAGCTTTCTATCAACTCCTAAAAAAAAAAAAAAGCATAGCCCAACTGAGCATGCTCAGAAGCATATTCCAACTGAGCATGCTCAGAAGTGATCTTTCAATTACTCAATTTTTTGTTGTAAATATTTCTCTCATCCCAAGCCTAGCAAAGGGCCATCTCCTCAGTGAGGACAGTTTCCATGCAGAGCTCAGAGAGGTGCTCGTCTAACGCTAATTTTTAGACCCTGAGAAGAAAATCGAGTCTGAAAATGCCCTAAAGTGTAATTTTCCTCCCACCTTCCAATAACTCAAAAATAGCAAAAAGGATTTTTGTCAAACTATGTGTGTGTGTGTGGGGGGGGCGGGAATCATTTCTTCTTGCTTGAGACAAAGTGTGGAAAGTTTTATCCCTAACAGTATTTTTTCCACAGAGTTATGACCATGTGAACCTAAGACGTTAGAATGAAAAGCCCAATGTAAGGGTAAACTATAGCTTTTGCTATTGTGAAAGCTATAATATATGAAGCACAATAAATCTGTGGAAAATATATTCTTTTCCATGAAGGGAGTTGTCAGAACCCAGTGTCTAAGTACCAAGATTGACGATAGGGGAACTGTTTTTCCAGTTGACATTTATTTTGCAGAGATATTAATGAGAAAACAGTTTCTTTTCCTGGAGTTCAATTTTAGGGCATTTCCCAAGTCTCTTATCAACCAAACCAGCCCATCTGAATGCATCTGACGTGTGAACTTGAGACAAGGACTACCAGGCCTTGGAAAGAATATTTAAAGGGCTGTGTTAAGCCCAGATTTTGACCTATTTTTAAAGTTCTGTAATCAGGTGAGAATGTTCTCTGCTGAAAAGCAAAAAAAAGAAAAAAAAAAAGCCACCCACGGAACAAAACTAGAGCCATTTTTATATAGGACCTACAATATTATGTGGCCGAGTCTTTTCATCTAGCCAGCAGCAAGAGGGCATCTTTGATAAGACTGACGTATGAGAAAGGACGTAAACTAAGCTGGTGTTGATGGGTGCATGGCAAGGCATGCACCGATGAATGCAATGCGGGTGTAATTATTATAGCTGGTCTGTGCTGGAGTGCATCAAACCCCTAAGGTACCAGTAACCTGCCAGCTGTACCATGACTCAGAGGCAAACTTTGCAGGTATTTCAGCAGGTAAGCCTAGAAGTCGCTAGCCCTAGCGGGTCCCAGACACATGGCAAAGGTAAAGTGTATTTTACTAGGGCTGGCAGGAAAGGGGAAGGTTGCAGATACCCTAGGTACAGATGCTGGAACAGTTACGGCTCAATGTGAGCAATCGCGGTTCTTGGTTGGGTCCCTTGGGGAGCCCATTTGAGCGTTCCGGCTCCTCGGGCCTGGGCTGCCCTCTCCAGTCCGGGCTCTCGTCCAGCAAATAGGCGCGTGCAGGCTCCCAAGCCAGGATCACTTAGCTGTGTGTCTAATTGGGATCACTCTGCCCGGGCTCCCTGCCCAGCTGCTGCTGCTGCCCCCTAAGCCCCACACAGACCTGCACCCAGTTGTGATGTCCAGCCGTCACAGCCTTCCGCACGGGACTTCGCATCCAGGCCCTGGGGGTTCCTCTTTGAGACCAGCTTCTCTGCAGCTCCTGGCTTGCCAGGCGGCTGCTGCTTCCCCTAGGTGCCCAGTCAGGTCCTCCGACCCGGCCAGGAGAAAGGGAATGTCCCGCGGAGAGAGAGCTGATGGGGAATGTAGTCTCCTGCTTAGCAGGGTCCTCACAGGGCTTTTTACCTTAGAACAACTAATCTTTGCCCTAACTACACATCTGAACATCTCAATGCACAATTGGCCAGATGCATACTGGGATATTTTGGGGGGTTCAGGGTGTTGTTTTGGGGTTTGTTTTTTGCCTTCTTCTGACTCTTAGAGATTGGCCACGGCTGGCGACGGGACCCAGCATGGACCAGCGTTCTGAGGTGGTTCAGAGAATCCTCTTAGATGCCTGGCTCGCATGCTCAGGGTCAAACTGCTCACCAGATTTAGGGTCAGGAAACAATGTTCTCCTAGGGACTTCAGAGGGGTGTTTTGCCTTCCTCTGCAGTGTGGGGGAAGGGATCAGCTAATTAACTCCCTCCCATCATAAGGGCCTTGGGCATCTGTGGTTTTATAAAGGGATCACATAGTGCAACAAAAATAAATCTACTCAAAGGACTGCAGGCTGGGAACTTGTCACTTCATTTAACTGCATCACAACAGAGCAGGAGGCAAGTCCCACTGAAAATAAGGAGAGATGGAATGTGGCTCCCACCCATAATATTCCAAGTAACCCTATTAATAGGGTGACCTTACATCCCATTTTGGCTGGGACAGTCCCTTTTTTAAGACCTGTCCTGGCTGTCTGGACTTTTTTGGCAAAAGCAGGGTGTGGAGGAACTTGTGAAGGGGCCGGGGGGCGGCAAGTGGTGATACCAGCCCCGTGAAGGTGGGGAGGCAGGGCTCCAGTGTGGGGCAGGCAGGGCTCAAGTGAGCAGCAATGCCAGCCCCAGGGAAAGGTGGTCATCTGTTGTACCAATAAAATAAAAACCAGCAGGATCTTATTAAAGGGAAAAAAGGCAAAATACCACATTTACTGTGTATACAGAAAGAATCATAGTAAGCAGTTAGTTACAGCTATAACATTCCATTCAATCTCATATTTATTCACACATTCATTCACACACACACACACACACAGGTTCTGCAAGGTTGTTATCATAGTTACTAGCCTTAGAGTTGCTCATGCCAAGCCACTGGCCAAGTGGCCTGGACATGAGGAGGGAGCAGGGCCTTGTCAGATGCTCATCTGATGCTCCTGGAAGTTGGTTTGCAGAATCAGACCCCCAAAGTTCTCACTTTCTAGAGTCCATTTTTATAGGAGTTTCTTCCTATGCCAGTCTATGGGAATTGCTTCATTATGCTGTTGCTGAATCAATCAGCAGATGGCACATTCCTGATGGCTCTGTGCTG
This sequence comes from Eretmochelys imbricata, assembly GCF_965152235.1. Classification (NCBI taxonomy): domain Eukaryota; kingdom Metazoa; phylum Chordata; order Testudines; family Cheloniidae; genus Eretmochelys; species Eretmochelys imbricata. The sequence continues at coordinate 3,735,824 of NC_135576.1, read as the reverse complement.
CCAGATGTTATCTTGTTCTTTGGTTCTCCCATTCTTGAGGCTGTTGGGTGGATTCCAGTCTGCCCTCCGGGGGTCCTCTGGTTATTTCCACTTGACGCCTTCTTCAGCCGATGGACACTGGATTCTTAGGCTGGCACCTCCCTGATCATTCAGTTATTATGCACACCAAGCATCTATCCACATACATCCTCTATCTCTATTTTAGATCACAATTGTTAATACAACAAAAGGGCAGAGAGTCTCTGGGTGCTGTTTCTGTTGTTACAGAGTATTGCTTTGAGTCTCTCTGTGCGAATTGCTTTGAGAACAGACTCTGTCTTAGAATGTACTAACGCAATTAGCAGCTTGCAAGTTTCACACATAGAGGGAGAGAAACACTACCAAAAACCAAGAGACCTCTTAATTAGTAATACCCTGGCATTTAAACTATGGGGAATCAAACTCATTTGTGATTTTAATACAGAACTTCTTTAATATGATTCAACATAATCATCCTCCCTCGTTTGTGAGTTGCTGCTTGCCTGAGCCCTGCTAGTCCCACGTGGTGGGGGAACTCGGGTGCATGGCTCAGGCCAGCCCTGTGTGGGTATGGGGGAGGAGGAAGGCTTGGGCCAGCCCCATGCAGTGTCCCCTTTTTCCTTTGGGAAATATGTCACCCTACCTACTGGGAGTTAATCCCATGACAGTCCATTGTAGGGTTCTTACCCCTTGCTCTGAAGCAGGTTGTGCTGGCCTCTATCAGAGATGGGATATTGGGCAGAATGGAGCCCTCCTCTGATCCACTCTGGCTACTCCTGTGTTCCTACCACGGGCCCCCTGGTCCTTCTCATAGGACTGAATAAATCTTAGCTACTAAACTTCCCGCGACTTCTTAAAGGCTGGTCTCCATAGAACAGGGCTGAGGCAGTATGGGAAAGGGATTGCTGCTGTCTCTGCTGCTCTCTGGATAAACAGAGGACTCTGGCCCATCGCGAGGCGGATCCAGCCCTAAATTCACTGCAGAGGGGAAAGAAACATTGCAGCCTGAGTGTGAAGGGACTCAGCTTCCCTGACAGTGCCTCTGCTCCAGGTTTACAGCATAAACTTTGCGGCCCCATCTCCGGTAATTCAGCTGCGTTTTTCTTGGCACACTCATTCCCACTGGGCATCATGCATGTGCTCCCTGTAGTGGAAACTAAAAGGGCTGAGAAGTGGCCCCTTGAAGTTCCGCTCAGCCAGGCTGTTTTTGTTGCTGACAAGCACATCTATCTTTCTGTACCTCCCAGAACGTGAGCTGGGAGAGCCTGGCTGTGCGCGCACGCTCTGCATGGTTTCAATGTGGGAAGGGTTGCTATGCAGCATGTATTTGGGTTGGAGACCTTTTGCAGGGATGAGGATGACAGAGGAATCTGCATTTGAGTTATACTGGTACAAATCTGGAGTGACTCCATTTCCTTCGGGGCGGGGGGGGTGGGTTACACCAGGTTTACACTGGTGCAGCCGACATCAGGTTCTGGCCCTTTGTTTCTCTTTTGATTCCTCCTCTCTCTCCTACTGTATTTTAGAATCTCGTCAGACAACCTATGCTAATTGTGTCTGAGTGATGCTTACCCTACAACTGCCCCATTGTAACCAAACTGTCCTATTCATAGGGCCACTTTGGCATCCCAGTCACTTAAAGTGGCTCTGCAAGGGATGATCCAGTGGTAGAATGACCCTGCTGGTTAGCTGACCCCTCCCCTTCCCATTCCAACGGCAGTTCCCCACCTTCCCCATGAGGCAATCCCCACCCATTCCCTACCTTAACTCTCACTCAAGGCCATGCTGTGTATCTGCATCCAGTCCCCAGAATGACCCTTTCCTCATTGCACAGTAGCACACGCCAAGTGTAAGCAAGGCGAGGCCTACAGCAGAGGCCAAGGGACTTTGAGATCAGGGGACAGAGGAGACAGGGAGGTTAATGGGGGAAGTTTGCAGGCGATATCAGCTAACCCCCCAGCCAAGACTACCCTCTGTAGTACGTAGCTCACTCCATCATTATCTGGGTGGTTAGCGGGCTGCGTGCAGTGCCTCCAAACGCAAAGCATCCTGCCCGGTTACAAAGTGCACAGGGACGGGTTTCCTTCAGAGGCAACAAATCAAAACGCAATCACCCAGGTCACAAATTTGATCTTACCAAAGCAGGCCATAAGTCAGCTGGCAAGGATTGTTCACCGGCTTTGCTGCTGTATGGGATGAGATCATAAGAGGGTCTGAGACGGGCGGGGGGGATTAGAGGGAATTGGGGATAGCAATATTTTGACTGGCATGGTGTAAACAGGGTACACTCATCTCTCATGAGCACCCCCTTGAGCAAGTGCACACATGCACTCTCTCTAAATTGTCCCTGCTCCAGAACAGAGCAGACCCCTGGAGACAGTATCTTCACCCTCTTGGGGCTTCCTGGCTACAGCCCTCCAGCTGGGCCACTATAGTTCAGATCCCCCTCCGGGGTGCCTCACTGTCCAGGCCACTTCCCCGCAGTGGCTAGTGGGGGTTGGGAGGGACCCAGGCCTGCCCACTACTCCCTGTGGGTAGCAGCCATCTGCTTTGTCCCTTTAGCTGGGTTGCACCGCTTCTCTAATTCCCTGGGCCACTTCCCTGCAGCTCCACACCATCTTCACCCTTATCTCAGGGTCTTGTCCTAACAGAGCCCCAGCAACCCACTCAGGGCTCCTTCTGGCAGCACTGCCTCATCTGGGGAGCTACCGCACCATCGGCCACACACACTCCAACAGCTCCAGCAAGGAACTGAACAGCCACAGGCCCTGGAGCTCTTCTTATATTAGGCTGCTGGGCCCTGATTGGCTGTGTCCCACACAGCCACTCTAGGTAGCTTGGAGGACCCTCTCCACTGCCCTTTTTGGGGGCGGGGTGTGGCCGGGCCATGAGGTCTCCAGCAGGGGGCCTCAGAAGGTCTGGTGCACCCAGTCACACATGGGAACACAAGCGGTGGAAGGCTCAGGACTGCTAATGGGGTGATTGCGACAGGAACACTGGGGGAGTTACACTCCTCTCTCTTCTGGGCCATTGGTGGGTCCCATTTGGAGAATGTCTGGAGGAGATCAAGGGACCCTCAAGCGGGAGAGAACTAGCTGGTCTGGCCAGAATTCCTGTGATTCTAGGATGGAGATAAGTACAGATTCACATAGCTTGTCCATGTCTGAGACTATCCGATGCACCCAAAATGGTATCAACATGATATGAGCCACAGTGCTGAACTCCAGTGGGGCTGTGTCCCACGTGGCCTTGGCTAAGGGACATGGCTACGTTATGGGACAGAAAGGGGCTGGGATCCATCTTCCCCCATTATCTACCCATGCTAGCTCTGTTGTATTTATAGGATGCCAATTACTGTAGCACCTAGGTGCCAAATACAGTAAAAAGATACGTATAAAAATGACACAAAATTGATTGTTCTATTGTTGTCCTCAAGTTTGGTCATTTCTTTTCTGTCTTTTCCCCAGAGGGCCTACTCCAAAAGCAAATCAGGGGGTTCAATCTGGCTGAGTAACCCAAAGAATACACAGACCGTGAGCTGGGCCCACCTATGGGATTCTCTGCCACATGAAGGGGTTGGGGACTTTGAAAACTCAGCTGGATAACCCCTGCCTGCAATGTTCTTGCAGGGAGCTTCGGGAAGATGAACTAGATTATCGACTAGAGCTTTGCCATCTCTAACTTCCATGACTCATAGATTCCAAGGCCAGAAGGGACCACAGTGATCGTCTAGTCCAGAGGTGGGCAAACTACGGCCTGTGGGCCACATCCAGCCCGCGGGACTGTCCTGCCCGGCCCCTGAGCTCCCGGCCAGGGAGGCTAGCCCCGAGCCCCCACTGTCCCCCCGCCCCCGCAGCCTCAGCGCCATGTGACGCCAGCGCTCTGGCCCGCCGCACCTGCTGGGCAGCGTGGGCGGCGTATCTGAGCAGCATAGTAAGGGGGCGGGGAGCGGAGGGGGAGTTGGATAAGGGGCAGGGGGTCCCGGAGGGCAGTCAGGGAACTGGGGGGATCCTGGGGGGCAGTTGGGGGAGGGGGTGGTCAGGGGACAAGGAGCAGGGGCTTTGGATGGGTCAGGGGTTCTGAGGCGGGTAGTCAGGGGGCGGAAAGCGGGAGGAGGTTGATAGGGGGCGGGGGCCAGGCTGTTTGGAGAGACACAGCCTTCCCTACCCAGCCCTCCATAAAGTTTCGCAACCCCGATGTGGCCCTCGGGCCAAACCTTTTGCCCACCCCTGATCTAGTCTGGCCTCCCGTAGAACACAGGCCAGAGAACTGCCCCACACTAATTCCTAGAGCCGAGCTTTGGGAAAGCCATCCAATCTTGATTTAAAAATTGTCAGTGATGGAGACTCCACCACGCCCCTTGGTAAACTGCTCCAAAGGTAAATTACTGTTAATAATTTATGCCGTATTTCCACTCTGAATTGGTCTAACTTCCAGCCATTGGATTGGATCGTGTTAGACCTTTGGCTGCTAGACTGAAGAACCAATTATCAAATATCTGTTCCCCAGGTAGGTCCTTATAGACTGAGATCAAGTCTCTTGGTTAAGCTAAATAGATTGAGTTCCTTGAGTCTAGCACAGTAAGGCAGGTTTTCTAACCCCTTCGTCATTCTCTGGGCTCTTCTTTGAATCCGCTCCGGTGTATCAACATCCTTCTTGATTCCATGACGCAGGCATTCAGCTGTGGCACTGAGTGTGGGGAGAGGTGAAGGCAGGTCAAAGGTCAGTTTTGCATTTTGCTAAATAATTGCCTTGTACAGCCCGGGCTGATTTCCTCCAGGCTGGGCAAACTGGCTTCAGGGCCAGACGATGCAGCAGTGCAATGCAAAGGGGTTCTGCTTCTCCTGAGAATCTTGCCCCCATTACGGTACATTTTAATAGCTGAAGCACTTGACAAATTTGACACGTGCTGGGATCAGTCACCCACCACTGGAATGTAACCACCTCTGTGGGGGCAACACAAAGCAGTTGTTTAACAGCACAGAGCAATAGTCCACAATAGTTTAAGAGAGGCAGTGAAAGAAGATGCAAATTTGCAGAAGGAATTTGTTGAGTCAGGAGGTAATTATCCAATTGGAATTTTGGGGGGATGCAAAGAGACCAAGCCAGCAACCCACACTCATGTGAGTAGCCCCTATTAGCCCCAGCTGCCCTGTTGTCATTAGCAAGGCTACTGGCATTAGTGAAGGTAGCAGGATCTTTAGTTCTCTCCTACTCTTAGGAATAGTGTCACAGGGTCTAATGCCTCAGTTGTATTATCTTAAGGATGGTGATATAAACACTTCAACTAGAGCAAGATGTGCAATACGGGAAAACAGAAAAACTCTCTTCTGCTGTCCCCAAAAGATGCCATAGTATCGATATATTGTGCTGCTCAGAGGCTAGAGAAATGCCTTTGAAACTACTCATGAAATCAAACCTCCTTCATTACTTTCTCCTGAACTCTTTAATATCTTCCCCGCCTGTATAACATCACTATGCATTATCACTCTCCAATAACAGCTGGTACGCTACCTTCTCTGACGTGGCCTGCCAGGGCAGAAGTAACTAACTAAGTCACATGGCAAGGTTTCCCGGGGCTCTGAGCTTCAGTTTGATTGTCTTAGAGTTTACAACAAAGTTATTAAAGGCTTGTCTACATACAGAACTGCTGCTGTTTAACAGAAGAGGTGAATTTTAAACCGATTTAATTAAACTGGTGCAGAAGGCCATGTGGACTCACTCACTTTGGTTTAAACTAGGTTTATTTCAGTTCATCTGAAGTCGATTAGGAACATGGTTACGTTAAACTGCAACAAGCCCCTTTTAAACGGAGTGTCCAGAGAGGGTGGCATTGGCTTAACTGAAACAGGTATACCTTAGTTATTTACCCTGCCTCATAACTCACCCCTGTATACAGCACTGATGAGACCAATACTGGAATACTGCACCCAGCTCTGGAATCCAAGGTTTAGAAAAAGAGGTTGAAAAATTTGAGAGGGCACAGAAAAGAGCCACAGAAATGAGTCAAGCACTAGAAAAAATGCCTTACAATGAGAAACTTGAGGAGCTCAATCTATTTAACTTATCAGAGAAATCAGGAGGTGACTTGATTATGGCATATAAGTATCTGCATGGGGAGAAAATACCAGTTATTAGAGACTCTTTACTCTACCAGAGAAAGGTAGAACAAAAGGCAGTGACTAGAAATTAAATTTGAATGAGATATAAGGCATAATTTTTTTTACAGCGAGGATGTTAACCACTGGAACAAGCTACCGAGGGACGTGGTGAATTCTCAGAGTCTACATATCCAGACTAGATGCTTTTCTGGAAGATGCTTTATTCAAAAACAAGTTATTAGGTTCAAAACAGGAGTAACTGGATGAAATTCTCTGGCCTGTGATAACCAGGAGGTTGGACTAGATGGTCTAATGTTCCCTTCTGGCCTTAAAAGCTATGTGTGAGCTAGTTGGACTCTATTAAGCTCTATGAAGGTATTTTTTCATGCTTTGTGTGTATAAAAAGATCTTCTACACTTTCCACAGTATGCATCCGATGAAGTGAGCTGTAGCTCACGAAAGCTTATGCTCAAATAAATTGGTTAGTCTCTAAGGTTCCACAAGTACTCCTTTTCTTTTTGCGACTACAGACTAACACGGCTGTTACTCTGAAATCTATGAAGCTCGTTTAATTAAACTGGTGCATGTTTATATGGAATTAAGTTATTGGAACAAACTATCCATCCAGCCCCTTTGCTTCAGTTCATCTCTACTTTCCTCAGCCAATATTCACACCACTGAACCTGTGTTATAACTCCATACCAGGGACTGAAGATGCTAGGAACTGCTGAGATATCTATGGATTTGGTGACTAGGGACATAGGAAAAATTCCCATTATCAACAAAACCAAAGAGACATCAAATCAGGGGAGTGGAGACTGTGCAAAAGCAGAACATTTCTGATGTTTGTTGCAGATCTCTGATCAAATTGAACGGAGCTTCTGATGAGCCATTCTACTGAGATACAGCTGGCAAAACCGGCTGAAAAAAATAACACTTTGTTTTTCTCGCTTTGTTCTTACTCATTCAGTGAACACTGGTTTTTCCCCATGTCCTCCATGCTATTACAGAGATGAAGCCGATTAGATTATAAACTGTCTGGGGCAGGTCCTGTGTCTTATTTTGTGTGTGTATAATGGGGCCAGGATCCTGATGTCAGCCTTTGGGCACTACTTGGACAAGTAGTAAATTAAAATGGTGAGGCAGAAAAGCCCAGTGAGTGGGGTGATGGGCTTGGAGTCAAGAGAACCACATTTCCTGCTGGGCTATGCCACAGACATGCTAGATGGCCTTGAACAAGTCACAGCACACACACCCCTGCCCTCCTTTGTGCCTCAGTTTCCCCATCTGTAAAATGAGGATAATGACACTGCTCTTTCTTTGCAAAGTACTTTGGGCTCTGTGGATGAAAAGGGCTATGTGAGAGACAGGACTGGACCATGTGTGGGTTAGGAACGTGACCAGTTCTGGGAAGATGGATTGTCATTTCTACCATGGCTGTGGCCAGGCCAGTGTCAGGAGCTCACACATTGCTCTTTTGCTGTGTCACACTGTTTGGTTGTTCTAAAAATGTTTTTTCGCCGACAAAATTGTGAATAGAAAACCAACCAGTGACAGAGCAATGAGTCTGCTCACCAGATCAGAGCTGTCTTATACAGAGGGAAGTGAAACCTGGGACCTAATCCTTGGAGACCCCCAAGACATCTGGGCTGATTAATAATCAATTATTATTTCCACCATGCCCAAAGCTGGGTCAGGCACCTCACAGAGCAGAGACTGTCACAGATCCTTGCCCTCATGAGCTGACAGCTGAAACAGACAAGGCGGGCAAGGTAATATCTTTGACTGGACCAACTTCTGCTGGTGAAAGAGACAAGCTCTCGAGCTCCATAGGGCTCTTCTGACCACTGGCAGTTTAGACCTAACACGCACACTTAGACTGTAAGCTCCTTGAGCTGGGGATTGTAATTTACGGCACCATGTACAGTGCCTTGCACTGTCCTGGTTAGAGCCTCTAGGCGCTACTTTAATACAATACTTTAACACAAATGAATAATAATAAGGCATAGACAAGGGAGGGACACGTGGGATTGGATGGGGTCACACAAAAACACCTACCACACACTTCTTAGTGAACAAGCTTTTTTTTGTTATAAATTTTAAATTAAAGTTGCAGTTCGATGACCTCCTCTAGGCTTGGCAGCAGGAGGCGGGAGTCTGTAGTGGGTGGATCTGAATGTGGTAAGGCTTTCAGGTGTTGCTTTAACATAGCTGGATGGCCAGCAAGTGTTATCCTCAGTGTCGTGGCACAGGTTACAATGGGAAAGAGTTGACTATACTTGTAATAAATATAACCCCACGTTTGAAGCATGGGTGGTGATGTAGGGCCTGATGTAAAGCCCAGTGAAATCAGTGGAATGTTCCCATTGGCATCTCTGAGCTTTGGGTCAGTCCCACACACCGCCGAGCAAGCCAGTCACAGCCAGCTATTTCGCCACTGAATTTAAACCAGCGCAACTTCAGAAGGCTTCAATCCATGATATCACCTCTGCTCCCTGACTGGACAATTGCCAAAGCCACAAAGGGCTGTCAAACGGGCCTCACAAACGCTGCTAGCAGAAGACCTTTTGTGAATGTTCCCCCAAGAACTCACTGCGGGTGCGTGTATTTGCATGAGTACTCCCCTGCCAATAGACCTTTGCACAAGTATTCCCCTCAAAATATTCATCCACACGCAGATTTGCTGGATTTACATGCGCACAACTGAACACTATGCCGTCCCTGTCCACGAACACCCCTTCAAACAGAATTTTGCTCGCATGAGTATTTGCAGAAAGCAAGCAACAAGGTCCACAAGCACCATCAAAAGCCAATTCCCAGCTCTTATTTGGATAAATACTGGTGAGTTCTTTGCCTGATAGCATCCTTCCTGATCCTGCGATATGCATACCTTTCTATATATTTCCATTGGAGTCCTGAGAAACTTTGCTGATTCCCCCCTGCTGCCCATGAGCCGTGAAGGCTATAAGGGAAAATAATTAATATAAACAATGGCTCAGCCTGAATCTGACTCCTCTTTACTGGGGACAGCCAAGACACACAGATGTCGAAATATTATTGAATTCCTTTGGATACATTTGATCTCCTGAGCTGAAGAATGTGGGACATTTCAGCTTATTTTTAAAACACTGAGCTACAAATCAGTAATTCAATTAGCAATAGCACCGTATGCTATCACCACCCCGCTTCGGAATAAAGGGGGGTATTTTACTGGGCCATGAGCATACAAGTACCTCGTCCAACTTACATCTATTGTAAAGACAGTGTCCCGTAAAGTCTTTGATGGTTAAAAGGAGAAGATTTTTACAAAACAGGGTTTGCTGGATTCATTGAATTCACCCATGCACAGATGGCCCTGCACAAATCCCATTGAACCACTTTGCCTCACTTAAGGCTAATTTGAGGTTGTAAACGGTGCATAAGCCTTACACTGGCCCCCTGCACAGAGATAAATTTCTCCCAATTTAAGGTTTCAGAGGAGCAGCCGTGTTAGTCTGTATCCGCAAAAAGAACAGGGGGACTCGTGGCACCTTAGAGACTAATTGTTCGTCTCTAAGGTGCCGCAAGTCCTCCTTTTCTTTCCCCCAATTTAAGCGGCACGTTCCCTTCCTTGTACTTTGCTTGCCTTCCGCAATGCAAATAGGTCAGTCAGTTTCACAGCTGCAGCTAGTCCTGGGCTGGGCAGCTTCACTTTCGGGTTCTCAAGCATGAGCTCAGTGCTGTGGTGACTAGGTGGCCAACCCTCAGGGGCAGAGTTGTTTCAAAGATGTGCTTCCGCTGGAATAAAAAAAAAAATTCCCCCCGGCCTTCGGTTTTGTAAAAGCTGCTTTTCTGGACCGAACGGGAACTGACAGCTTTCCTGTACTGCAGCTCTCAGTCTGAGATCTTAATCTTATCGCCCTCAGGAAATTCCGAAGTTGAGCTTCCCCCAGAAACCTTAACTCTGCCCCCTAGCACATATGCTTTACAAAACAGGCTTTCATTCCATTGTCACCCAAACTGAGGCCTGTGCAGTATTACAAAATGCCATAGATATAATCTACATGCATCTGAGGTTACAGGGGAAAGTTCATTTTAAACATAAGACAGAGCAGACAATGAGGGTTATTTAAAAAATAATAGTGGAGACACATGTGAAGGTAATCTGATACCTGAACACTGTTGGGGCAGTGCCTTCAAAGTGACTAGGTAGATTGATTAAATAAACTGATAGACCTCTCAAATGCTTGTTCAACACGCCAGGTTCAGCTTCAGAAAAGCAGACTTTGACTCCCTCAGGGAACTGAGGCGCAGGATCCCCTGGGAGGCTAATACGAGGGGGAAAGGAGTCCAGGAGAGCCGGCTGTATTTTAAAGAAGCCTTATTGAGGGCGCAGGAACAAACCATCCCGATGTACAGAAAGAATAGCAAATATGGCAGGTGACCAGCTTGGCTTAACAGTGAAATCTTCAGTGAGCTTAAACACAAAAGGGAAGCTTACAAGAAGTGGAAACTTGGACAGATGACTAGGGAGTATAAAATTATTCCTTCCTTTGAAGTTTTTAAGGTCAGGCTTGACAAAGCCCTGGCTGGGATGATTTAGTTGGGGATCAGTCCTGCTTTGAGTAGGGGGTTGGACTAGATGACCTCCTGAGGTCCCTTCCAGCCCTGATAGTCTATGATTCCTCCAGCATGCAGGGGTGTAATCAGGAAGGCCAAAGCACAATGGGAGTTGCAGCTAGCAAGGGATATGAAGGGGAACAAGAAGGGTTTCTACAGGTATGTTAGCAAGAAGAAGAAGGTCAGGGAAAGTGTGGGCCCCTTACTGAATGGAGGAGGCAACCTAGTGACAGAGGATGTGGAAAAAGCTGAAGTACTCAATGCTTTTTTTGCCTTGGTCTTCACAGACAAGGTCAGCTCCCAGACTACTGCACTAGGCAGCACGGTATGGGGAGGAGGGGAGCAGCCCTCGGTGATGACAGAACAAACTAAGGACTATTTAGAAAAGCTGGACATGCACAAGTCCACGGAGCCAGATCTAATGCATCCGAGGGTGCTGAGGGAGTTGGCTGATGTGATTGCAGAGCCATTGGCCGTTATCTTTGAAAACTCGTGGCGATCGGGAGAGGTCCCGGACAATTGAAAAAAGGCTAATGTAGTGCCCATCTTTAAAAAAGGGAACAAGGACAATCCGGGGAACTACAGACTGGTCAGCCTCACCTCAGTCCCTGGAAAAGTCATGGAGTAGGTCCTCAAGGAATCCATTTTGAAGCACTTGGAGGAAAGGAAGGTGATCAGGAACAGTCAACATGGATTCACCAAGGGCAACTCATGCCTGACCAACCTGATTGCCTTTTATGATGAGATAACTGGCTCTGTAGATATGGGGAAAGCGGTTGATGTGATATACCTTGACTTTAGCAAAGCTTTTGATATGGTCTCCCACAGTATTCTTGCCAGCAAGTTAAAGAAGTATGGATTGAATGAATTGAATATAAGGTGGATCGAAAGCTGGCTAGATTGTCGGGCTCAATGGGTAGTGATGAATGGCTTGATGTCTTGTTGGCAGCTGGTATCAAGCGGAGTGCCCCAGGGTTCGGTCCTGGGGCCAGTTTTGTTCAACATCTTCATTAATGATCTGGATGATGGGATGGATTGAACCCTCAGGAAGTTTGCAGATGACACTAAGATGGGGGGAGAGATAGATACACTGGAGGGTAGGGATAGGGTCTAGACAAATTGGAGGATTGGGCCAAAAGAAAGCTGATGAGGTTCAGCAAGGACAAGTGCAGAGTCCTGCACTTAGGAAGGAAGAATCCCATGCACTGCTATGGGCTGGGGACCGACTGGCTAAGCAGCAGTTCTCCAGAAAAGGACCTGGGGATTACAGTGGATGAAAAGCTGGATATGAGTCAGCTGTGTGCCCTTGTTGCCAAGAAGGCTAACTGCATATTGGGCTGTATTAGTAGGAGCATTGCCAGCAGATTCAGGGAAGTGATTATTCCCCTCTATTCAGCACTGGTGAGGCCACATCTGGAGTATTGCATCCAGTTTTGGTCCCCCCACTACAGAAAGGATGGGGACAAATTGGAGAGAGTCCAGCAGAGGGCAACAGAAATGATCAGGGGGCTGGGGCACATGACTGATGAGGAGAGGCTGAGGGAACTGGGATTGTTTAGTCTGCAGAAGAGAAGAATGAGGGGAGATTTGATAGCAGCCTTCAACTACCTGATGGGGAGTTCCAAAGAGGAGGGAGCTGGGCTGTTCTCAGTGGTGGCAGATGACAGAACAAGGGGCCGTGGTCTCAAGTTGCAGTGGGGGAGGTCTAGGTTGGCTATTAGGAAACACTATTTCACTAGGAGAGTGGTGAAGCACTGGAATGGGTTACCTAGGGAGATGGTGGAAACTCCATCCTTAGAGGTTTTTAAGGCCCGGCTTGACAAAGCCCTGGCTGGGATGATTTAGTTGGGGATTGGTCCTGCTTTGAGCAGGGGGTTGGACTAGATGACGTCCTGAGGTCTCTTCCAACCCTGATCTTCTATGATTCTATGATAGTGGCTGAAAGTTGTCGCGGTGTGATGGAGGCTCAGTGGCTTCTGCAAAATGAATTTTGCAGGTCTTCGTTCTGTTCTTACTGCACAAGCATCTGCATGACAAAATTTGCTGCCATGTGTAGACCTCTTTGCACCCAGTCTCAGAAGAGAGGTTCAGAACTACAAGCGCCATGGAGGCTGAATGCTCCTCTGCAGTCCTCGTGATAATCCGCTGGCAGCCTGTGTGATGTGACTGCACCTCCTCCCAAATCCACGCCGGGTTGAAATGTACCTTGGAACCTTGATGTGGGAGAGCAGTAGGGCTTCCTGTAGCTTCTTCACTGCGCAGTTAACCCGGGTCTGAGCACTCAGCTTAGCCTTTCCCAAGTGGGACCGCCCCCACCGCAGACTCCGTGTCTTCCTACACTCGCCCTTGCCTCTAGGGGTATATCCCCTGGGTCTTTGTGCTGAGATGCGCTAAGATTCTTTCCCGGGCAGTCATATCAGCTACGAGAGAATCGCTCTGTCCTTGCCGGGGGGGAATTGTGGGAAGGCACTGGAGGACTATCGGCACTCAGGGGATTTAGCCAGCGTCTGTACTGCACAGTATGTGGCTGCCAGCCTGAGCTGAAATGGAGCATGGGCTCGAACCGGCTCGCCCAGCTCAGTCAGCTAGCCCAGGCTTAAAGCCCCTCCAAACCCAGGGCAGAGGGTTCCCTGTGTGCCTGGGGGAGGGGCGCTAAATCACCGGTAAGATCCCAGCTGAACTGTGCGGTGAAGACATACCCCAAAGGAGAATCATTATTTTCTGCCATTCGTGTCGCCACGAACATCCACTTCCAGGCATCCAGGCACTGCCCCGCCAGTGGCGATTCTCTGCTCTGGCGATGCTAGTCCACACCCCCAGGTACACTTCAGCAGGCACGTGGTTTGCGTGTGTGACTCTGCCGTGCACAGTGGCGTAAAGCACGGCATGGGTGGCACAATGAGATGTGACGGGGGAAGCTGAGGGAGGTTATTGTTCCAGGGAAAGCACGTTGAGGGAGTGTGTGTCGCTTATTAGTGTGGTTATTATTGTTAATTAGTGTTACGGTAGGGCCTGAAGGCCGCAGTCAGGGATTGGGCCCCATGAAGGCCCACCTCCTTCAGGTGCGCCTCCTTGTGGCTGGGTCTGGGAATTAGCTTTCACCCCACCTGGTGTCCAGTTCCATCAGTTGCTCACGCTGTGGCCCCTCTCCTCCTCTGTGATTCGGGGGTGCTTCCTCTTCATGACTCGGCCCTCTAGCCAGGTGAGTATGTAGTCCCCCCCTTCTGGGGTAATAAAATCCCACCGGACAAGCTGTCTGACGCTGTCTCACTGATCTTCCGTTCCAAGTCTCCAGGTCCTGTGCCATTTTCCCAGTAGCTGGTAGGGGAACCCAGGCCAACCTACTATGTGGGGTTCCAGCAACCTACTATGTGGGGTTCTGCACAGCCCCACTCCTTGCTGCTGTTTCCCTGGGATACTTCCTGCTCAGGCTTTCTGAGGCTTTCTTCCCTGAGTTGACCCTTCTTTGGGATCCCAGGACTTATTCTCCCCTTTGGATGTCCTCCTCACCACCTCTCCGCTCCCAGCGAGTGACTGCCAGCTCCTTCCTTGCAGCCCCCTTCTGCTCTCAACTTTCTGGGTTTATACTAACCAGCCCACTCCTGCCCAGCTGGGCTTCATGTTCAGTTAAGCTTGGCTCTCCCTCCTGGTGCAGCCAGGTGCCGTGACCAGGTTCCCAGGCCTGCATTAACCCCTTCCATGGTAAACTGGGTTCAGCACAAAAATAGTCTGGCAGCTTCACACTGGTCGTCAGCCTCCCAACTCTTGTCTCTGGGGGCCTGCACAGCACCATCCTTGGTGGTTCATAGAGGAACCAAGACCCACCCTCTGTTCTGAGTTCCAGCCCAGAGACCACTAGTGAGCAGCTATGGTCTGTCTATTCCTCCCTGGGCTACTTCCTACCATGGCCTGTCTCTAGGCTTTTCCCCCCAACCCTTCTTGGGAGCACTCCTCTGCAAACCCCAAAAGGAAAGTAGATTAGCTATAGGGAACACAGCAATTGTAAAGGTCCTGTGTCACGCCTGCCTGACCCAGAAGGGCTCTGGGGACTAGCAGTCTCTGCATAGCCCCTGGCCCTAGCCCAAACTTCCTCAGGAAATCTCTAGGTTTCCTCTGGCCCCAGGCAGGCTTTGTTTCAGGGGTCATCACCAAAAGTCCATCCTTTCTCCCAGCCAACCCTTACTGAGCTGGGCTTTTCCTTCAGGCTGGCTCCTCTCACAGGTTAACCCACAGGATCTCATTAACTCCTTCTGCCCAGTTTGGGGTCTGTAGTCCCCATCACAAATACCCAGTCTAGTGTGCAGGTCACTCCCTTCCCCTGCCGTACAGCAGGCTTGCAACTTGTTCTCTGGCAGAGTGACAGCCTATCTCCTTGTTTACTGCCTCGCAGTGCCGGATCCTCAGCGGGTATAAGCTGACCTCACCCCATGGAGTGACAGTGATTTGCATGACTGCAGATTGTCGTCTCTTATCATCCAGTCTCTTCCAGTTGGAGTGACTGACCGCAGAGGTGAACTTCTGGGGTTTCCCCTGCCAGAAGGACACCATACTCATGCCGGGCTATTTCTAAAACTCCAGCACTCTCTCAAACCAGCAAGACACAGCTGCATTCCACCAGCAGGGCCGGAGGGGACGGGATCCAATGGTTTAACACCAAACCCTGGTGCAGTTATCCAGAGTGGGAGGGGAGGGAAACCACGGAGCGTATTTCGACTGGGGAAGAAGTCACTTTCCTCCAAAGCTCCAGAATGGCTGGATGGGAAACTCTGGACCAGTGTGTGACATTCTGGGGGAATCTTTCTGTTATCACCATGTAGCTATGGATCAGGCAGGATCTACCTATGTGAGGCACTTCTGGATCCCCATTATCACAGCCTCTGAGCACCCCACTACCTCCAAACTGTTTATACTCACACCTCTGTAGCTTAGGGAAATGCTATTGTTCCCATTTGTCCAATGGAGAACTGAGGCACAGAGAAGGCAAGTGGTGTAGCTGGGAATTGAACCGATCCTTCACCTGTCCTAGGTTAGCACCCTAACCACTGGACGTGCAAAGGCTGCGGGTGGATCAAGGAGCCTTCAGCACCCTAGCACCACTGGTCTAGCTGCCCATGGTGCAAACCTGCTCAATGGGGATCGTGAGGCGGCCGGGTCATGGTCCCTTGGCCCCCACAGGCTGACTGACCATGCCATCCCTTGGCCCCCACAGGCTGACTGACCATGCCAGGGAGCATGCCCTATGCTCCTTTAAAGCAAGCTCTCCCGCAGCACGCTGGGGCGCTCCAGGAGGAATTGTGACTCCGTAATGCAGCGTGCCCCCTGGAGTTCCCACTGGAGGTGGGTGACTGCCTGCCATCCTCTCCCATGAAGGCTGAGGCTGTGAAATGCACAAAGCATTTCACAGAGCCCTAGGAATTCCCTGGACTTGGCGATGACGAGACACAGCGACAAGAATGAGGCCACAAAGCATGAGCTTAAAAGAGATTCTCGTGGCTGTGCAAAGGCCTGGAGCATTCAGTACATGGGTCAGGATAAAAGCAGACACACCGGCTTCCTTTTGAAATCCAATCTCTCCCCAGCCTCACATCTCCCTGTGCCTGGGGCTCTTCTCAGCTCCCCACTCCCCTTTCTTAAGAACCCCAGGCAGCCGGTGCTGGTTTCCCCACAGTGTTTCCCCAGGCCCATGCTGCAGCATTGGGTTTCCTTTGAAATGACTGTGTGGGAAACACAGCTTCTTGGGTCATTTCCCAAACAAAAGACCAACAAGGAAAATAAAATTAAACAAATGAGAGGCGGAAGCCAACTCACAGCGTCCCTCTGTCCCATCCAAAAATAGGTCAGTGGGGCTGAAACTGCCATTTGGAACAAGACTGATGCCTTCCGGCTTCCCTGACCCTGTCTGTAAACTCCCCCAAGGTAGGATCCAGTAGCCTCGAGGTTTATTTTCTCCCCCTTTCTGCTCACTGGGCCATCGGAGTTCAGGGGGATTGCATGATCACAAGTTTGGCTTATACCTAATGTGTACACACCAGTGTTATTCCCTCTCCACTCACCCCCTAGCGTCCCCTCCAATAACATTCGCTCTCTGGTCGCAGCAGCCTCCCAACCCATCCCTGCTAGGCACTAGCCGTAATACAAATAATACATGATTCATAATGCTGATGGTCATATTGCTGTGACTTTATCTTCCTCCTCACTCCCCCCTGCCCCCCAGTACAGCCAGTTCATCCATCTTAACCAAGACCGTGGCTGGAATGCAGTGTCCAGTTCTGGTGCCCACCCTTCGAAAAGGGCTTTGCACGAACTGCAGAGAATTCAAAGAGCCTCATGAGTGAATCAAAGATGGCGAAACCAGCCTTACAGTGAGAGTCGAAGGATGCTCCATCTATTTAGCCTAACGACAAGAAGGTTAAGCGGGGGCTTGATCACTCTCTTTAAGTGCCTACACCGAGAGAATATTTCTAACAGTGTAGGAATCTTTAATCTAGCAAAGTTAGACTTGGGATCTAGTGGCTGGAAGCTGAAGCGAGACAAACTCAGACTGGTAATAAGGCGCAAATTTTGAATTGTGGGGGTGATCAACCATTAGAACAATCCCCTTATGGGTGTGGTGGATTCTTCATCACTTTAAATCGAGACCAGGTGTCTCTGTCTAAAAGATCTGCTTTAGCTCAGCCACAAGCTGTGGTGATTACCGGGGAGAAATACTCTTGTTTGTGTTATGCAGGAGGTCAGAGCAGATGATCACACAAGTCTCTCCTGGCCCCGGAAATCTATTCATCTATGAATCTCAGCTCAAACAAGACATCTCAGGAAGAAAAAGTGAACCCCAATTTCTTCATGTAGAGCCAGTAGATATGTTTCACAGGGTGCCTTGAAGTTCACCAAACTGGGGGCTCCCGCTCAGAGCAAAGGGGAAGGAACTTCCACATCGAACTGCCGCCTTGCACTCCCTATCCCCACCCTCCAAGCACAAAAGTGGAAGTGTCCCAGCTGGCTTCAAGTGCAGAGGTGGTTGTAGATTGTCCATCAGATAGGTGGTGCATAGTGGGAGAGGCGATGTCTAAGGTCTGAAGGACCTAAATCATCTGCAGCTTTTAAGGGCAAAACGATCACCTTGAAGTGGATGGGAATCTGGGAGGCAGTGACCATGAGTTGGTTGAGTTCAGGATCCTGACGCAGGGAAGAAAGGTAAGCAGCAGGATACGGACCCTGGACTTCAGGAAAGCAGACTTCGACTCCCTCAGGGAACGGATGGCCAGGATCCCCTGGGGGACTAACTTGAAGGGGAAAGGAGTCCAGGAGAGCTGGCTGTATTTCAAGGAATCCCTGTTGAGGTTACAGGGACAAACCATCCCGATGTGTCGAAAGAATAGTAAATATGGCAGGCGACCAGCTTGGCTTAACGGTGAAATCCTAGCGGATCTTAAACATAAAAAAGAAGCTTACAAGAAGTGGAAGGTTGGACATATGACCAGGGAAAAGTATAAAAATATTGCTCGGGCATGTAGGAATGAAATCAGGAGGGCCAAATCGTACCTGGAGCTGCAGCTAGCGAGAGATGTCAAGAGTAACAAGAAGGGTTTCTTCAGGTATGTTGGCAACAAGAAGAAAGCCAAGGAAAGTGTGGGCCCCTTACTGAATGAGGGAGGCAACCTAGTGACAGAGGATGTGGAAAAAGCTAATGTACTCAATGCTTTTTTTGCCTCTGTTTTCACTAACAAGGTCAGCTCCCAGACTGCTACGCTGGGCATCACAAAATGGGGAAGAGATGGCCAGCCCTCTGTGGAGATAGAGGTGGTTAGGGACTATTTAGAAAAGCTGGATGTGCACAAGTCCATGGGGCCGGACGAGTTGCATCCGAGAGTGCTGAAGGAATTGGCGGCTGTGATTGCAGAGCCATTGGCCATTATCTTTGAAAACTCGTGGCGAACCGGGGAAGTCCCGGATGACTGGAAAAAGGCTAATGTAGTGCCAATCTTTAAAAAAGGGAAGAAGGAGGATCCTGGGAACTACAGGCCAGTCAGCCTCACCTCAGTCCCTGGAAAAATCATGGAGCAGGTCCTCAAAGAATCAATCTTGAAGTACTTGCATGAGAGGAAAGTGATCAGGAACAGGCAGCATGGATTCACCAAGGGAAGGTCATGCCTGACTAATCTAATCGCCTTTTATCATGAGATTACTGGTTCTGTGGATGAAGGGAAAGCAGTGGATGTATTGTTTCTTGACTTTAGCAAAGCTTTTGACACGGTCTCCCACAGTATTCTTGTCAGCAAGTTAAGGAAGTATGGGCTGGATGAATGCACTATAGGGTGGGTAGAAAGCTGGCTAGATTGTCGGGCTCAATGGGTAGTGATCAATGGCTCCATGTCTAGTTGGCAGCCGGTGTCAAGTGGAGTGCCCCAGGGGTCAGTCCTGGGGCCGGTTTTGTTCAATATCTTCATAAATGATCTGGAGGATGGTGTGGATTGCACTCTCAGCAAATTTGCGGACGATACTAAACTGGGAGGAGTGGTAGATACGCTGGAGGGGAGGGATAGGATACAGAAGGACCTAGACAAATTGGAGGATTGGGCCAAAAGAAATCTGATGAGGTTCAATAAGGATAAGTGCAGGGTCCTGCACTTAGGACGGAAGAATCCAATGCACCGCTACAGACTAGGGACCGAATGGCTAGGCAGCAGTTCTGCGGAAAAGGACCTAGGGGTGACAGTGGACGAGAAGCTGGATATGAGTCAGCAGTGTGCCCTTGTTGCCAAGAAGGCCAATGGCATTTTGGGATGTATAAGTAGGGGCATAGCAATCAGATCGAGGGACGTGATCGTCCCCCTCTATTCGACATTGGTGAGGCCTCATCTGGAGTACTGTGTCCAGTTTTGGGCCCCACACTACAAGAAGGATGTGGATAAGTTGGAGAGAGTCCAGCGAAGGGCAACAAAAATGATTAGGGGTCTAGAACACATGACTTATGAGGAGAGGCTGAGGGAGCTGGGATTGTTTAGCCTGCAGAAGAGAAGACTGAGGGGGGATTTGATAGCTGCTTTCAACTACCTGAAAGGGGGTTCCAAAGAGGATGGCTCTAGACTGTTCTCAATGGTAGCAGATGACAGAACGAGGAGTAATGGCCTCAAGTTGCAGTGGGGGAGGTTTAGATTGGATATTAGGAAAAACTTTTTCACTAAGAGGGTGGTGAAACACTGGAATGCGTTGCCTAGGGAGGTGGTGGAATCTCCTTCCTTGGAAGTTTTTAAGGTCAGGCTTGACAAAGCCCTGGCTGGGATGATTTAACTGGGAATTGGTCCTGCTTCGAGCAGGGGGTTGGACTAGATGACCTTCAGGGGTCCCTTCCAACCCTGATATTCTATGATTCTATGAATTGCACCCAGAAAACATATGGGTGGCTAGCGCCTGCCTTTGGAGCCTGGCTGTGGTTACGTGTGGCATCAGAAGCGCGGCTAAGAGAATGAATGGCTGTGTTCTGCCGTAGCTGATGTTTCCACGTGGACTTGAGAGGTAGCCCGCATGTAGCGCATGCAGATATCCACATTTTTTAACTGGGTAACAGTGGTGAGGTCTCCATCCAAGAGAGAAGTTCTCAAGCCTCTGGTCATATGCAAATAGACGGGAAGTGCTCATGGCTACCTGGGAACCCAGGAACACCTGTGGGTCCAGAAGAAACCCCAGGTTGCTATATCCAATAACAAAGGTGAATTCTGCCCCCATGTAAAGTGAGCAGATGTCACCTCTACCAAATCCTCTGCTGGCCCACCAGGAAAGCCGATTCTGATTGAACTTTGCCCAACTTGCTCTTGCCCAAGTTCCGCTTTTGTTCGTTCATTGGGAAAGCCAAATCACTGTGCCTCTTCACAAAACCAAACAGCATCCAAAGTGCCACTCTATAGTGTCTGTATTTACAGTCTCCAAGTCTAACTCCTCTCCCACTCTGAGACAGGGCCCCTCTAGGCCAGGTTTGAGGGTGGTCCACTGGTGAACAGGAGCTTACACTGCTCTTGCTGTCCATGTTCTGGGGAAGAGAGCTTCAGTCTCTTGAACTGTCCCATCATCAGTACCTAATTCACTTTAACCCCTTCACTTCTGGGTAGAGCTGGCTGGGAAATGATTTTCCTGTCTCTCAAATATGTTTGAGTGTTCCAAGTTTTCTCCCACCTCGCACTGGGACAAAAAGGCAAAATCTTGAAAAGTTTTGTGAACCAAAAAAATACTCCAAACAAACCAACAAACAAAATCGGGTCCAGGTTGCTCAAAACAGTTCATTGAGAGAATTTGGAAACATTTTTCCAACTTTTTTTTTCAGTCAGGAGATTTGTCGACTCTGAACCTGTTTTGTGATCTGCATTGGTGCTGGCAGATGGGAATTATTTGATGAAAACTTAGTTTGTGGAAAAATTCCCACCCAGCTCTGCTCCTGGGTTCCTTGTGCACACGTGCAAAACACGCACCACGTTGGAGACTCTCAGGGTATGTCCAATCTGTGGCTGGCCCAGGGACAGCTGACTTGGGCTCGGGCTAAGGGGCTGTTTAACTGTGGTGTCGACACTCAGGCTCGGGCTACCACCTGTGCTCTGGGAGCATCCCACTGAGCCCGAACAGCTTCACTGACATTTTTAGCCCCGTTGCCTGAGGCCGAGTCAAATGAACTGGACTCTGAGAGTGAGTGCCATGGGGTTTTTATTGCCACGGAGGTGTACTTTTTGTGTTGCACACACACAGAGTGAGGAGAAGACCCTCTGCCACAGAACTCCCCATCTGCGTAGGCGAGAAACAAGAGGGGAAGTGACTTGCTAAAGGTCCCGTGGAAGGTCAGTGGGAGAAGAACCCAGACTGCCAGCGTTCCACTGGGCCAGGCTGCCTCTTGGCCCGGCTCAGGCGTCTCTCCCATCACCCTGTCAGCAGCCACTAGTGTCTCTGCTATAAAGAAAAAGGCTGCCGGGGCTTGTGCCTTCTGCAGGGTGGAGGTGGGTTTGCACCAGAGATAAAAGAGCACAAATACCCATCAGTGCTGTTTACCATGTAATCCAAGCTGGGAGAAGAAGCTAAACACCATTAATACCTGAAAAGTGGAAGGAAAGGGACTAAAAGGATGAATAGCAATAAAAAGTCCATTAGATAATCCACCGTCCCCAGCACGGGCTTTTAAGCACTCGGGGCTGGGCCTGAGCATCCTAATGCATACGAGCAGCAGGCTGACTTCATGCAGCCATTCAATTAACGCCAGAAAGGACCCACTCCGGAGGCCGCATGCATCACCGCGGCGATGGCATATTTAGAGAGAGCAATTCAGGAGGCCGTTAGCATAATCAGAATGGATGAACCTACCTCGGGGAGAAGAGGCACGGCTTTTAATAGACCCATAAGTGCAAGCGTGATGAATATTTATCACGCTCTTCCTTTCAGAGGGGGGCGCAATGAAATATTCAGCCAGAGCTGGGCCAGGCGGGGTGGGGACGTGGCAGGAAGCCGGGCTGCTGGCTGAACGGAAGGGCACTGGGTCGACAGAGCAGCCAAGGCTGCTGTCTATATTCCCACCTGCTTAGAGCTTGGGCCGCTGGTGTGCAAAGCACACCAGCACAAACCGTAAGGAGCGGTTAAGTTAGGGTGACCCGTTTTGGCCAGGTCAGTCCCTTTTTTAAGTCCTGTCCCGGCTGGCCCGACTATGTTGGCAAAAGTGGGCATTTGTCCCGTTTGCTCTTCCTGACTTGATCAGCTGGCAAGAGCAAAGAGTGGGGTGCGGAGGAACACGTGGGGGTGTGTGTGTAAGCGGTGATGCCAATTCCGCGCAGGGAGGGAGGCAGGGCTCAGGCAGGGGTCAGGCAGGGCTCGAGCGAGCAACATCACCAGCACCGCAAGGGGAGGGAGGGGTGGGCAAGGGTCTTGGGCCAGCCCCGTGCGCGGGGCGGGGTCTCGGGCCAGACTCTCGTGGGGTCCTGTTTTCTCTTTGGGAAATATGGTCACCCCAGTTATATCTTGGCTGCATCAGTGACCTTAAGCTAGTCCATATGCCTCCTCTGTTTCTCCTCCCACCCCTTGTGTATTTTGGGATGATCTACAAATGAATAGGCACCAACCTAAAGCAACGGAAGCTATTTTTATTCTGAAATATCAGCGTCTACACGCAGACCTGTGCCGAAATAACTAAATCCGTTTGAATTCACGCCCTTCGTTACTTCGCTGCAAGTTTGTGTCTAGACCAGGCCTAGACTACGAACTCTTCCATCAGGGCTTCTCCCGTACAACGTGTATGTACAGCGCCTAGTGCCACGGGGCCCTGATTTCACCTGCAGCCTGCAGGATCATTATAGGAATAACTGCCCCCTGCTAACCACAGCCTGGCCCGTTCCACTCTCAGCTGCCAAGGAAACTTGGAATGCCAGCCGCAGTCTAACCTGCTCTTAAAAATCTCCAATGAGGGAGATTCTACAGCCTCCCTGGGCAATTTATCCCAGTGCTTAACTACTGTGACAATTAGGACGTTTTTCCTAATGTCCAACCTAAACCACCCTGGCTGCAATTTAAGCCCATTGCTTCTTATCCTGTCCTCAGAGGTTAAAGAGGACAATTTTTTCCCCTCCTCCTTGTAACAACCTTTTATATATTTCCTCTCTGTATATATGACTGGGTTTATATATGTATATTTGTGTGTGTGTGTAGATAGATAGATAGATTAGATAGTGACGGAGTCAGACCAGACAGATATAAGAGAGTGGTGGAGGGCAGGTATATCAGCCTCAGGATGAGAAGGTCCCTGTTCCTTGGTTAGCCAAACAAAGCCTACTCCAGGCCAGTAAAGACACCTGATGCCAATTAACCAGTTAAGGTTGTTAGCCTAATGGAGGCAGGTGGAACCAATCACAGTCTCACTCAGACTGCTTAAAAGCTCTCCTTTCCAGTTCCCCCAAGGGAGCCCAGGTGAAAGGAGCAGGAGGAGGAAGCATTGCTGTATCCTGAGGTAATGGTGAAGCTAGGAAGAGGGGACCACGGGGAAGTGGCCCAGGGAATCAAAGCAGCGTTTAGTGGTGGAGGGAAAGCCACCAACAGCTGCTACCATTAGGGTCCCTGGGCTGGAACCCAGAGTAGAGGGTGGGCCGGGGATCCCCCCCCCGCCATATTCTATGGAGATCCCCTTGAGAGGGAAAGCAAGACTCGATCCATTCAGGAGGCCAAATTGTGCCTACTGAGCTCTACGGAGCAACACAGACTGTGGGGTATTTCCCCGTCCCATCTTCCATACTGGCCTGTGATGAAAGTAACTCAATAGGCCGTGACTCTGGCCACTACACTGTGAAAGGAAGGTCACATTTGGGGCCTTAGTGAGTTTCTGAGGCCCCTGGATCTGCCAGGAAGCGCAGGATCCACAATTACAGGCTCAGAACTTTGTCACAACTGGTGTCAGCGGTGGGATAGTTGGCTTATCATTCACCGTGTGGTGGTAGAAGGGGAGAATTAAAAAAAAAGTGCACAGGGTTTAGGTTTCCTCACTGCAATGGAAGATGTAATAAAAGCACTGATACAAGCCACTGCAGCCCAGCAGGAGGCCACCCGAGTCCATGCGATGGCACAACAAGAATCCATGTGGCTACAACAAGAGACTAACCAATTATTGATAGGGCAGGCCTCCCAGGATCGAGCCCTTTTCCAGGAGGTGATAGACCAGCTGAAAACCCTCACTGTCAAAAAACAAGGGTCTGACGGGTCACGAGTATGGAGAGCTGCTGGTTGTCTACCAAAGATGACAGCCAATGATGACAGGGAGGCATATCTCCTCTCCTTTGAGAGGACCGCCTTACAAGAGCCATGGCCCCAGGACCAGAGGGCCAGCATCCTCACTCCCTTTTTATGTGGAGAAACTCAGAAAGCCTATCATGACATGCCCACTGAAGCTGCCTGCGACTACCCTCAGCTGAAAGCAGAGATCCTTGTACAATCAGGGGTAACAACCGCAGTACAGGCCCAGAGATACTATGAGTGGAGATACCAGGAGGGCAAGCCTCCACGGTCCCCATTGTTCGACCTCATCCACCTCGCATGAAAATGGTTATGACCCAAGGCATGCAACACAGAGGAAATGTTGGAAACTTTGGTCATAGACCACTATGGGGATCACCTCCAGATCTTCATGCATGGATGGGCCAGAATGACCCTGCCACCTACAATGGGATGATCACGTTGGTGGAGAGACGGATAGCGGCCTGAGAGCAGTCCCAACTACCCAGATAAGCCCCCTCCCGAAATAAGTATCCGGGCCTGACCCCGAAAGGTCAGATAACCAAGAATCCAGAGAGCCCCAGGTGGAAGAGGATAGTGGCCACAGAACAGCCGGGAACCCAGAAATAGCTTGAGAGGGAATAGCTTGAGTGGGGGGAACCATGGAGCAAAGACCCCTAACCCAAGAGACAAAGGAATACCTAGAGCCCCTTATAGATGTTATGCATGTGGAGAATGGGGACACCGAGCGGCACAATGTCCCAATATTGAGGAGCCCATGCAGTGTAACCTGGGGGATTGGGCAGACCCATGCACCCTAATCAACCTTGTGGGGGTTGCAGTCACCCCACACCAATATACAAACCCAGTAAAACTGAATGGGGTAGAGACTATGGTGCTCGTGGACTCTGGCAGCATGGTCACCCTGATTTCAGGGAAATTAGTGAAACGCAGCCAGTTAATACTGGCCAAGCATACGGAAGTAACATGTGTACATGGGACTGTTAGTTATTATCCTGTCATCCCAATAAGGATTGAAATCCAGGGAACCATCACCGTGGTAAAAGCAGGGGTGGTCCCATAACTCCCATACCCAGTGCTCATTGGAAGGGATTTCCCGGGATTTGGAAATTTGCTCCCGCCAGAGGGACAGGACAGAGAAGAAGATTCCGAAGTTAAGGAGTCATCCCTAATAGAAAGTCACTCTCCCTTCTTTGCTGAAATATCTCCAGAGTTGTTCCCCACCCCCAGGAAGGGCAGAAAAACCAAGAAGGAAAGGAGGGCGGCAAAGGCTTTGGGCACCTGGATTCTGCTTCAGGGCCACAACATGGCCCTGGTAGGCCGACGGGCACGGGGAGCTGAGGGAGAGACCCCGGAGGGGAGGAGGAGGAAGCAGAGTCTGGTCCCAGCCCCAATGCCACCGAACTGACCAAGGAGGTGGAGGCCAGTCCCACAGAGTTCGGGTCGATAGGTCCCGAAAGAGAGACTTTCAGGAGAGACCAGGCAGAAGACTCCAGGTATGATAATGTCAGAAAAGAGGTGGCCGAGATAGATGGGGAGCCTGTGGAGGGAAAGGCCCGAGGGCCAGCACCCTATTTCATGATCAAGAAGAACCTCCTGTATTGGGTGGTACAAATGCAGGAACAATTGGTAAACCAGCTCCTGGTACCCCAAAAACATCAGAGGGCAATATTAAGACTCGCCCACAGTCACCTCTCTGGGGGATACTTGAGGGCAGAGAAGACTCAGGCATGGATCTTGCGCAGATTCTTTTGGCTGGGGGTACATGAGGATGTCTGGTGGTACCGCGCCTCCTGCCCTGAGTATCAGTTGCACAGCCCTCGCCCACATCTAAGGACCCCGTTGGTACCCCTACCAATCGTCAAGATCCCTTTTGAGCGGGTGGCCATGGACCTGGTGGGGCCTCTAGAGAAGACAACTCGAGGTCACCAATATGTGCTTGTCATCTTGGACTATGCAACCAGGTATCCAGAGGCCATTCTCCTACGAAATACAGCCTCCAAGTCTATAGCGAAGACGTTGGTGCAAATTTTTCCCCGAATAGGGCTACTGAAAGAAATTCTAATGGATCAAGGAATGCCTTTCATGCCTAAGCTGATGAAGGACCTCTGCTCTTTGCTCCATGTCCAGACTCTGCGAACCTTGGTTTACCACCCGCAGACCGATGGCCTGGTAGAGAGATTCAACCAAACCCTCAAGGCCATGATCAAAAAGGAGGTAAGTAGGGATGGAAAAGACTGGGATACTCTGTTGCCCTACCTTATGTTCGCCATCTGTGAAGTTCCTCAAGCCTCCACTGGATTCTCTCCTTTTGAGCTCTCATATGGCTGCCACCCCTGGGGCATACTAGATATAGCTAGGGAGATCTGGGAAGAGGAGCCCAATACGGGGAAGAATATAGTTGAGCATGTATTGCAAATGAGAGCCCATGTATGAGTCACTCCTATAGTGCGGGAGCACCTGGAGAAGGCCCAAAAAGCCCAGCAAACTCACTACAACCACCAAGCAAAGGTTCGGCAGTTCCAACCTGGAGACCCAGTAATGGTGTTAGTAAACTCTTGGCCCAGTGGCAGGGGCCCTATGAAATAGCTGAATCTATAGGAGAGGTAAATTATAAGGTACAACAACCAGGATGTAGAAAACAAGAACACGTGTACCACATCAACCTTCTAAAACCCTTGCGTACCCAAAAAGCGTGTGTAGTTGCCCAAAAGGACCCACCGCAGGAAAACAAAAACCCCGAGCAGGTGAAGGTGTCTCCCGATTTGACACCAGCCCAAAGAGAGGAGGTGGTCGAGATGATCAACCGGAACCAAGATGTATTCTCATTTCAGCCAGGTGGAACAACTGAGACATATCACCACATCACTACAAACCCCCGGGTGAAGGTGACGATGAGGCCTTACCGGGTGTCAGCAGCCAAAAGAGAAGAAATCAGAGCAGAAGTAAAGAAAATATTGGAGTTAGGGGTAATTGACGAGTCCCCCAGTGGTCTAGCCTGATCATGCTAGTACCCAAACCAGAGGGCTCCACAAGGTTTTGCAATGACTTCCGTCGGCTGAATGAGGTGTCCCAGTTCGACACATATCCTATACCCCGGATAGATGAGTTAGTGAACTGACTAGGATATGCATGGTTCCGGATCACTCTAGACTTAACTAAAGGGTATTGGCAGATCCCCCTTGCTGAAGATGCAAAGGAGAAGATGGCTTTCTCCACCCCAGAGGGTCTTTTTCAATATACAGTCCTCCCTTTCAGTCTGCATGGGGCCTCAGCTACCTTTCAGTGCCTCATGGATAAGCTATTGCGCCCCCATGCCAGTTATGCGGCTGCCTACCTGGATGATGTGGATATTCATACCTCTGACTGGGAAACCCACCTGGAAAAGGTGGAAGCTGTCCTAGATACCCTAAGGCATGCTGGCCTTACTGCAAACCCCACTAAGTGTGCCATAGGATTAACAGAGGCTAGATATCTGGGCTACATTGTGGGGCGAGGTGTAGTGAAACCCCAACTCACTAAACTAGAGGCCATCCAAAACTGGCCCTGACCAGTTCACAAGAAACAAGTCCGGGCATTTTTGTGGGTAATGGGGTACTATCGATGCTTTATCCCCCATTTCACCACCAGGGCAAGTGCAGTGGCGGACCTAATCAAAGCTCGGGGGCCTGAGCTGGTACGATGGACAGACACAGCAGAGAGGGCATTTACAGATCTGCAGACAGCCCTTTGCAGTGACCCTGTACTTATAGCCCCAGACTTCACTAAGGAGTTCATCTTGCAGACAGACGCATCCGAAGTAGGACTAGGGGCTGTCCTATCCCAGATGGTTGGAGAAGAAGAACACCCAATCCTCTATCTTAGTAGGAAACTCCTCCCAAGGGAACAGAAGTATGCTGTGGTCGAGAGGCAATGCCTCGCTGTTAAGTGGGCCATGAAAACACTGCGATACTACCTGCTAGGGAGGCAGTTTATCCTCGTGATCCACCAGGCCCCTCTTCAGTGGATGTAATGGAATAAGGAGAAAAATGCAAGGGTGACCAGATGGTTCTTATCCCTCCAACCCTTCCAGTTCCGGATACAGCACAGAGCCGGAAGTCGCCACGGCAATGCAGATGGCCTTTCACGGGTGCATTGCACGACAACCCAAGTTGCCCAACCCCTTGGTGTTGAGCAGGGGGGAGGGATATGTGACGGAGTCAGACCAGAAGGATATAAGAGAATGGTGGAGGGCAGGTATATCAGCCTCAGGATGAGAAGGTCCCTGTTCCTTGGTTAGCCAAACAAAGCCTACTCCAGGCCAATCAAGACACCTGACGCCAATTAACCAATTAAGGTCATTAGGCTAATGGAGGCAGGTGGAACCGATCTAGGTCTCACTCAGACTGCTTAAAAGGTCTCCTTTCCAGTTCCCTCCAGGGAGCCCAGGTGAAAGGAGCAGGAGGAGGAAGCATTGCTGTATCCTGAGGTAAGGGTGAAGCTAGGAAGAGGGGACCATGGGGGAAGTGGCCCAGGGAATCAAAGCAGCATTTAGCGGTGGAGGGAAAGCCACCAACAGCTGCTACCATTAGGCTGGAACCCGGAGTAGAGGGCGGGCCCGGGTCCCCCCCTCTCCCCGCCCCCATACTCTACAGAGATCCCCTTGAGAGGGGATGCAGGACTCGGTCCATTCAGGAGGGCGAACTGTGCCTACGGAGCTCTACGGAGCAACACAGACTGTGGGGGTGTTTTCCCTTCCCATCTCCCATACTGGCCTGTGATGAGAGTAATCCAAGAGGCCGTGACTCTGGCCACTACACTGTGAAAGGAAGGTCACACTGGGGCCTTAGTGAGTTTCTGAGGCCCCTGGATCCTCCAGGAAGCGCGGGACCCACAATTACAGGCTCGGAACTTTGTCACACTATGTATTACTTTTTACTTTCATTACTAGAAATGCCAGCTTGTGCAACACCCCCTACATTGTTTCCAAGTATCCTTGACCTTTCATAAGCAAGTCAGATGGCTTGACAGCTAGCGCTGTTGAAAAGCCCAAGGAAATCCTAGCTGGATTAAAGTTTTAGTCCATTTCATTTTCATCCACTGCTTACAGCGAAGCTGTACGTGGATATCAGACTAAAGACAGCAATTTGGGAGGCAATTTTCTTGAATTGCTGGTACAGCAGGATACAGGGAAAGGTAATGGCAGGATCAGGCAGTTAGAAATGGCATAAACATTTGAGCGACTGGAAAGATGTATCGGTTTTTCTTTCATTCACTTTTCTTTTTTCTTTTTTTAAATCATCCATAATGGAAAAAAAAAGAAGACGAAGAAAGCAGCACAAGATTTCATCTTGCCCAACAAAGGGCTACATTACTGGCCTCTCCTCTCTTTGAACCAGAGCCTGTTCCCCCCATCAATGATAAACATCTCACCATGGCATCTGCTGGTTAATGTTCAGGGACTCTGGCACCACAATTGTCTCCACTTCACCATGGTTTGGAAGCCCCATCTCTGGAGAGATTTAACATAGACCGGACAAAGCACTAGCTGGGAGGGCTCCACTGTCTGCCCCACTTGCTGAGGTTATGGGGCCCCTGGGGCAGCATCAGAATCTGCAGAACTGATGGTCGGGAGGGAGAGAACCTTTCTAGCCCTCATGGTGGTGAAAAAAACACTGTGGCCAAGATTTTCCAAAAGTGGCTATTGATTTTGGCGGGCTCTCCATTTTTGGGTGCCCAGCACACATTAAAGGGGCCCTCTGGACATTAGGCCCCTCTGAGGTGTCTGAGTGTGGGCAACCAGACACTGAGGTTACGTCTACACCGAGATAAAACAGCCTAGCTCAGGTGTGGCTGGCCAGCGTCACCGGAGATGGGCTCGCGGGGCTTGGGCTGCAGGACTGTAGATGTTTGGGCATGGGCTGGAGGCCAGGTTCTGGGACCCTCCCCCTCATGTGGTCAGAGACCAGGATCTGGCCCGAGCCCAAATAACTGTGCTGTAATTTTATATTCCCGCAGCCTGAGCCTCACAAGCCCAAGTCAGCTGACCTGTGCCAGCCATGGGTCATTTATTGCAGGGTAGATGTACCTGGACTAGTAAGTTCCAAAGGCAGTATTTACTAGGGCTGGTTGAAAAAGTTGGTATAAAATATAAACCCATCGGACAACAGGGTTTCCTCAAAATTGAAATTGGTTTCATGTTGCCTCAGGTTGACATTAATTTCTACATCATCACAGGAATCCCACGACGCACCACAGTGGCTCAGCTGCACAGCTAGACGCAGTAGGTCATGGGAGACTCAGAATGGCTGAGGAATTGGGTCCATAGGGAAAATGGGGGCATGAACGACCCAGAACCACAAGCCCCAGGAGGCTCGACAGCAGTGCAGGCCGACACCAAGATGACCCAACTTGAAACGAATCTTTTCGACGTATCTGAACTGAATTTTTCAGAATTTTTCATTGCATGGAACGTTGCCATATTTTGAGGTTTCGTTCCAGTTTGGGGGGAAAAAACAGATGTCAAAATATTGGAAGTTCCCCTGGGACAGAAATTCATTTTTTGATCCGCTCTGCCATTGAATCAGCTTGGGCCATTGAAAATGTGACCTGAGCTGAAAGCGATGCCTGGGCCCTGAGAGTTGTGAATTTCCTGGCTGCACATAAGCCTCATTGGGGTGCTAATTTCAGTGACTGATGGAGATATTTCAGATGCGGACGTGAACAATGTAATTGTGGAACCTTTTTGTGAGTAGAATGGGTGGGGGGGTGGGGAGCTTGGAGTGAAGCCCGGGAGGGCAGATGGGCGTTACCGGCAGGAGGGACATGCAGAAGAGGAGAAGAGAGACGTGGGGACAGGGAATGGGGAGAGACCTGAAGAAGGGGAAGGAAAAGAGGCAAAGGGCAGGAATCGCACTGGTCCTGAAGGCGAGCAGTTCATAGATGTTGAGGCCAGAGGGGACAATTGTGACCACCTCATCTGGTCTCCCATAGAACACAGGCTGGAGAACCTCACGTGTGCATTGTGCAACAAGCAACTACTTGGGGTTGAGCTAGGATTCATTCTTATCCTTATTTGCATTCTGGCAGTAGGGCCCCATTGATCTGTACAAACATATCACAAAGAGACAGTCCCTACCCTGAACACTATAGACAACAGGTGGATACAACAGCCAACCGGAGCGCAGGGAAACTAGGAGACACTCCAGGCAATCAGCGGTCGCCACGCCCCAGCGGCCTGCAGCATATCTTTTAGAAAGACGTCAGATCTTGTTCGGAAGCTCCCAGGCAGTGGAGAATCTGCCACCTCCCTTGCTGCTAATCCATTCCAGTGGTTAATTATCCTCACTGCTGACAAAAATCTGCACCATGTTTCCAGTTTGGACACTGCTGACTTCAACTCCCCGCCACGACCCTGTCACCCCTTTGCCTGCTTGATGCAAAAGGGTTCCAAGACGCTCCCATGGCCTGCAGAGTGGGGCTAAGGATGCAAATGGTTTCCACCCTACCAAGGGGGAGGTTCTCCCCACAGACAGAGCATTTCCGCACCATTTTAGATCGCCTCAAGCCCTCAAAACGGGGCTTACGCTGGGCATTTGTCTGGGTGGGTCCCTTTGCGAGAGGAGATTCCTGCCCGGAGAAACAGCCAGGTGCCTTGCTGGAAATGTGACAAAGATGAGACAGCACATCCTATTTTAGAAACCCTGGATCTCAGTCTGAGCCAAGACGTGTCAGGTTCCTTAACAGCCTGGAGAGTTTGGTCCCTGGCCAATGATTTTGTCTGCCCTGATGAACCTGGCACCCTCCAGTGTGTTCGATAAGCCAGAGCCAGGACATATTTTTAGGTTTCAGAGCAGCAGCCGTGTTAGTCTGTATCCGCAGAAAGAACAGGAGGACTTCTGGCACCTCAGAGACTAACCAATGTATTTGAGCATCAGCTTTTGTGAGCTACAGCTCCCTTCATCGGATGCATGCAGTGGAAAATACAGTGGGGAGATTTATATACACAGAACATGAAACAATGGGTGTTACCATACACACTGTAACCAGAGTGATCAGGTAAGGTGAGCTATTACCAGCAAGAGAGCGGGGTGGGGGGGTGGGGGAACCTTTTGTAGTGATAATCAAGGTGGGCCATTTCCAGCAGTTGACAAGAACGTCGGGGGGAGGGGGGCGGGAGGGGGGAGGGGAATAAGCATGGGGAAATAGTTTTACTTTGTGTAATGACCCATCCACTCCCAGTCTCTATTCAAGCCTAAGTGAATTGTATCCAGTTTGCAATTAATTCCAATTCAGCAGTCTCTTGTTGGAGTCTGTTTCTGAAGTTTTTTGTTGAAGAATTGCCACTTTTAGGTCTATAATCGAGTGACCAGAGAGATTGAAGTGTTCTCCGACTGGTTTTTGAATGTTATAATTCTTGACGTCTGATTTGTGTCCATTTATTCTTTTACGTAGAGACTGTCCAGTTTGACCAATGTAAATGGCAGAGGGGCATTGCAGGCACATGATGGCGTATATCACATTGGTAGATGTGCAGGTGAATGAGCCTCTGATAGTGTGGCTGATGTGATTAGGCCCTATGATGTTGTCCCCTGAGTAGATATGTGGACGCAGTTGGCAACGGGTTTTGTTGCAAGGATAGGTTCCTGGGTTTTTAAAGTCCCAAGTGGTATCTTCTTTTTGCATGGCAGGAATGAAACCAGCAGCAATGGGATGCTTTGCCTCTTCTGCAACTTCCAATTAAAGTCAGCGCCATGGTTTAACAAGAAATCGGTCTGAGGGTTATCCTTCCTCTCACATCAGTGCAGAGGGGATTTACATACAGAACTCCCCTGGGGCTGCATAAACATAGTAGCTTATCTTCTCCTTACCCCTCTTCTCCCTGGATGGCAGAGGGCTTGTTGAGATAAGAGATTTTTGCACCAGTCTAAGCCTCCCCAGTGTTGATGCACTGTGCCAGTTTAAAGTGGGGCTAGAATCAGTATAATTTACCCTGCCTTCAGACTCATTTTACTCCAGTGCCATACATCTATACTGGATGTTTGCACCACTGTGGCTACATTGTGCAGAAATCCCTAATGCAAACAAGCTCTTAAACTAAAACCTGATAAGATCAATCACAGACAAAATCAAGCGTGTTTTATTTACTACTGTGTGGCAGGCCAGCTGACCCAATATCTCCGCAGGAGAGTGATACTGGTGGAGCCAGCCCCTTGCAACTGGAGTAATTCAGTTCTCCCCCCCGCCCACCCCCCGCCACACACACAGCTTCTGGAGCACTGTCACCAAATTGGCACCCGAACGTCACTCAGGGACATCCCCGATTGAGCAGCAATGAAAATAGCTCGCCTTCAAAAAGGACTTCTCCCAGAGCCGCTTTAAGAGAACTGTAGACCTGGCAACTGGAGCGTTTCACTGCATACTGGCAGAGTCCTGCATGGACACAAAATTTGTCTCCGCATCCGATCCACGATCCGCAAACATGCTGCACAGATACACAGCGGCCGTCCGCAGATTTGCAGGGCTCTCCATCTTGGTCCATTTTCTATCAGACTTTTCCCCTCCAGAATGACTTTGGCAGTCAAACGGCTGATCAGGCAGGTGCGTATTTTGGCAAACTGTCCTGGAAACGTGACATTTTGGGGGAGGTTAGGAAAGGGTGAAAATGGCTGACACTAATGGCAGAAAACGAAGTAGATTTCCCTAGCCCAGCCTGTGGTGGCTGTCGGGAGAAAGTAGTTGTTCTGACTTGTGAACGGAAGAGGTTTGAGGTAGACCAAGGAGGCAGAAGAATGACAAGAGAGCAAGATGCCATTTCTGCAGAGCGGGTCTTCTGCCCTTTTTAGGATTCCTGGGAGTTCACTGCACCTAACGGCGCCTGCCCCCAGCTGGTGCCTGGCCTCGGTGCCCTGTATTGGTTCCCAGGGAGCTCTCCCTTTCTGCGGCATACGGCTGCACCAGAACTGAGGCTAGCATTCCAGGAGCCCCACTTTCCCCTCCGGCACCACCTGGCATAAAACCCCACCGCACCTAGGGGGCCACAGCTGCGGTTTACACCCATTTCACACTCACGTTACACGGGTGTAAATGGTGACACAAACATGCGTGACGGGAGACGCAGACCTGGGGACCGATTCTGGTCTTGGCTTTGGCTGGGGTAAATCAGGAGTGACTCTGTGGAAGTCAGTGGAGTTGCGCCGGTGTAAGTGCGATCAGAATTGGGCCCAGGGGCTTTTACATTAAACCCATGCTGGTACTCAGAAGAGTCCTGTCTCCCCGTCTCAGGCAGCAGGGTGAGATCCTGCTCCATCCCCGGCACAGGTGCAGACCCCCTTCCACAGCCAGGCTGCAGAGACAGGAGAGCAGCATGATAACGGGTGAGGCTGATGCCTCGGTTCGCAGCCTGGCCTCCTGCAGTAACTGAGCCACCTCTCCCTGGACTGAGGCCTGGGTGCTGTCCCTGCAGCCGATGGGACACAACAAAGCTCTTCGCAATGCTCTTTCAGTGACGGGTGTGCCGATGAATGGCAGGGCAATTACACCATTTATCCAGCGGGTCTCTCGCTTGGGCAAAAGCGCTACCGTCCCGAAATGAAACCGAGCGGAGAATGAGCAAAGAAACACATAAGCAATCAGCAGGCATCCTCACCCAGTGTACAGACACGCACAGCCAGGATCCGCATGTGCACGCACAATACACACAGAGCACTTAGCTACACAGACGACATACCTGCACAAGCAGTATAGCTATGCACACCTTCCACGCATGCAGACACACTCAGCCGGCATGTCTCTTCACACGGGTGACATGAACCACTCATGCAAGCAGAATGCACACACTGTCAATGAACAGGCTTCCCCCCCAGGATGCATATATCGAAAACCTATATACTCACAAGCAAACACAACACCAGCATGCAGCCTTACATAATACACACACACGGACACAATCACACACACAAACATAACATGCAACATTGCCCCAACGTGCTCACATATAACTAAGTCTAAGGGCCAGATTCAGCAACCTAAATGTGCCCTACACACATGTAAGTTTGGAACTGAGTTGGAATCTGCTAGCGGGCACGCTATTTGTGTGCTCCCCTGTGACACAGCAAAACAACAGCATGAAGCCATGGGCCAGTGGCCAACACAAGAGGGTTGGAGTCTGCAGTTGGAAATGCCTGACATGCATCTTTAATGGTGTTTGAAACCCCGCTCAGAGTTGAATGTTAAAGTTGCTAAGTGAGAACTGAGAAGGCAGGAAATAGTAAAGTGAAGGATTCCTGTGTCACCTTAACTCTGTCCCCTTGTCAGTATTGTCTGGCTTAGGATGCAGGATACAATTTTCAAAACTGCATGCATGATTGAGGAACTTAAGTCTTCTAGGGCATTTTTGAAAGTTTTCCCCTCGTCTTTAATGACACAACCAAGGGCTATTTTTCCTGGTGGACCCTGCCTCAAACAGTGCACATGTTGGTTGGTGTGCAGTGAGCGAGGCAGCTGCTCAGTATTCACCTTTATCCTCACTGGCCAATGAGTGGAGCCATGCAGCATCCAGCCTGCATGCAGCATACACCCAAGAGCCTGATCGTTGAGTATTGGCTGCAATCCCAGCAGCTGCTGGCTTCAGTTCAGGCCATTTTACTCAGGTGCCTAAATATGCAGGTAGGTGTCTTGCCTTAGGCACTCAAGTTTGCAAAGGTGGGTTCATAGAAACCTCCGTCACCAACTAACTGCAGCCTTGGCAAACAGTTCATGGGCTGAATGGTACAGAGAGAGACCAAAGTCTCTTCTTCATCCCTAGACAATGTTTGCTTAACTAGTCTTCACAAAAGCCTTGTGAGGTAGGTAATGCTTGTTGTTCTGATCCTAGATTCTGATCTCTGTGACTCTGGTATCAATCCAGAGCAACTCCCTTGACTGCAGTGCAGTTATTACACCGGACTAACTGAGATCAGAATCTGGCCTGTGAAGTTACATGAGAGCCTTGAGTGTTCTTTTTGGAGACAGCACCTCCAGGTCAGGGGCTGAGACCTTTCGGTGAGACAAGGTGTGCGAGGAAAGTCTGCCTGCGGAAGAACCAGAGGCTCTGATCCTGTTCTCTCCCCTGCCCCCTGACTGTCAATCTGGCATCACTCACCAGCATTGCAGTCAAT
Source organism: Eretmochelys imbricata (assembly GCF_965152235.1). NCBI lineage: Eukaryota > Metazoa > Chordata > Testudines > Cheloniidae > Eretmochelys > Eretmochelys imbricata. The sequence continues at coordinate 3,699,226 of NC_135576.1, read as the reverse complement.
CAGAAAAATGTAAGAAGAAGAAAACCTGTCAGGGAAAGCAAATCAATGTTTGCCAAAGGAACAGGTGCTGAGCAAAGCAGTGTTACTTCCCAGCGTCTAGCGAGGTGTCACAGGCAATGGAGGGCTTTGAGAAAAATGAGAACAGAATAACTCTGAAAATCTGGCTCTTGGTAGCGATCTGTGGGTGTGTGTGGCGGAGGGAGCATCCTAAGGCAGGAGCTGAGGTTAGCATTCCCCAAAGGCAAGGTCTGTTCTGTGGCACAGACAGGAGCGGAGAGGCTGTGCAGGATGCTCAAGGGCACCATCCCACTCCTGGATCCCGTTAGCCCACACCCTGGGGTGATTTTAAGTGATCATTTTTGTCTGGTGCTGTTACATCAGCTCATTACAATACCAGGAGCCATTCCAGCTGCTTTGTGGCACCATGATGGGGCCAGCTGTGGACCTCTGAGCATTCCCAGTAAGTATGCCCTCGCCTCCTCCTGGCTCCCAATGCAGGGTGCATTCCTAGGGGAAAGAGGGCCTGGGCAGGACCACCCCCCAGTGATGCCTAGTGACATAAAAAGTCCTTCATGCTGCTCTTACAGCTGCCTTTGTCTTGCACAGAGTCCCAGAGGGCATGGCTCTTCAGGTGAGCTAAGGTACGGTTAAATGTATGGAATAAGCCTACAGAAACCCGTTGGGTAGAAAACCAAAGGTCGACGAGCAGGACCTGCTTCAGGGTTTCAGTGCAACTTTGCAGATAGGGGTTGGGGGATCTTTACGAAGCCCCCAAGGAGATAGGAAAAGTCACCTGAGGAGGAAGTTCTGTTGCTTGGACACTGTTGCCTAAGTGTCATGCTAATGTCTCCTCTGATCAAACAGGAAAAGGGTTAAGAAGTGATGGGGACGTCAGCCATTTCCATGTGTTTGTGTTGATCAGAAGCCAAGTGCACCCACGACCGGAAAAGGCAGAAACACAGGGACTTACCGACAAATTGATGCGATACAAAGGCGCACGCCTACCGTGTGATCGAGTGGGGTTCAGGAGACCTGGATTCCGTTCCCAGGGCTGCTGCATTCCCATCTCATTGCCTCTGCTTCTCCTCCCACCCTTTGTCTGGCTCATGTAGTTAGCCTGTACTGTGTCTTGTTATGTCTGCAGATACACAATGGGGCCTCTTTCTCGGCTGGGGCCTCTTGACCCTGCCACCAAACAAAGAAATGTTCTTAAAAATCGCTGGAGCTAAGGTACAATTGCTTCAGCGGAAGGGATCAATCCGGGGTTGGTTCACAAATAATCGCTACAGATAACAGCCTCTGTCACACAGACATTGTGTCCTGGACACTGCTGCTGAAAGAACTTTGACCGGCTGGTGAAGAAGAACAGCCAAGACTCCATGTTGCTTTCCACAGACGTCTGTAGCCAGAGTGGAAACTCTGACATATTTAGAAGGGAAACGACCGAATCAGAAGCAATTGGGGTTCAAGCTGTGTGGCAGGAGGTTTGAACACACAAAGGGGACAGGCTATGGAAGCAGTGTTGGGAAGTGGGTTGCTGAGGGGATCTCCAGCAGCTGATGTCTTGAGTTGTTGCCCAGGGTATCTGCACATAGATGAACTTCACCATAATAGTGACTGGCTACAAATATGAAACCACAAAGACTCTCTGGTTTCTCATGAGGTGGGGAAAAGGAGATACACAGGGCACACCATTGGGTTGCCTCACCTCTTTGTCAGAAGTGAGGATTTTATTCTGATTGTCCGTCCTAAAGGAGACCCAGTCAATGGAGGTGCCCGGCAGAACGGACTGGAAAAGGTCTGCTGCGTTCATGGGAGAAAGACCCAATCCTGAGCTGGACCCCTGAAGGATCAGGGAGCATCAGCTGGATAGAAATGTCAAAAGAACTCTGCAAAAAGAAAAGGAGGACTTCTGGCACCTTAGAGACTAACAAATTTGTTTGAGCATAAGCTTTCGTGAGCTACAGCTCACTTCATCGGATGCATGCCGTGGAAAATACAGTGGGGAGATTTATATACACAGAGAACATGAAATAATGGGTGTTACCATACAGACTTTAACAAGAGTGATCAGGAAAGGTGAGCTATTACCAGCAGGAGAGCTGGGGGGATGGGGACCGGGGACCTTTTGTAGTGATAATCAAGGTGGGCCATTTCCAGCAGTTGACAAGAATGTCTGAGGAACAGTGGGGGGTGGGGAGGGGGAATAAACATGGGGAAATAGTTTTACTTTGTGTAATGACCCATCCACTCCCAGTCTCTATTCAAGCCTAAGTTAATTGTATCCAGTTTGCAAATTGATTCCAATTCAGCAGTCTCTTGTTGGAGTCTGTTTTTGAAGTTTTTTGTTGAAGAATTGCAACTTTTAGGTCTGTAATTGAGTGACCAAAGAGATTGAAGTGTTCTCCGACTGGTTTTTGAATGTTATAATAAAAGAACTCTGCGTTGACCTTCCTCTGCTCCCAGGGACATCAATGGGAGTTTTAGCGCTGCCTTTGATGGTGGCAAATTTGGGCCAGCAATAAGTGTGTATGAAACTCCCGTCCTCCCCTCCCTGGACCTTTGTCTCTGTAGGACACCTTTACCTGGCTCCTGGCTCCTTTCCCTGCTAGTGAATCCAGGAGAAAGGCTTTTTGTAGCCATCACCTTCCTTGCCTGTGCTCGCAGCACCCGGGGGGGGTGAGCTGTATCCAAAGCGAAGGCTGAGCAAAGATCTGGTGATAAGTAACATAGACTCCTTCCCTCAGGGGATGATTTAGTTAATCACTCCCTGAGTCGGGATAGATAATCCATATGGAGATTGACTTGGATGTGCATGCTTGTGGATTAAAAACTGTCACTGGGGGCCAGGCATTTCCTGCCTACGCTTGAGTGAGAAATTCCACTCAGGGTATTGACGAGCAACTTCTTGCGAAAGTCATAGAATATCAGAATCACAGAATCACAGAATATCAGGGTTGGAAGGGACCTCAGTAGTGAGCGGCTGAGATTGTGGCATGCTGTCCTTCATCTGAGGGTGGTAACTGAAGGGGTAACTGGAAATTTATCCCGTGGACTCTTTTCATATGGTCTGGATAGTTATGGGTGATGGTTATTATTCATTATTTGCACCATGGTAGCATACAGAGACCTCAGTCTGGGTCCAGGGCTCCATTGTGCCAGGCACCCGCACATGTAAGAAAACAGACAGTCCCTGCCCCAGAGAGTTTACAGTCTGAGCATCCGATCAGAGATAACAGGTGGACACCACCCTGTAGAGCAGTGGACTTGCCATTGGAGCACCCCCTCATGGCTGGGCGTGGCATTGCAGGCTGTCTTCATCAAGCATCCCCAAACGACAGTCACTCCGGCCCTGCAATAATCTGCTTCTTCTTGTGACTCAGTCCTCTGGCCACATCAGTTTTAGTCCCACCCTTTCCAGGGCAATCGACAGTCCAATGAACAATAGCCCCATGGCCTCAAGCCGAGTCTTACGCCCAAGTCCTGACTCACTGGTCCTTCTACGTTGGTTCCTGGGGTTATTGAACCACCTGTTCCAGTGGGCGAGCAAGGAACCCATAGAATTTCACCCACTCACACCTTTATTGAACCCAGTAACTTGTGTTTGATTAAAGTATCTCTTCAAGAAAGGCGTCCAATCTTATGTGAAAGCACCAAGAGATGGTGAACCTTTGGTCATTTGTTCATTGGTAAGAGTACGGTTCTATTTTGAGGTGCTTCTGATTAAAATGAATCTTCCAAGACCCCTTCCCAGATGTAAGTTGTTTTATCTATTGTGATGAGTTTGATCATGTTATGTTGGTTTTGGAAATCCATATTTTCACCACATTGACATCATTCTTGAGTTCACATTAAATTCCTAATCACGGTCTGATATGACTTTGTTTTCCTGTACAGTATTCCATTAGTCGCTGGCAGGAGGGGAAATGAATGCAATGTAATAAAAGCCAGAAGTCTTGAAGGAGTCTTTCACTGTGGACTTGCCTACACTAGCAAATAGTAGTGCTTTCACAATACCAGGATCGTGAAAATGATACAAACCACACAGGGTGGACACAATTATATGCTATAAAGATCCTTTAGACCGGCATAGCTATTCACATGTGGGAAGGGAAGTAAGTATACATGTAAATGTCACCTTTTTTCTGGTATAACTGTGTCTACACTAAGACTTTTATTGGTATAATGGTATTAGTAAAAAAGCATACATAGTTATACCAGCAAAACTTTGAAGTGTTCACCAGGCCTAAGCAATAGAAATCCTGTGCAGGCTTGCCATGGATGAAATACCCTTGGAAGTGGCGTTTTCTAAAGTGCTCATTGGGGGCTGTCCGATGACTGGAGCAGAGTTGACAATCCCACCTTGTGTCTTTCCGCTGTAGTTCTCACTGCTGGCACCTGCCAAGGTCTTGCAGCTTGTGGGCATCATGTGTACAATTGTGGGTGTGGTTTTTTTTTTTTTGTCTAACACATTTTTTGGTGCCCATGAGGTGGGTGGGGAGGCTATGGGGTGACAGTCACCCCTGTGCGGAGGGGTGCACAAGGCCTCGGCACCACTTAAGCCCTCAAAATACATCTTAAGAGGGACTTTGGTGGTCTGTTTTCTCTGCACAGGAATGAATTTCATGCATAGTTTATGAGGGAGACAAGGTAGGTGAGGTAATATCTTTGTTGGACCAACCTCTGTTGGTGGAAGGGACAAGCTTTTGAGCTTCACAGAGCTGTTTCTAAGTACTGGAGAAGGTAATAGGGTGTCTGAACTAAATACAAGGTGGGACAGATTGTTAAGTGTAAGGGCTTCACATATGCTGCAGGAGTCCACTTGATATGAAGTGGGCAGTTAAGGGTTAGCAGGAAGAAAGATGTGTTAGGAATGGTTGTAATGAGCCATAAAACCAGAGATTCTGCAACTTTAATAACTTCCCCCAAATCACCATCTTTGCCACCACGGATGTCCCTATACACCAACATCCCTCACCATGATGGCATCACTGCTTGCTTCCCATACCTGTAAGACGGTGTACCATGCTCAGACATCCACCCCAGACGCTTCGCCAAACTCATCCATTTCCTCCTCCCCACAACAACTTCACATTTAATATCATTTGGTCAAACCATGGGAACTGCTATCTCCACTGCTACAATGATCAATACCACCCACAGCACACCTTTCAAGATCCACGGGTCCTACACATGCCTATCACAACAGGTAGTGTTCCTCACCCAGTACACCAAATACCCCAGTAATAACTACATGGGTGAAAACAGACAACCACTTCGCTCTCAAATGAAATCACACAGAAAAACGATAAAAGACAAAAACACCATGTCGCCCATGGGCAAACACTTCCCAAAGTGATCACTCCATATCTCTCCTCTCAGTCCTCATCCTCAAAGGAAACCTGCAGAATGTCTTCAAAAGATGAGCCTGAGAGCTTTAATTCATAAGCATGTTGGACACTAAAAACCATGGACTTAATAGAGACACTGGTTTTATGGCTCATTAAAATGTATAACACGCCCTACTACCTGCTCACCCTTAATTACGCATTTCATTTTAAGAGGTCTCCTACAGCATGTGTAAACCTCTTATGCTTAACAGTCTGTCATAAGAACATAAGAATGGCCATACTGGGTCAGACCAAAGGTCCATCAAGCCCAGTGTCCTGTCTTTCAACAGTGGCCAATGCCAGGTGCCCCGGAGGGAATGAACAGAACAGGGAATCATCAAGTGACCCATCGCCTCTCACCCAATCCCAGCTTCTGGCAAACCGAGACTAGGGACACCATCCCTGCCCATCCTGGCTAATAGCCATTGATGGACCTGTCCTCCAGGAATTTATCTAGTTCTTTTTTGAACCCTGTCCCACCTTGTAGTTAGCTCAGTCACTCTGTCACCTTCCCCAGACCTGAGGGATCTCAAAATCTTGTCTCTTATGCCAACAGAAGCTGGTCCAATAAAAGATATTACCTTGCCTACCCTGTTTTGCTCGTATCTTGGGAGCAACATGGCTACAACAACACTGCAAACATGCATAGCTTATGAAAACCAAGGCTTGTTTGGATATGTGTGTCTTTCTTCTATATAGTTCTATCAGAATATTACAATAAGGGAATGCAAGAGCCTTGTTTTTTCAAATATCCACCCTGTCATAAACTATATTATCCTCGGATTTTCAAGTATCCCTCTCACAGACATCTCTCTTCTTGCACTAACTCAGTCTCTTGAGATCAAGCCTTTTTTCCTTAATTGCTCCACGGTGATCATCACCGTTATTCTTCATGAAAGAAGCAGACAAGAAACCTCATCTCCTTTTTGTGAAATTGCGGCCCTTATTTCCAAGCCCCAGACAGCCGATAGGAAATAATTAAGCTCCTATCTGCACAGCGTGGGGCTGGCTGGGTTGCCAAGTTGCAGGTAGTTTGTTATTTTCACTTTATCACCCTCTGCAGCAGAGGGACGGAGATTCTTTAGAGAGCGCTGCCTGCGTGTTTATCGCTACACATTTGATTAAGAGTCCTGGTAATTATTTTATTTTATTTATTTGTAAATAAAGCAGTTCTTTAGCCTTGGTGATGGAACTGACAAATCTTGTTCCATTACAGAGAGATTGTTTAGGGGCTGAGGGACTCAGAGAGTGGGGCCTGGACAGGAAGGGTGGGTGCTAACTTGGAGACAACGGATCAATTCCCTACCCAGCCACAGACTGCCTCTGTGACCTTCAACAAATCACACAGGGTCTGTCTGCACAGCAACTAGACACCCGTGGCTGATGTGGGCCAGCCGACTAGGGCTCGTGCGGCTTGGCTGCATGGCTGTGTGGACGTCTGGGCTCGGGCTGGAGCTTGGGTTGTAGGAGCCCAGCTCAGGAGCTGCTTTTCTGTGTAGCTTTGTGGCACTGGTTGGAGCCCTGAGCCCAGGCTAGTGCTGGGGAAACCAGCACTGTCATTTGATGGATGAGTCGCCACCTCTGCAAATAAAGCTGGTGGTCAGGGGGCAGGGTGAAGTGCTGTCCCCTCCTCCATGCACTGGGCTGGGACCACCAACTGATTGAAAAGAAACCACTGGCCTGGGACAGCCGGAGCAGGGCGAAGTCCCACTGGGACGCAGCTCAGGAGTGGGTGGGAGGGTGGGGTTCCTTGCGGCTGGCTGGTTTCCTAAGGGAGATTCCCTTGGCTCCATCTCCGATAGATGCTGTTGGCAAAGCAAAGGGAGATGGAGACCCCCAGGTCACAGGGTGCGCCCTCAGCTACCTGTGCCACCCCGCCTGTTTCTGTGGCCTCCTGGGCACAAACGCCCACAGCCTGTGTCTTTTGTCACCCCGTGCCCCTTTGATCCTCACTTCCCAACGTGGTGGGACGTAGCCCAGGATGCGGCGGGAGAGGCCTTCCACAGCTTTCGCTCCTCCCGCCCGCTCCCCCTTACTTCCTGTTCCTCCTCGTCACTGAGCCAGTCGTCTCAGGGGCCCAGCAGTCAGCAATCCGCACCAGTCACCAGCTGATTCGTCCCAGCGATGCCTACAACCTTCTGTGTGCTCCCGCAACCTCAATGCTGAGGGTGCTCCAGCTAGCCCTCTGTTACAGCCCATAGGTGGGACCCCATAACCACCCCGCCCCACTCGGTTTGCGTTCACCCTGCCATGCTCAGGGCAGTAGCGCTGGAAGGAGAAGTTGGCCATGGGAAGTGTGGGGGCCAGGGGAGTGGGTCTCTCCAGCACTTGTATTTCTCAGTCAATCGAGCTGCATTTCTGACCTGGCTCGGAACGCAGCGTTGCCGCTGACCCAACAAAAAGCAGCTCCTGGCTCTAATTCTGCCAGAGCGGAGGATCTGATGAAGCGGGCTCTTTGCTCTCCCCCAGGGTGCTTTGGAGACGGTACGTGCAGCCCGGCTCCCCGGTGGTGGGGGAGAAGCCCATTTCCGACCGGAGCCAGGAATGCTAATGGACTCATTGCTTCTCCCAAGGCAAGGACATTATTTCTGCCCCCGCCTGACCCCTGAGCCACAGAGACACCGTAAAACAACAGCAGTGTGTTAAAAAAAACCAACACAGCCAGGCGGCAGCCTCCCTGGTTACCATCCCTGGAGCCGGGGCAGCTTGGGCCACGGGTAGCAGGGTGGGACAGGGGAATGGAAGTCATAACCTGGAAACAGGAACGGCCTCATCATACGTGTGTTCTCATAGGCATGTGGAGAGGAAGAGCAGGTTATGGTGACTCCACTGAATGGGAGCCTTTCTATAGAGACCGGGGCAGGTGTCTCCGGACAAGAGTTTGGGAAGGATGGGATATCGGGCGGGACTTTTTAATCTCACAGAGGGCCACTGGTATGGGGAAGAGGGGACCTTGTGAGACAGTCAAAGCTGGGACCTAAGGAAGTGGAGGCTATGAGGGATCAGCATGTCGAAGGAAACAATATTATTATTAGCAGGATTTCAATAGTGCCTAGAGGCCCAAGCAAGCTCAGAGCCCGATGGTGCTAAGCGCTGTTCATACACATAGCAAGAGACAGTCCCTGTATCTGCTTATCCCATTAAGAACCTGGGTACTGATGCCCAGAGGTTGGGCACAGGGCTCTCGGGTCATCACAGCTCTGTCCACATGATTTTAAGGTCCATATTTAGGGTACAAACTAAAGGCCTTTAGAAATCTGGAAAAACCTCGGATGCATTTGAGCTTTGCTGTTTTCTGGCGAGGTTTACATGGCAAGATAGGAATAAAGACCCATGCACCACACAGCATGAGCTTAGAGAGGTCAAGACTTCACAACGGGATTTACCCACCAGGATTTTGCCATTGGGCAGGCTCCAGTGTGATACAGATCAACAGGAACACGGGCTCGGATTTTCAAACGGAGCACAGAAATGTGCGCACATCTTTGCAGCCATCCATTTGAAAATCTGGGCCACTGTATACAGAGCATACTTCCAGCAGACTTGGTCAGCCCCAGTGCAACAGGACTTTGTAGCAGTTTCAATACCCAATTTTTGATATTTTACTGAAATTGGATTTTGAAAACCAGAATGTTTCTGTTTTTTTCACTGAAAAAAAAAATAAAAAAGTCGTTGGCAATCCAGAAAATAAAACGTTTAAAAAAATGTCTTGTACCCAATAACTGGTATTTTGGGGCTAGTTGCAGGTAATCAGGTCTGTTAAATACTGTGATTCTGGCAGCCCCAGCTGCCAGCTCCTAGCACCGGCCCAGGGTCTTATTGGACACTGACAGATGCAAGGCCATTCTGGCTCACCTGTGAGTTACTGTAACCAAAAGAGATCTGACTATTAGAAGACTGTGTTTAGTGTTCAGACTTTATGGAACACTTGTAGGATGCTGCAGGTATTAATCCTACTTATAGTATCTGTAGCCCATGGTATAAAGTTATACTGAGTTTGCATTGTAAACTTCTGTAACTGTGTCAGAGCGGTAGCCGTGTTAGTCTGTATGAGCAAAAACAACGAGGAGTCCTTGTGGCACCTTAGAGACTAACACATTTATTTGGGCAGAAGCTTTCAAGAGCTAAAACCCACTTCATTAAATGCATGGAGTGGAACATACAATAGGGAGGTGTATATATCACAGCACATGAAAGGTGGGAGTTGCCTTACCAAGTGGGAGGTCAGTGCTAAGGAGGCCAACTCAATTAAGATGGAAGTGGCCTATTCTCAACAGCTGACAAGAAAGGGTGAATATCAAGAGAGGGAAAATTACATTTGTAGTGTTAACGAGGGCAAATCAAGGCGGACATCACCCATTTCCAACAGTTGATAAGAAGGTGTGATGGGTCACTATCAAAAGTAATTTTCCCTCTGCTAGTGACAGGTTTCAGAGTAGCAGCCGTGTTACTCTGTATCCGCAAAAAGAACAGGAGTCCTTGTGGCACCTTAGAGACTAGCCCACGAAAGCTCATGCTCAAATAAATGTGTTAGTCTCTAAAGTACCAGGAGTACTTCTTCTGATACTCACCCCTTCTTGTCAACGGTTGAGAATAGGCCACTTCCACCTTAATTGAACTGGTCTCGTTAGCACTGACCTCCCACTTGGTAAGGCAACTCCCATCTTTTCATGTACTGTATATTTATACCTGCTACTGTATTTTCCATTCCATTCATCTGATGAAGTGGGGTTTAGCCCAGGAAAGCTTATGCCCAAATACATTTGTGAGGGCATGTCTACACTGGAAATTTCAAAGCGCTGCCAGGGGAACGATCCCGCGGCAGCGCTTTGAGGTGCAAATGTAGTTGTGCGCGAGCACTGTCTCCCAGTGCTCCTGGTACTCCACCTCGACGAGGGGACTAGCTCCCAGCCCTAGGAGCCTGTCTACACTAGCGCTTTAAAGCTCTCAGACCTGCTGGGCTCAGGGGGGTGATTTTTCACACCCCCGAGCCAGCAAGTTAGAGGGCTATAAAATGTACGTGTAGACATACCCTTAGTCTCTAAAGTGTCACAAGGACTCCTTGTTTTTGCTGTAACTGTGTAACTCCCCACACAGGAAAAGAAGCATTAATTAAGGGAAAGTGCCCGTCCTGCACCCAAGATGGCCCACTGAAGGCAAATGAGGCTTTGAGTTGCGTCAAAGGACAGAGACCTTGTTGATTGCATTTCTCACTCCCTCCAGGAAGGGGAGACCTGTGCATGAACTCATCCCATCAGCTTGGATTGGGTGGGGAAGGGGATAAAAATCCCTGACCAGGAGAAACTGGGAGGGGCAAAGATTCCTAAACATAAGCAAGAGATCCCCATGCTGCTTGGCCGGGGTCAGCCCTAAAGGGTATATAGAGCTGCTTATTATAGAAGCTTATGTTACTTTTTAAATCAAAGACTGTAACTCATCTGTGTGTGTATGGTTCCTGTTTTAACCTTGTAAATAACTCTCATTTCTTTTCTTAGTTAATAAATCTTTAGTTACTTTATCACAGGATTGGCTACAGGCATTGTCTTTGGATTGAGATCTGAGAACAACTGACCTGGGGCAAGTGACTGGTCCTTCGGGACTGGGAGTAACCCGAATATTGTTGTGATTTTGGGTATAAAACGACCATCTATCACATAGTCCAGCCTGTCTGCGTGGCAAGACTGTGATAGTGCTTTAGGAGTTCACGCTTGTTACCGGATTCGTGAAATCTGACTATAGAACACAGCACCAGGTTGAGGGGTCCGCCCTGTTTCCTGACGGTCTGCCCCGAGGTCGGCACTCATGGCCATGAGCCACTCCAGGCAGCATGATAAATACATTTATTTTAAAAAGGCCCAAAGCATGTAAAGAAATGCAGCAAAGCTCTTCAAAATGGAGAGCAGCTACAGGAACAAACTGGGTATAAATTAGAAACACGGCAGGGAAATTCACACTGTGAAATGTCCATTGCTCTCTCATTTCTTTGGGGCTTCCCGAGTGGCAACCAGGAGAGCCCAGAACCTGCCGTCCCCAAGCAACATTTCTCACTGCTTGAGATAAAAGAGAATCTAGCGGATCACTTTCCTGTACAGGGCCTAACACACAGAGATGATCAGCTGTTCATGTATGTTAGCTGATCTGTCACGATACATTTGATAAAAGGTTGCTGAATATCACTTTCTCTCCTCTTAAGAGAATGTGTGTCTTCAGGGGATGTGCATTAATGTAGGGTTTTCAAAAGCAGCTACGGGAGATCGGTGCCTAACTCTCATTGATTGCCAAAATCACTTCAGCACTTTTGAATGATCCCATCCTTGTTTGTTACTTGCTGCATCTTTCATTTTTTTCTTGCAACTGAAATAATGTCTTTAAAATTGTGTTTCTTCACCCAGGGTGCGATCAGAAAAGGGGAACTGCACCTGATAAGAAATTCAATCAGTTACTTGGAAACTATTCTCCGAGCAAAGAGCCGAAGTCCAGTTTATAAAATACACAGGGAGGGGATTCCACTGAGTTAAATCCCTCCTGTAATCACACAGTTCCCAGGCGACAGGGTTTATCTCACGTAACAGGCCTCTGTGGAACAGTTGCGATGCCATTCAGTTGTGCTTTGCCACCCGGTAACTCCAGTGTTGGAATTTTCATAAGTCTCCCCTGGACATATTGGCCAAAAATTCTGTGGCATGTTTTGATATTCCATGGCACAGTGACTTAACTGCTGGTTTCCCTCTGTCTCTTTGCCTGATACCGCCATCCACACAGGCAGAAAGGACAGTCTGTGGATATTCACCCTTCGTCCAGCTACATTTGAATTACCCAGCCAAAGAGGTCTAAACCTACTGTGAGAAATCCATACTGTTCTGGAGCCTAGACATGTAAAAAGATGCTTTTGCATTTTCAAAGATTTTGAGCCGTCCCTGTAACCAGGGAGTAGAATGTTTGTCTGGAGCCATCCCAGGAGGTCGGATGGTTCTCCGTTATCACTGGGATCACTAGCTTTGCCACCACAAAACGTGTTTTCCTGAGGCTCAAGCTGCCAGCGTGGCTTGCTGCTGTATCGTTGCATTGTAACACAACCTTGCGAGGGAGACGATGATGTTGGGCCAGCCCTGGAAGATGTTTTGGGGTTAGACCAGGGCAAATACCTGATTTCCCGCCCCCCCCAAGTTTACCAGCAGTTTTGGAGGGGGGGAAAATTCGGCTCAGGTTGAACAGAACCTGACATTTTTGTTGAATTGCAGCAAATTGAAAAAGTTGGAAAAACTTTGTTTCATCTCTGGGCATTTTTAACCCTTTGAAATAAAAGCAAAGGAGCAGACGGGCTCGATTCATGAAGCTGGAGGAGGATGTGCCCCTATTATACCCAGTAGCTCAACGGTTAGGGAGCTCGCTAAAAAGGGGAGATGGCTGGGTTTGAATTTCTGCTCTGGAGCTGGGACTTGAACTGAGTGTGCTCCCCTCCCAACTGACCGGGTATTCTGGGCTGGGGTTCTCTCAGCCATAGAATCATTAGAATCTCAGGGTTGGAAGGGACCTCAGGAGGTCATCTAGTCCAACCCCCTGCTCAAAGCAGGACCCATCCCAAACTCAATCATCCCAGCCAGGGCTTTGTCAAGCTTGGCCTTAAAAACTTCTAAGGAAGGAGATTCCATCACCTCCCTAGGTAACCCATTCTAGGGCTTCACCACCCTCCTAGTGAAATAGTTTTTCCTAATATCCAACCTAGACCTCCCCACTGCAACTTGAGACCATTGGTCCTTGTTCTGTCATCTGCTGCCACTGAGAACAGCCGAGCTCCATCCTCTTTGGAACCCCATTCAGGTAGTTGAAGGCTGCTATTAAATGCCCCTTCTTCTCTTCTGCAGACTAAACAAGCCCAACCCTGTTGGAGAGAATGAGAGGGAGAATGACTCAACAGCCTGATGGTTAGGGCACTCACCTGGGAGAGGGGCAGTTGGGCTCAGGTCCCTGCTCCAGAATGGTGATTGGACCCGCCTCCAGTTTGTGAATAGCACCTACGTCCCCTTTTGAATCTAGCCCCGGGGGGGGGGGGAATATTGGCCCAAACTGTTCAGCCAATCCATGTCAATTTGGTGAATAGTTCTGGTTGGCCAACAAGTGCATTTTTCAGCAAACAAACTATTAATCTGCAAAATGTCTCCCAGCTCTATTCAGGAGGCGTTTGTGCAGCTGGACGCTGAGGAGCATGGTGAAAAGGAGGAACCTCTTGCCAAGAACTGGGGTGAAACCTTAGGAACCAACCTCAGAGCAGACCAGTGGTTTCTCTAGCCCAGCATCCCATTGCCCTGTCGTACAGGAACAGGCTCATGCCCCACCTAGCTTAGTCTCCCTATTAATCTTTTCCAGCTCTGATGACACCAGCTCTCCTATGATAATCCCATGGCTACTCATGTTGAGGGATATCTCGTGCCCCTGTTTAAAGAACTGGGGCTGCTTATATGTAGACATCATGGTCATCAGAGAGGTTCACCCTGGAACCTTCAAGCTTCAGCACCCCAAATGCTGGCCCCTACTTGCTGAGCTAAAGGAACAGCCCTGCCAGCTGCAGGCAAGTGGCTGGCTCTGGAAGCTAAGGCAACCAGCTATTGGAGAGAGACAGGATCATTGAACTAATCCAGCACGCTACACTTGCACTGAGACAGCTGTAGCAGTCTGGTTGGTTGGAGAGCCCCTTATAAGAACGGCCATATTGGATCAGACCCATGGTCCATCTAGCCCGGTATCCTGTCTGCCAGCAGTGGCCGGTGCCAGGTGCTTCAGAGGGAATGAACAGAACAGGGCAATTAGCAAGTGATCCAACCCCTGTTGTCCAGTCCCAGCTTCTGGCAGTCAGAGGTTTAGGGACACTCAGAGTATGGGGTTGCATCCCTGACCATCTTGGGTGATAGCCATTGATGGACCTATCCTCCATTCACTCATCTAGTTCTTTTTTTATGCAGTTATAGTTTTGGCCTTCACAGAATTCCCTGGCAATGAGTTCCACAGATATCCAGGGGGAACGGCAATGGTATATTCCAGGAGCTATCATGTGCAGAAAGTTTTCAATAAACTGAAGACTTCAGAGGGACACCAGGAGTTTGAGAATCCAGGTGCAAGACCACTTGGACCATGTAAACATAAACCTGGAACAGTCAGTGGAAAGGGAGGAACAGATAAGGAACACTTAGAGGAGACAGCGAGAGGAAAAAGAGATAGATGGAATCCTGAGGATATAGTTACCAAAGGAACTGAGCAGGGTACCATGGGAGGTGGTGGACGCAAAGCAGCTAGGAATCTCCAGACTGGGAGGCTGCCAAGGAAAGGAGAAAATTTCATTAAATCTTATTTGTCTTTAAACAAAGTGTTCTAATTGCTAACAAAGGCATTTCAAGCAAATTGTAGTAAAACTGAGTTATTCTGATCAATTTACATAGTCAAGCAAATTACTGAATGAGTCTGAAATAGTGCCAGATACAATAGAGAGAGGGGAAGGCAGTAATTTGGGGGAGGAAAATTACTTGATGGCTTGAAATGAAGAATTATTAAGCGTGAGTTTGAGACGTAGATTTCAGGCTAATCGGAATGCAAAATGGGATAGAGATTTTAAACTGTGTTTTAAGGTCTGGGAAATCTGATTAGGGTAAAAGAAACAAGAATTTGTTAGGAAAATGTTAGAATCAGATCCTGCAAACACTAGCCCCGTGCAATTTGTCCTTACTATGCCTAAATATGCCTGTTGACCTCTGTGGAGCTAGGCTGATCTCATGCAAGTGTTCCCATTGGCCAAGAGATGGTCTTGTGGTTAAGACATCGGCCTGGGACAGCTCTGGATTCAATTCCTGCTCTTTCTGGCACCCTGAGAAAGCCACTGAGGATGGGATTCTGAAATGTGCTCCAAGTTTCCTCCGATTGAAACTAAGTGCTGTCATGAGCCCTTTCCTTCAGCTCTCGGTGTCTCTTTTCTAAAATGGGGTGAATAATTAGGGCTGGCTGGAAAGCACAGAGGTTTTGTCATTTGTTTTTCTTCCACATTGGAATGAAAATGAGTCCTTTCAAAAAATGTCATGAAATCACAACCCACCCCAGAATAGCCAGCTGCTTTGTGTTTGGGACACTCACCTACAATGGGAGAGATCCAGGGGCAAGCTCCAGCTTTGAATCTGGTAGAGAAGCGTCTTGAATTTAGGTCTCCCACAGCCCAGGTGAGTCCCCCAAGCCCCAGGTAATTGGATGATCTGGGGCAGGGGCAGCCCCTCTCAGTCCTGAAATTTCAGCCTACCTCTGAGACCCCTTCCCAGGGAGTTTTGTCGACACCAATACATTTCTGCAAAATGTTTTGGTTCTGACAAACAAGCATTTGCTGGTGAAAAAATGGTTTGTTGAAAAATTCTCCAGTAGCTCTATTTATATGACTACTTTTATTGCTCTTGACTGTTTACATTGTAAGCTCTTCGGGATGGAGACTGCTGCTCATTATGGGTATGTGCAGCGCCTAGCACAATGGGGCTCTGGTCATGCTTGGAGCCTCTACATATTCTGTACTACTGTGATGGGGTGTCTGCCCCATACTGGCCTGTAAGGGGTTAATGGAGCCCTAAGGAGGCTGTGTGAAAAGCAGCCAATAGGAGAAGGGCTGCGAGAAGCAGCTAATCAGGGCCTGGCAAGCCAATATAAGAAGATCTGCAGGGCAGAGCAGGGTCAGTTGCTCCCTGGAGCTCAAGGAGGGAAGACTGCCTGCCTTGCAGGTGGCAGAAAGATAGCACCCTGGACAAAGCAGTGCTGGGCAGGAACAGAGGGGAGAGAGAGAAAGAGAGAGAGAGAGATTGAGAGAGAGCGAGAGCGAGAGCGAGAGCGAGAGCGCTCCTGGCTGGCTGCTAAGACCAGCATGCTGAGGCCCTGAGGGAAGGGTGAAGAAGGTGCTGGGCTGCAGGGAAGTGGCCCAGGGAAATGTACTGAGAGGTTGGAGGGGATGCAACATGTGGCTGCTATCTACAGGGTCCCTAGGCTGGGACTTGGAGTAGTGTTTCATGACTGTTAGGTTCATTCCCTCTGGGGCACCTGGTACTGTCCACTGTCGGTAGACAGGATACTGGGCTGGATGGACCTTGGGTCTGCCCCAGCGTGGCCCTTCTTGTGTTCTTATGGGCCCGGGTCCCCCCTACTCGCCACAGAGGAAGAGACTGGACAGTTGAACTGCCGTATTGGACCCCGGCTGGGGGGAGCACAGATTGTGACACAGCCAGAGGGCTGTGCATGAAGAGGATGCTGCGGTCCTTGCAGTAATGTGGGTTAGGGAGCAGAAATGCTGGCCGGAGAGACACCACCAGAGTGGGCATACTGACCTCTGGAGCTGATCCCCAAGATGACCAGAAGGAGGTGCTAGCACGGTGAGTGGAGCAATCGCAAGTACACATAATAAATAATAATTTCAAAGGATCCAATAAAAAACCCTAAAATGGGCCGAGAGTTGCATGCGTGAGGACTGCTGACGTGACTAAGGGTTTGTAAGGACCAAAATCTTTTCGGCCCCTCCACTCTGTCAGACAGGTGTAACTTTATGGAATTAATCTCGATTTACCGAGAGCAGCATCTGTCTCTAAGTGCATTACTATGTGCTGGCTGCAATCTTGTAACTGGCTATTGGCACAGAGGAATGTTCAGAGGAGCATTTAGGAGAAGATGGAGAGCACAACTAGAGATCATTTTTAATAATGTTTATTTGTCAGAGAATGCGTGAGTGCACAGAGTTCTGTAGGGCTGGAATTTCTGCACCCAAAGAGGAAGATAAGGGGAAGGATTTAGAGCATTACAGTGGCATTGAAGTTCATGGGAGTTGTATTATTAATGTTTGTAAAGCACTTTGAAAATGAAAAGCACCATAAACATGCTAAATGTCACATTAGCAGGAGCTCTAGAAGGGGAATTTAAGTATGAAAGGACACATATCTGTTAGCACTGTGCTGAGAGGGGAAGGATAGCTCAGTGGTTTGAGCATTGGCCTCCTAAACCCAGGGTTGTGAGCTCAATCCTTGAGGGGACCATTTAGGGATCTGGGGTAAAAACTGGGGATTGGTCCTGCTTTAAGCAGGGGGTTGGACTAGATGACCTCCTGAGGCCCCTTTCAACCCTGGTAGTCTATGAGAGCTTGCTGTCTGGAGAGAATTCTAAAGTCAGATTCATTCTAAAGAGAGCAGGAATGGCTGAGGAGCCTTCAGAAGCCCATGCACACCAAAAAGTTGGTGGCCATGTAACATTTAATCATAGATGGGAAAGGCCCATTAGATCGTCTGGCTCATTTCCCTGGGTCCAATGCAGACATTAACCAATTTTCTTCTGAAAGCCCCATGACATGGGACTTCTGCCACTTCTTTGGGAGGCTGTTCCATCTGTGATCCAGGGAGAGGTGTCAGCACCATGGGGCCAGCTCCGCAGCTGGTGTAAACTGGTGCAGTCCCACTGACTTTAATGGAGCTATGCTGATTTACACTGCCTGTGGATCTGTTCCATGGACTTTGGATCTGAAGACGAACTTCCTCTGAGCTCAGAACAGGGCTTAGAGCCAGAGCGCTGGTTTGAGCCATTGCTTATATGGATATTGTTTCATCAGAGCTACCCTTGTGCATTGTACTTGACAGACTGATGCAAGAAGATGAAACCCCTGCTCTGAAGAATTTACAGTGCTAAGGGCCCAGTTCTACACCCTTGAGATGACAGAAGCTGGAGCAGATGGATATTTTTCAAAAATTCCAAATTTAGCAGGAATAGTTTCACCACAAATCTTGAGGTTTCCCAAGAAATTGCCCTCATTTTCTGACCAGTTCTAGTAGAAGCAAAGAGTAGACCCAAAGGCTGCCACTGGCAACGGCAGGGAATCGATTGGGTTGAATATGCTCCGCTAACCCCAGCAGCGATCCTTACTCAGTGATCTGAAGTCAGGGGATGACAGCCGAGGTCTCTGCTGTTGGAAAAGCAATCCCTGCCTGTTCTCCATTTTCAGTCTGCCACTAGCTCTAGGAACACTCCCCTCCTTAGTGATTGTTCGGCCAAGCTGACACGCACTCTCAATGTAGTTCTGCTAATCATTCCTCGCAAATCAATCCTTCCAGTCCTTGAGTCATTTCCTTTTCTCATCGCTAACGCGCCCAGCCATGCCTCTTTTGCCTTGAAGATTCAAGCTCAAACCCAGTGGAGATGTGTGCATAACTCCCCTGTTTACTCACCCTGCTCTTCCACAGTCTACAATTCCCCTTTGCATGAGGTACATGCTGCCCTTCGAGATTTAAATTCCAGGGTTACTCTGGATTTACAGCAGCATAACAGAGATCACTGCTCACAATTTATGGAGACAAGTAGTGATACAAAACTTCCTAAGATCAGGATCCTGTCCCTGGCCTAAATGTCCAGCCAGGAAGCACCTAGTGTACTGTTGATTCTGCAATAATAGGTCCATAGTCAGAAGGCCAGAAGGAACCAATATGACCATCCAATCCGACTTCCTTAGCACAGGCCAGAAATCCTCAACTAGTGATGCCTGCAGTGGAGGAAATTAGTATTCCGTATTAGTAATTATTACACACAATTGTAATAAATGCTCGTATTTTATCTTCTCCATTCCCACCAGCTTGCCAACATTCTCCTGGTGCTGGGATGCTCAGGGCTGCAGGCAGGATGGACAGTGGAGCCTCATCAGCACTGTCCAGATGCACTATCGCGTCCTCGCTCTGTGACGTGATGCCTGTTCCGTGCAGTCAGAATTACATTCTCGCTGCAGGAATACAATGCAAACTCCAGTTTCATATTCGCTGCCCACTATCACTGTTAGGCTTACCCCCTTCAAATATCTGTAGGCTGTTAACACGTCTCCCGTGAGTCATCACCGAGCCAGGCTAGACAATATTTAGCTCTTTTAATCTTTCCCCTCCAATGTCTTGACATATTTGCTGCTCTGTCTTGGAATGCCATCGGTTTGTCAGTGCCCCGCCCGAAAGAAGCGCAGCATCCCCGGTGGAGTGGGGGATTAGCAGCTCTCCACTCTGTGACTTGGTACCATGTCACACAGAGCCCCAAATTACATAGAGCTTCTTGGTGCCGTATCACGTTGCAGGCCCTTCTCTGCTGACCACCAGCTCCCCCAGTCTTTCTCCAACACTGGCTTCCCTTTCCCATTGAATATCTGTGTCCTGGCCATTTTGGAACATGCATCAGCCCAGGTTGATTCTCCTCTTATTTCCTGACCTTCCTTCTGATCTCTCTAGGCCTCTTGCTATTATTACTCCATCCAGGCTTGTGTTCACAACGCCGCCCAGCTCAAGCAGGAGAATGTAATTAACATGCTGTTTCCCTCTTCTCCCAGACTATTAATAAATGTTAAATGAGGCCGCTACCTTGCAGAGCAATGCACAAGGCAGATGCTGAAGGAGACCTGCTTTCAGCCTCATGCTGCGTGTAAGGCAGGCCCTGCTACCAGAGAGAACCAGGTGGAGCTAATTCCCTTTTGCACCAGCAGCTGAACTGAAATTGATTTCCCTTAACCCTGACACCTGTGCACTCCTTCCCCCGCCAACTGAAATGCGTGTGATGACGAGGCACCAAGGACACTGGATGAGGAAGCTTAATGCTTTCAAAGTCTTGAGACCACAGGAGCAGGAACAGAGTATTTGGAGGAGGCTCGTTCACATGGGGCTCTCAGACCCCCTTGCAAAGCCAAGAGCCCATTTCTCTGTTGGAGAGTGAAGGGGCGAGCATGCAGCACAGTAGATGTGAACCTGGGGAGGGTTTCCTAATGCCACAGAGGAGGGCAACTGAGGCCAAAGCAAGTTGGAAAATAAAGGCAGATAAGTGGCTCAGTGCCATTCAGAGCTGAGAGGTGTCAAGCAATTAGATCAGGACAGACAGATTGGAAAACCTGCCTTACAGTGATAGTCTCCCAGAGCTCAGTCTAGTTATCTTAACAAAGAGAAGGGTGAGGGGTGACTTGATTGCAGTCTATAAGTATCTGCACGGAGAACAGATAATTAATAATGGGCTCTTCAATATATCATAGAAAGGCACAACACGATCCAATGGCTGGAAGTTGAAGCTAAACAAATTTGAAATGGAAATAAGGCGTAAATATTTAACAGCGAGGTAATTAACCATTGGGACAACTTACCAAGGGCTGGATACTCCATCACTGACCATTTTTAAATCAAGATGGGATGTTTTTCTAAAAGCTCTGCTCTAGGAATTATTGTGGGGCAGGTCTCTGGTCTGCATTCTAAGGACGTCAGATTAGACGACCAGGATGGTCCCTTCTGACCTTGGAATCTATGAATCTATGTAGCAAAAGAGATCATGCCCTAAACAGTCACCAGCTGTGAGAAACTGATTTGGGAAAGGATCTGGGATGGAGAGGCAGAGAGCTGGAATGCCAGCCCCTTCCAATCCTGAAAGCTCCGAATGCGAAGGCAGTCCTGTGGTGTCTCCCTAGCTGGAGGCATAGGCTGCCAAGGAGCTGCAAGCCTGGGCGCTGGGACTTCCAGGTTCCCAGCTCCCCATCAGCTAGGAGGAGGCAGGTTGGCAGGAAGCCGGGCAGATTTCTGCTGTAACCCTGGCAGGGTTCCACTGGAATATCATCAAAATTGACCCATCTGCAGGAAGCGTTTTGATTTCAACAAATCAGCAAATTCAGACAAAAAATGCTTCACTGGATTTTTTCCAGCCAGCTCTAATGATGATAGTAGACAGACAGACCGACAAGGAAACTGGAATCTATCCAAGCTACACTAGACCTGTGTAAAGCAGAGCAAGACCCCAGAGGGGCGGGTGGTTATTAATCATACTTTTCTTTTATTATTTGTGGTGCTGATTTTGATTGTTGATTAGGCCTGGCACATGGTCGTCTTTATTTCCCTTTCCTCCTGGGCACACCAGGACACAAAGGGTTCCTCTTCTGTGCTGAGACACAGGTCACCTTGAGCAAGGAGATGTGTTTGCTTGTTTGTTTTCCTAACGGATAATTAGCACTGCAGGCAGTAAATGACCTGGGAGAGGGAACTAAGTTAAACAGAGCTCTGCGACCTGGCTAGTCCCTCTGGGCTGCTACTCTGCATTTGGGCAGAGGGTCTTTCAAGTGACTTTTGTCTTCCTGCTGAAGCTTTGATTGCTGTAGATGGTGCCTGATGGCTGCCAGGGTTGTGTCTCGGCATTTCCCCCACTGTCCTCACTAAAGGGTGATTAGTGGGTGCTGGCTTCCTTTGCAGCCAGCAAGTTAGCAACGCCAGCGATTTAACCACTGGAATTTTCATTTACAGCTGACCTTGGGCAGCAGCTTTCAAGTGTGTGTGTTTATGTGTGTGTAAAAACTACATTACAGTAATATTAGGGAGGCAAAGTTGCAAAGTCAAGCACTCCAAAGTTAGCAAACCCCAGGAGTAAGGTGGCCCATGCAACTTTAATTTGGCCCTCTGAGTACATGCATTACAGTCTTTAATTGCATGATCATGTAATACTTTTTCCAACTCCCCATACAGTGCACAGGATGGATGGTGCTCA
This sequence comes from Eretmochelys imbricata, assembly GCF_965152235.1. NCBI lineage: Eukaryota > Metazoa > Chordata > Testudines > Cheloniidae > Eretmochelys > Eretmochelys imbricata. Next base: position 3,677,303 of record NC_135576.1, on the reverse strand, counting down.
CTAAATGGCTAAACAGTCAATATTTCTTTTTATACCCAGTGTATTCAGTTTGTGGCTCCAGGCCTTATTTCTGGATGTTATCTAACCCCTGCACTGAAAACACAATAATTTACTCATGAGCTTTTCTATGGCACTGCTTACTGTAATTTATGAGTGCTTCACAAACATTAGTGAACTAGTCTTCACAAGACCCCTGAGAGATGAAGGAGAGGTACCATCCCAATGTTATACATGGGGAATCACGTCACAGAGAAATTAAAGCCAGAGCAGGTTGTCATCCTCTAAGGAACCAGTCGCTAGGGAGCAAAGAGGCACACAACTTCACAACTATGTGCTGGACAGCAAAGGAATATTGAGACTCAGGAACCCTGAGTTCTGTTCCAGGTTCTAGAAGGAAGTGTGCAGTAATGGTTGCTGATGCTTCTTTCCCTGAGAGAGTTACAAAGGGGTCTCCCAAAACTGGGTGAGTGGGCAACAAAATGCCTGATGAAATTCAGTGTTAATAAATGCAAAGTAATGCACATTGGAAAACATAATCCCAACTCTACATACAAAATGATGGGGTCTATATTAGCTGTTACCACTCAAGAAAGAGATCTTGGTGTCATTGTGGATAGTTCTCTGAAAACATCCACTCAATGTGCAGCGGTCATCAAAAAAGTTAACCGACTGTTGGGAATCATTAGGAAAGGGAGAGACAATAAGACAGAAAATCTCATATTGCCTCCATATAAATCCATGGTACACCCACGCAACTGTGTGCAGATGTGGTCGCCCCATCTCAGAAAGATACATTGGAATTGGAAAAGGTTCAGAAAAGGGCAACAAAAATGAGGGGTCTGGAACAGCTGCCCTGTCAGGAAAGATTAATAAGACTGGGACTTTTCAGCTGGAAAAGAGGCGACTAAGGGGGGATACGATAGACGTCTATAAAATTATGACTGGTGTGGAGAAAGTAAATAAGGAAGTGTTATTTACTCCTTCTCGTAACACAAGAACTAGGGGTCCCCAAATGAAATGAATAGGCAGCAGATTTAAAACAAACAGAAGGAAGTATTTTTACACACAACGCACAGTGAACCTGTGGAACTCCTTGACAGAGGATAGGAGTCCTTGTGGCACCTTAGAGACTAACCAATTTATTTGAGCATGAGCTTTCGTGAGCTACAGCTCACTTCATCAGATGCATACCGTGGTATGCATCTGATGAAGTGAGCTGTAGCTCACAAAAGCTCATGCTCAAATAAATTGGTTAGTCTCTAAGGTGGCACAAGGACTCCTTTTCTTTTTGCGAATACAGACTAACACGGCTGTTACTCTGAAACTTGACAGAGGATGTTATGAAGGCCAAGATTATACCAAAGTTCAAAAAGAACTAGATAAATTCATGGAAGATAGGCCTTGATGGTGTCCCTAGCCTTTATTTTCCAGAAACTGGGAACAGGCAACCGGGGATGGATCATTTGATGATTCCCTGTTCTGTTCATTCCCTTTGGGGCACCTGGCATTGGGCACTGTCGGAAGACAGGATACTGGGCTAGGTGGTCCTTTGGCCGTTCTTATGTTCTTATGTCCACCCACATGTCCCTTTTCCCCTGTCCCTAGCATATACTCCCCTAGTCTGCCTCTGCCCCTCTCTGTCCTTAATTCCCCCCTTCACAGCTTGTCTTTGCTCCACCCTCTTCCCTCTAGGAAATCAGACCCAAAGAATAGGTAGATACGGAAGAGTTTAAGGTGCTCTGTCGCAATGTGTTCAAGTGACCACTCCTGTTCAGTACACCTAGGAGCCTGCTAAGTGCTCTAGATAGGACTTTGATATCTTGAAAACCACCCACATCAGGGAATCCCTCCATCCACACCTGCATGGATCCAAGCTAGCTGTTATGTTTGATTAATTAAAAGCTCATTGGATATGAGAGCCTATTACTGGATCTTTATAATGCAGTTTATGGGCAACATCCTCAGTTGGCATAAACCAGCTCCAGTGGCTTGAACAGAACCACTTTGTGGCCCAGGGCCTTTATCATTTGGCCACTGGAATATTCTACACAGTGGTCTCTATCCCCGTCTTCATCCAGTTTTTCCTCTTAATGGATTATTCATGGCCATTGTGCCGTGAGCAGAGATCTGCAGGCAGCCATCCACAGTGATGCCTCAGTCTTTCCCCTGACAGCTTCCAGCTCCTTCACCACCGAGCCGTGTCTGTAAGTGTCGTAAATTGTTCCTTCCAGTGCACATTACCCCGGACTTGTCCACGTCCAATTTCACCTACCACTGAGTTGCCCACTGATTTGTACCGCTAGAGGCTTTCCTGAACCAAAATAACATTCAGTCACCAGTGAATTTCACTGCCATGCTATTCCCTTGCCTTTGTGTGCGGCTGTTAATAAATATACTGAACAACCCCCACCCTAATGCTGATCTCAGGGCCTCTCCGCTATTAACCTCTCTCTCTGCGGAGAACTGGCCATTTACTCCTTCCCTTTCCTTCCGATCTTTTCTCGTTTTTAATCTGTGGCTTGGCTTTTGCTCTCATCCTGTGGTTACCAAGTTTCCTTAATAGCCTCCTGTGAGGGACTTTATCAAAAGGCTTTTGAAAGCTTAAATAAATTATATCCACCACGTCTTCACTCTCTGCTGTTTTGTTAACCCTCTCACAGGATTCTAGAAGCCAGGTTATAGGTATAGGTATAGCCCAGGGGCACTACCCGCTCTCTTCATCCACCCCAAGTCTGCACAAAACCATGTGCTAACTTTATCTTCTCCTCTGGTCACCATAACCAGGACACGGCCAGAAAGGGGTGGGAAACAGTTTTCCCGTTCAATGGGCATTTCTGAGATTTCAAAAAATCTTTCCGTCCCGAATCGGGATGAAAAGTCAACGTTTGGGAAATTTTTGCCAATCAAAAATCCGAAAAATGCTTCCGGTCAATTGAAATGTTCTGCTTTGATCATTTCAAAATGTTTCATTTCAATTTTGTCCTTTTTAAAATTAAAAAAAAAATTATACTAAAAAATTAACTCAAATTTCCAAATGAAAAGTCATTTTTGACCCCCAAAACGTTTAAAACATGTCCAAGTAGGATGTTTCAACAATTTCAAAACCTTGTTTCCCCCCCCCCCGCCCCAGTGTGTTTTAAAGAGGAAAATTTGTCCAAACTGACCCGTTCCTGCAAACAGTTTTGGTTTTGAAGAATTGGCATTTTCTGACAAAAAAAAGTTTAGTCGAAAAATTACCCTGCAGTTCAATTCACAACCTCCCACTCTCCACCCCATCCCACCCCACCCCACCCACACTGCTCTCTCCACTGGCTCTGCATCAACATTCATCTTCCTACATTGACCTGCGGGGCTGTTCCCTCCCTGTCTATACCTCTGCCGTCATATCTATCTACTCTCTCACCCAATGTATACATTAATACCATGCTTGTCACTGTGGTACTTCCTCTCTCTTCCACTGGACCTGCGATCTGGCAAGTCTTCTGCCTGAATACTCCTGTGATGGCATGGCTGATTCTAGGATCAGGCCAGGAATGGATGGCTCTCCTGTTGCATCATGGTTTGGGATGTTTTTCTAAAAGATCTGCTATAGGAATTATTTTGTGGCACCTCTCTGGCTTCTATTATACAGGAGCTTAGATGAGATGATCACGGTGGTCCCTCTGGCCTTGGAATCTACGACTCATCCTGATGCCAGGTGCTTTGAACCTGTCTGGAAGTTGCAGAACCAGTTTAGCTGAGTCACTCTGAGGTTACATGAGCTGTGTCCAATTAGCTCCAATCTGTGAGTGTAAGAGGAGTTGGAGAGCACCTTTGGACCGAGGGAACTAGGAGCTAGGGCAGAGGAGGTACTGCAAGGAAGACCCTAGGAACAGCCAGTTGGGGGGAGGAAGGTTGAAAAGATGAATCTATTTAGTTTATTCAAGAAAAGGTTATGAGGTGCTTTTATCAAGGTCTATAAGTACCTGTCAAGGTGTCCTGGCAAGGCTCCAGAGCGTGAGTATCAACCTTAAAGCAGACTGTTAGGAACCAGGGCACAAACCTCAAATTGTCTGTGAGTTCTATATGTAGATTTCACCAACCAACTGTGAAGTGCAAACTCCTCAGGCACTTAACATGGAGTCACCGCTGTGTACACCAATCTATCTTGCCACGCAGTGAGCATAACTTTGTGATAGATGGGCCCTGCAACCAAGTATCACAGCAACATACAGGTTACTGCCAGTCCCAAAGGATCAGTCACTTAGCCCAAGTCAGTTGCGCTTTAGATCTCACACTGAAGACAACGTCTGTAGCCAATCCTCTAATAAATTACCCAACGAGTTAATAAATTGGAAGAGGAAATAAGAGAGTTATTTACAAGGTTAAAGCAGGCAAATATGCATTCATAAAAGAGCTACAATCTGAAGTTTCAAAAGGCAATAGAAGCTTCTATAATCAGCAAGTGCTATATGTCCTTTAGGGCTAACCCAAGCTATGCTGCTGGGGATCCTTTGCTTATGCTTAGAAAATCTTGCCCTCTGGAGTCCAAGCAGCACACAGACACAGTTCCTTCTGGTCAGGGCTTTTTATTTCCTCCCTCCCACCCCCGTGTGCTCTGAGCTGCAAACTCAGCTGGTGGGAAGAATTCACTTGCATGAGTCCTCTTCATGGGGGGCGGGCAGAGCAGAAAAAGAAAGTTGTTTATTCTCTTTAGTGTTGCATAATAGTCTGTCTGGTGTTGATGGGCCTTCCTAGTTGGGCAGGATGTAACGCCTTCTGTTGGAGACCAACACTTTACGCTAGTTAATGTCTCTCTCCTGTCTGGTGATTTACACAGTCACAGAGGCTTCCAATACAAATGCTTAAATATTACCTTATAATAATGGACACAGAGGTTATCAGGGAGATTAATGCAGGCAGCAACTCACAAGAATTCAATAAAGTCTAAACACTAAACACGTTCTTATCACTCTAATACCTCTTTTAACAACACTAACACCCAGGTGAGCCAGACTGGTCCCAGCTAGGCATTTGTCAGTGTTCTGTTGAGACACGGGGACCTTGACATGAGCTGGTGCCTGGTCCACCAGCAGCACAGTGCCTACATGCGGAAGAGATGTCTGATAGAAGACAGCTCTTTAATCTAGCAAAAAGGGCATCATGAGATTCAACGGCTGGCAGCGGAAGCTGGACAAATTCAGAATAGAAACAAGGTGCAAATTTTTAACATTGCAAGTAATTAAGCACGGGAGCAATGTAGCCAGGGATATGTTAGATTCTCTGTCACTTGAAGGCAGATAACTGGCTAAAAAATGTCCCATAGCTCAACCACAGATGATGGGTTGGGCAGACATTACTGGGGAAGGATCTCAATGTCGCAGAGGAGGTCAGACTACATGATCATAATGGTCTCTTCTGCCTTTAAAATCTATCAGTTAATGTTGTCGTTATCTGAGTTACCATACAACCAGACCCCAGGATGAGGGGGTAAGTTTATGCAGTGGGTGTGGGAACTCCTGCTGCTTATACAGATCTATTTATCCTTCCCTCAGGCTCAGCTTCACCCCTTCCTTACTCAAGGGATTCCTTCCCTGCCCTCCTACGCCAAGCTGCCGCCTTCAGATTCCTTCTAGGGACCCATGCGGTCCAACAGGGAGCCAATGAGGTCAGAAAGACCCCAGTGCGCTTGAGTTGCTGGCAAACCAGTGCCAGCTCCTGTCACAGCCTGTAGATCTCAACTGAACACTGATAGAAGCCTAGCTGGAGCCAGTCTGGCTCACCGGGGCGTTAGTGTTGCTGAACCAGGTATTAGCGTTATCAACCTGTGTTTCGTGTTTAGACTTTATGAAATGCTTGTAAGTTGCTGCCTGCAGTAATCTCACATACAATACTCGTATCCCGTGTTATACGGCGAGATTCGCTCTGTAACTGTAGCTCACCAGACAGGAGAGGAGCATTAACAAGAGAACAGGAGGTGTTCCCTTTTGCCCAACAAAAGCAGGCCCATCAACACCAGATAGACCATTGTGGAACATCAGAGGACAAAAGACTTTGTGGATTGCTTCCCTCCCACCCCAGCCCCAGTGTAGAGGAGACATGAAACTGAATTCCTCCCAACAGCTGAGTTTGCAACTGGAAGCAGAAGGGGGAAAGGAACTAAAGCCCTAACAAAGAGGAGCTGTATCTTTTACGCTGCTTGGACTCTGAGAGGCAAGGATTGCGAAGCCTAAACTAAAGAGCCCCAGTGCTTAGCCTGCGTTAGCCCTAAAGGACACCTACAACTTGCTTATTATAGAAGCTTTTATTACCTTTTGAACTCATTTGTTTGTGTATGGTTACATGCTTTAACCTTGTAAATAACTCTCCTTTTCTTTTCCTTTGTAATAAATCTTTAGTTAGTTTGTTATAGGACTGGCTACAAGCATTGTCTTTGGTGTGAGATCTGAGGTGCAACTGACCTGGGGTAACTGACTGGTCCTTTGGGGCTTTCAGTAACCTGAATATTGCTGTGATCTTTGGTGTAAAGGGACCATCTGTCACGAAGACAAGATTTCCTGGTGACAAGACAGATCAGAGTACTTAAGGGGACTGTATGTGACCCCAGGGTGAGCTTGAGGCGTTTATACTTGATTATTGGTGAAATCTAAGATAGAACTCACAGCCAATTTGGGGTTCATACCCTGCTTCCTAACAGTCTGCTCTGAGGTTGGAACCCCTGCCCTCAAGTCACTGCAGGACAACTTGACAATGTCTATACACTGTGAGAATGTGTTCATTAGTAATGACATGAGAGGACAGGAAGATAGATGACCAATACATTAGACGGGTGTGTAAGAGGATAGATAGATAGGTAGGTAGATAGATAGATAGATAGGTAGATGAAGTGGATGGGGATGGATAGACAGATAGATAGAAGGCTTGACAGAATTCAGTTTTTATTTTTTTATCATTTCAATTGAGAATATTGATGTCTGTTTTTAAGCAAAAAGAAAAGGAGGACTTGTGGCACCTTAGAGACTAACAAATTTATTTGAGCATAAGCTTTCATGAGCTACAGCTCACTTCATCTACTGAATGCATACGATGAAGTGAGCTGTAGCTCACGAAAGCTTATGCTCAAATAAATTTGTTAGCCTTGGTCTACAACAGGAGTTGAGGTCTAATTTAGCAGCATTAAATCGATTTAACCCTGCACCCGTCCACACGACGACGCCCTTTTTTTTCAATTTAAAGGGCTCTTAAAATCGATTTCCTTACTCCACACCCAACAAGGGAATTAGCACTGAAATTGGCCTTGCCTGGTCAAATTTGGGGTACTGTGGAAGCAATTCGACGGTATTGGCCTCCGGGAGCTATCCCAGAGTGCTCCATTGTGACCGCTCTGGTCAGTACTCTCAACTCAGATGCACTGGCCAGGTAGACAGGAAAAGGCCGTGAACTTTTGAATTTCAATTTCCTGTTTGGCCAGCGTGGCAAACTGCAGGTGACCATGCAGAGCTCATCAGCAGAGGTGACCATGATGGAGTCCCAGAATCGCAAAAGAGCTCCAGCATGGACCGAACAGGAGGTACGGGATCTGATCGCTGTATGGGGAGAGGAATCCGTGCTATCAGAACTACGTTCCAGTTTTCAAAATGCCAAAACATTTGTCAAAATCTTCCAGGGCATGAAGGACAGAGGCCATAACAGGGACCTGAAGCAGTGCTGCATGAAACTTAAGGAGCTGAGGCAAGCCTACCAGAAAACCAGAGAGACAAACGGCCGCTCCGGGTCAGAGCCCCAAACATGCCGCTTCTATGATGAGCTGCATGCCATTTTAGGGGGTTCAGCCACCACTACTCCAGCTGTGTTGTTTGACTCCTTCAATGGAGATGGAGGCAACATGGAAGCAGACTTTGGGGGCGAGGAAGATGATGATGATGAGGTTGTAAATAGCTCACAGCAAGCAAGCAGAGAAACTGGTTTTCCTGACAGCCAGGAACTGTTTCTCACCCTGGACCTGGAGCCAGTACCCCCCGAAACCACCCAAGGCTGCCTCCCGGACCTGCCAGGTGGAGAAGGGACCTCTGGTGAGTGTACCTTTTAAAATACTATACAAGGTTTAAAAGCAAGCACGTTTAATGATTAATTTGCCCTGGCATTTGCGGCTCTCCTGGATGTACTCCCAAAGCCTTTGCAAAAGGTTTCTGGGGAGGGCAGCCTTATTCCATCCACCATGGTAGGATACTTTACCACTCCAGGCCAGTAGCATGTACTTGGGAATCATTGTAGAACAAAGCATTGCAGTGTATGTTTGCTGGCGTTGAAACAACATCCGGTCTTTATTTCTCTGTGTTATCCTCAGGAGACTGATATCATTCATGGTCACCTGGTTGAAATAGGGTGCTTCTCTTAAGGGGACATGCAAAGGTGCCCGTTCCTGCTGGGCTGTTTGCCTGTAGCTGAACAGAAATGTTCCCCGCTGTTAGCCACGGGGAGGGGGAAGGGATGAGGGGGTAGCCACGCGGTGTGGGGAGGCAAAATGCAACCTTGGAACGAAATCACATGTGCTGTGTATGTAATGTTAACAGCAAGGTTTACCGTGAAAGAGTGTAGCCATTGTTTTATAAAATGTGTCTTTTTAAATACCACTGTCCCTTTTTTTCCTCCACCAGCTGCATGTGTTTCAAGGATCACAGGATCTTCTCCTTCCCAGAGGCTAGCGAAGCTTAGAAGGCGAAAAAAACACATTCACGATGAAATGTTCTCTGAGCTCATGCTGTCCTCCCACACTGACAGAGCACAGATGAATGTGTGGAGGCAGACAATGTCAGAGTGCAAGAAAGCACAAAATGACCAGGAGGAGACGTGGCGGGCTGAAGAGAGTAAGTGGTGGGCTGAAGAGAGGGCTGAAGCTGAAAGGTGGTGGCAGCAAGATGAGAGGAGGTAGGATTCAATGCTGAGGCTGCTGGAGGATCAAACTAATATGCTCCAGCGTATGGCTGAGCTGCAGGAAACACAGCTGGAGCACAGACCACCGCTATAGCCCCTGTGTAACCAACTGCCCTCCTCCCCAAGTTCCATAGCCTCCTCACCCAGACACCCAAGAATGCGGTGGGGGGGCCTCTGGCCACCCAGCCACTCCACCCCAGAGGATTGCCCAAGCAACAGAAGGCTGGCATTCAGTAAGTTTTAAAGTTTTAAACTTTTAAAGTGCTGTGTGGCCTTGTCCTTCCCTCCTCCACCACCCCTCCTGGTGCTTCTCTCCTCCACCACCCCTCCGGGCTACCTTGGCAGTTATCCCCCTATTTGTGTGATGAATTAATAAAGAATGCATGAATGTGAAGCAACAATGACTTTATTGCCTCTGACAGCGGTGATCGAAGGGAGGAGGGGAGGGTAGTTAGCTTATAGGGAAGTAGAGTGAACCAAGGGGCGGGGGGGTTTCATCAAGGAGAAACAAACAGAACTTTCACACCGTAGCCTGGCCAGTCATGAAACTGGTTTTCAAAGCTTCTCTGTTGCGCACCGTGCCCTTCTGTGCTCTTCTAACTGCCCTGGTGTCTGGCTGCGCGTAACCAGCGGCCAGGTGATTTGCCTCAACCGCCCACCCTGCCATAAACGTCTCCCGCTTACTCTCACAGATATTGTGGAGTGCACAGCAAGCAGTAATAACAGTGGGAATATTGGTTACGCTGAGGTCTAACCGAGTCAGTAAACTGCGCCAGCGTGCTTTTAAACATCCAAATGCACATGCTACCACCATTCTGCACTTGCTCAGCCTGTAATTGAACAGCTCCTGACTACTGTGCAGGCTGCCTGTGTATGGCTTCATGAGCCATGGCATTAAGGGGTAGGCTGGGTCCCCAAGGATAACTATAGGCATTTCAACATCCCCAACGGTTATTTTCTGGTCTGGGAATAAAGTCCCTTCCTGCAGCTTTTGAAACAGACCAGAGTTCCTGAAGATGCGAGCGTCATGTACCTTTCCTGGCCATCCACACTGATGTTGGTGAAACGTCCTTTGTGATCCACCAGTGCTTGCAGCACTATTGAAAAGTACCCCTTGCGGTTTATGTACTTGCCGGCTTGGTGCTTCGGTGCCAAGATAGGGATATGGGTTCCGTCTATGGCCATATCACAGTTAGGGAATCCCATTGCAGCAAAGCCATCCACTATGACCTGCACATTTCCCAGGGTCACTACCCTTGATAGCAGCAGATCTTTGATTGCATTGGCTACTTATATCACAGCGGCCCCCACAGTAGATTTGCCCACTCCAAATTGATTCCCAACTGACCAGCAGCTGTCTGGCATTGCAAGGTTCCACAGGGCTATTGCCACTCACTTCTCAACTGTGAGGGCTGCTCTCATCTTGGTATTCATGTGCTTCAGGGCAGGGGAAAGAAAATCACAAAGTTCCATGAAAGTGCCCTTACGCATGCGAAAGTTTCGCAGCCACTGGGAATCGTCCCAGACCTGCAACACGATGCGGTCCCACCACTCTGTGCTTGTTTCCCAGGCCCAGAATCGGCGTTCCACCGCATGAACCTGCCCCATTAGCACCATGATGCCCACATGGCCAGGGCCCATGCTTTGACAGAAGTCTGTGTCCATGTCCTCATCACTCTCGTCACCACCCTGATGTCACCTACTCGCCTGGTTTCGCTTTGCCAGGTTTTGGTGCTGCATATACTGCTGGATAATGCGCGTGGTGCTTAATGTGCTCCTAATTGCCAAAGTGATCTGAGCGGGCTCCATGCTTGCCATGGTATGGCGTCTGCACAGAAAAAAGGCACGGAACGATTGTCTGCCGTTGCCCTGACGGAGGGAGGGGGGACTGACGACATGGCTTACAGGGTTGGCTTACAGGGAATTAAAATCAACAAAGGGGGTGGCTTTGTGAGAAACAGAATGGCCCCTTGAAAGATAGAACTCAAAACCTCAAGGATAGAACTCAAAACTGGGTTTAGCAGGCCGTTGATTCCATGGAGGGAGTGAGGAGAAAATGAATACAAAACAAATCTGGTCTATTTCTTGTTTTGAGCCACTTCACCTATCTTTATATATCTTGCTGGCAGCAGACTGTGCAGTACGACTGCTGGCCATCGTCATCTCCTGGGTGCTCGGCAGAAGACGGTGCAGTATGACGACTAGCCATCGTCTTCTGCTGCCTGCTGATTAAAAGACAGTGCATTGCCGGTAGGACTGAATTGCCATGAGACGAAACTTAAAAGGGAAATGACCTGGTTGAGTCACTCCCTATGTTTGCCCAGGCGCCCCTGACCTCATCGAGGTCGGTTAAAAGAGCACCCTGGACTATGTCGACGATGGCTACCAGTCATACTGCACTGTCTGCTGCCAAAAGGCAATAAACTGCTGCTGTGTAGCAATGCAGTACCGTGTCTGCCAGCACCCAGGAGATGTACGGTGACGGTGAGCTGAGCGGGCTCCATGCTTGCCGTAGTATGGTGTCTTCACAGGTAACTCAAGAAAAAAGGCGCGAAATGATTGTCTGCCCTGGCTTTCATGGAGGGAGGGAGGGAAGGGGGGGCCTGACGATATGTACCCAGAACCACCTGCGACAATGTTTTAGCCCCATCAGGCATTGGGATTTCTACCCAAAATTCAAATGGGCGGCGGAGACTGCGGGAACTGTGGGATAGCTACCCATAGTGCAACGCTCCGGAAGTCGATGGTTGCCTCAGTACTGTGGACACACTCCGAAAACTACACGCACTTAGAGCATTTGTGTGGGGACACACACAATCGACTGTATAAAAACACTTTCTACAAAATCAACTTCTATAAATTTGACCTAATTTTGTAGTGTAGACATACCCTTAGTCTCTAAGGTGCCACAAGTCCTCCTCTTCTTTTTGTGGGTACAGACTAACACGGCTGCTACTCTGAAACCTGTTTTTAAGCATTTAGTCTAATTGTATTGATTTTCATTTTCACAGTGGCACAGAATTACGGAGTTAAAGCTTTTTTTAAAATGGTATCTATTTAAATTTTCACCATGATAGGAAATTGTTGGGGGGGGTCAGACATTGCAGGTGGCAGACAAGAATTATTTAATGACAGTTGATATTGAGATTCAAAACATTAAATCTTTATAACCGTTAAAATACAAATTGTCAACGGCATGTGTCAAAATAAAAAAGTCAATATCCTAAAATCAAACTCTAATCAGTTCTCCAGCAGCATTTGTCTTAGTTTGCCTACCTGTACGTTTTGATTATTATCAATGGAAATATGTTTTCATCAGCTTGAGTGTGTGTGAGATGAAATCAACGGTTATGGACATTGAGAGATAAAAATGGAACCCTTCCAAGCAGACAGACAGAGTTTGTTAAACACACTGTTACTGCTTCAAGCGTAGCACTCCTTCATCCAGCATGTCCCATATGTGTCTGAACTCTTGTGCCGTCTTCAGATTGCAAACTCATTGGGACAGACCCATTGTCTCTCTCTCTATTTGCATGCTGTACTGTGCACCCTGATGGCACACAGTTAACAATAAACAATAATAATAACCTTGCCATGTATATGTGCTTTAATGTCCCAGGTAGCACGGGTCTGAATACCTAATGCCTTGCTGATTGTTATTCACTCCGTATTCAATGTTAAAAAAAACCACACACACACACATAAAACCACAACCCTATAGTTAGAAAGCGAGATAGGTCTGCTTAATTTCAGGCCATTATCTCCCGGTAATTGCTGGAAGGATTTCATTCAGTGCCAGCGCGATGGAAGCAAATCAATTCCCCCATGAAAAAAACCCCAAACCCTGCTGTTCTCCAAGGGGTTCGGGCTTTCAGTCCGCGGCTGGGAGCGAGAGCCAGGGCTCCTTTATCAAATTCACATTTCATTTCCAGAGCATGCCGGAGCCGGGATGTAAATTTATAATGAGAAAAAGGGACAAAACAAAAAGACATCACCGGGGAAATGCTAATGGGAGAAAATGAAGAATAATGGACAGACAGACAGACATGCATCTACAGTGACAGAGAGAGACACTGAGGCAAAGAGAGTGACACAAACAGAGACACATGCAGAGAAATGCACAGAGGGTTTGTCTGCACAGCGGCTCTGCAGCTTGAGGTAGGCACCCGCGTACGTACGCTAGAGATTGGGCAGATTAGCACTCAGCTGGCTAGCCCGTGCTGCCGGGGTTGTCGCCGTGACCACACTCTGTTTTTAGCACGCTAGCTCAAGCAAAGCGAGTGCGGGTCCTTCTACCCAGGCCGGGAAGCACGCTCCCAGCTGCTGTGTAGACGTACCCTGAGAGAGACACGGACAGACACAGAGCCAGGGAGAGAGAAGCACACACGGACGCGTGTGCCCAGCCAGACGGATGGAGCACCCGAGACAGAAACACGCAGAGACCCCCACCATACACGCGGGCACACACCCAGAAAGACAGACCCAGGCGGTCCCGCTGTGCAAGGTGAGAGCCCCCCTCTCCATCAGCTTCAGTGGCACGTGAGGGGGCTCACCACCACACAGAGGGCTGGACTGTGACCTGGCCCTAAGACTCTTACTGGGGCCTCCATACTGCTACGCACGCTCCCAACCGTGTACCAGTTCAGGCTGCATACGCATCGCGTCGGAGGGTCCGGCTCGGGTGGCCCTTCCGGTGGGACCATGCCTGGAACGCAGACGCCTAGTGCCACAAAGACAGAGAGTGCTCAGCCAACATCAACAATTACCAAGGGCAACTGGCAGACAAGGCCAGAAATCGGGCCGGATTCTACCATCCTTGCTCCATGAGTCATAGAATCAAAGAATATCAGGGTTGGAAGGGACCTCAGGAGGTCATCTAGTCCAACCCCCTGCTCAAAGCAGGACTAACCCCCAACTAAATCATCCCGGCCAGGGCTTTGTCAAGCCTGACCTTAAAAGTCCATAATGACCTTCCTCCATGGGTCACCCCATTGAAGCCAGCAGGATTCGTCCTGGAGCACGGCGCCCCGCCTCACAATTCAGGGCACCTTGATCCAGCCCGCAGTGAAGAGCTGGAAGGGTGATTTACGCCAGAGAGGCTGCAGGGAGACCCTAGCCATGTGCAAGAGTGAGACAGGAATAGGCAGAAAGGAGGCAAGGCACCAGTTCCCCAGGGGACATTATCAGGGACGGCATTGCTGTGTCTCTTTGCCATCGTCTCCAGCATTAGGCCGGGGTTTGTGAGACAATTGAACGAGGTGCCCCCCCTTGGTTCCATCTGACCTCACCTTGCAATGTTCCTGTGTTCAGGGTGGCTTAGATTCATGGCTTCATAGAGAGAAAGGCCAGAAGGGACTCTTATTCAGTCTGACCTCCTGCATCACACAGGCCGGAGAGCCCTCCCAGCAATCTCTGCAGCAAAACCCTCACTCCTGTTTGAGTGGGAGTGGATCATTTAGAACAAACCATTCGGTCTCAAGCACAAAGCTACAAGCAACAGAGACTCCAGTGTGTCCCTCGGGGAGCTGTTTCACTGGTTCATTACACGCGCTGTCAGAAAGGTGTGCCTCTCTATCGCAGCAAAGTCATAATCAAACTTTGACAGGCCACATTGTCCATTGCTTGGTCAGGATAGACTGCACCCTCAGCAAGTTTGCGGATGACACTAAGCTGGGAGGAGAGGTAGATACGCTGGAGGGTAGGGATAGGATACAGAGTGACCTAGACAAATTGGAGGATTGGGCCAAAAGAAATCTGATGAGGTTCAACAAGGACAAGTGCAGGGTCCTGCACTTAGGACGGAAGAATCCAATGCACTGCTACAGACTAGGGACCGAATGGCTCGGCAGCAGTTCTGCAGAAAAGGACCTAGGGGTTACAGTGGACGAGAAGCTGGATATGAGTCAGCAGTGGGCCCTTGTTGCCAAGAAGGCCAATGGCATATTGGGCTGTATTTGTAGGAGCATTGCTAGCAGATCGAGGAACATGATTGTTCCCCTCTATTCGGCATTGGTGAGCCCTCATATGGAGTATTGCATCCAGTTTTGGGCCCCCCACTACAGAAAGGATGGGGACAAATTGGAGAGAGTCCAGCAGAGGGCAGCGAAAACGATTAGGGGTCTGGGGCACATGCTTTACGAGGAGAGGCTGAGGGAACTGGCCTTATTTAGTCTGCAGAAGAGAAGAGTGAGGGGGGATTTGATAGCAGCCTACCTGAAGGGAGGTTCCAAGGAGGATGGAGCTCGGCTGTTCTCAGTGGTGGCAGATGACAGAACAAGGAGTAATTGTCTCAAGTTGCAGTGTGGGAGGCCTAGGTTGGATATTAGGAAACACTATTTCACTAGGAGGGTGGTGAAGCACTGGAATGGGTTCCCTAGGGAGGTGGTGGAATCTCCATCCTTAGAGGTTTTTGAGGCCGGGCTTGACAAAGCCCTGGTTGGGATGATTTAGTTGGGGATTGGTCCTGCTTTGAGCAGGGGATTAGACTAGATGACCTCCTGAGGTCTCTTCCAACCCTAATCTAGTATGATTCTATGAATCTATCATCAGATTAATCTTCCCAGAACCCGGCTAAAGATTCTGGCTGGCCAGCTGGGAACACCTCCTCCTCTGAGTACACTAGAAACGGGAAGCAAATTTTTTAACACCTCTCCTCTTTGGGGCACTCCTGTTGAGTACATGTGTGGAGTGAAAGCTTTTCCATTACAAAGACAGTCCCATTTTACTATCCCCCAGTTGCATAGGAGAAGGAATAATTGCCAATAACGGGTAATACAGAGTCCTCGCTGCTAAGACTGAAAAAGCCATTCATTTGTTGCGTGCACCTTATTTCTAGGCTGCATGGGTGGGGGATTGTAAGTAGAAATTGAGAGAAGGGAAATGAAGGCTGATTCTCATGAGGTTTCCACTACCTTGGGCCACAATCTCTTGAGACCTAGCTGCAAGATTCTGGCACAAAATCCCAACCCAGAGGAGAGCCTTGGTATGCAAACCCCAGCTGGAGGGCTCATTGCTCTGAGAACCAACCGACCCTGCACCAGACCTCCTCGGCCCATCCTTCATGATTCATTACTTCCTGTTAGTTAATAATCGCTAATTATGAATTCTGAAAGACTAATCGGTCACTGATAAGTGGTTATTGGGAACGGGCGACAGGGAATGGATCACCCAATGATTACCGGTTCTGTTCAGTCCCTATGGGGCACCTGGGGCAGGCACCGGCATTGTGATTTCCTGGGGCGTGCTCAACCCCTGCTCCACCCCAGGCCCCACGCCCACTCCACCCCTATCCCCAGGCTCCCACCCCCACCCCACCTCTTCCCACCCTGTTCCGTCATCCCCCCTCCTCCCTCCCGAGTGCGCCCCACCTGAGCTCCTCCCTCTCCCCCCCAGCACCTTCTGCACGCCGCTGAACAGCTGATCACCCGGTGGGCGGGAGGCACTGGGGGGAGGGGGAGGTGCTGATGGGTGGGGGCTGCCGGTGGCTGCTGAGCATCCACTATGTTTCCCCCGTGGGTGCTCCAGCCCCGGAGCACCCACGGAGCCACTGCCTCGGGGGCACCTGGCCCTGGCCACTGTCGGAAGACGGGACACTGTGCTGGATCGACCCGTAGGGCCGTTCTCATGATAATTACTGCCTCTAAGTATTGACTTTTAATTAGGCGCGTGGCTCGCGGTGGGTGGGTGTGATGCTGCCCTGTGAAGCACCTGCCCTGCTTCCAGGCACAAACCTCTCTAGGGATCCAGACCGAGTGCCGAGACCTCCAGATCACAGGTGCCAGGTCAGCTGGGTAGCTTCAGAGCAGAAGGCCTGTCCTGGCTTCCAGCCCTGCAGGCACTGGCTGCCGTAAGGGGCTTCGTGGTGGCTGTCTTGCGTTATGTGCTTCGATAGAGAGCCACAGAGCTATGTCCTGGGCAGGGAATCGGCAGAGCGATCTTTCCTGGTCTCATTGCTCCGGGGTAGGACACAGGCCACCTGTCGGAGCTGTCTGTTCCTGGAGACTGATCCTGCAAAGGACTCAGCATCCACGGGACTGGGCTAAACACCTTCCACTCCCATCGGCTCCAGGGGAAGTCCAGGGTACCAAGCACCTTGGCCGAGGCTCTGAACTGAGCACAGTGAAAGGGAGGCAGTGAGCACAGGCCAAGCTCCATCACAGCTCCCAGGAACGGGTGTGGCCGTCGAGGTTGGGGGTGTGGTCAGGGCCCTGGCCCGGCACGCATCGAGGGGGAGTACACCCTGCAGGTGTGAACAAGTCCGCTCAGCTCCTGGGGCCCTGTCAACACTGGGATCTATCTTCAACCCTGGGGGTAGCTGCACCAAAACCCCCTACCACCCACAGCAGTGCAGCGAGACTGCAAACCCGGGCAAGTTCTCCTGGTGCAACTCATGCTGCTCCCATGGAAATGGAGTCCAGCGCAGGGGCCTGGCTCTCCATCCCCCCACCCCTGATGTCCTCAGTTTACACTGGGGTACGGTGAGCGCTAAATGCACCCACCATGCTCTGGTGCTAATGACAGCCCGGCAACAGACAACATGCGCTTAGAACTCTGCATTGGTGCAGTGCAGGGCAGCTCAAAGGCTAGGCCTGCCTAGGGGACATTCTAGCATGCTAAAAATAGCCTTGTGGCCAGGGCAGCGGCTTGGGTCGCTATTTTCAGCACGCTTGCTCAAGCAGAGCTGACATATGCGCATAGAATCATAGGATATCAGGGTCGGAAGGGACCTCAGGAGATCACCTAGTCCAACCCCCGGCTCAAAGCAGGACCAATCCCCAATTTTTGCCCCGATCCCTAAATGGCCCCCTCAAGGATTGAACTCACAACCCTGGGTTTAGCAGGCCAACGTTCAAACCACTGAGCTATCCCTCTCCCCATCTACCCCATCCCTCCCCCCACTGAGCTATCTCCGCCCATCTACCTGAGCTGAGAGTTGCATACACACACTCCCCCGGCTGCACTATAGACATGCACATGGGTCCCACAGCGCCCCCTGCTCCTCCTGGAGACAGGCACTATTCAGCAAGCAGGCTCCCGAAAACAGTCCATATTGCAAATTCCCTCAGAAAGGAGCTGAGAATCCTTCAGAACTGGCTTTATTCCCCTCTGCGCCAGGGACGCTGGTGCAGGAAAAGCAAAGAGAGAGGAACCCTGAAATTGATTCTTACCTCATATCATTAAAAAATGGATTGCTGGAGCGCTGTAACATAAAGTAAGAATCAATCTTATTTTTGAACACCAGAAATAACCTAATGAAATACAAGATTGAGTCTGAATATGGGCTTCTTGGTGCAGACCCTGTGGGAATTGATTATAGAATTGAATGGCTCTGAGCTGATAAGATGAATTTGGAATAAATCTTACTTTTAACTACCCCCTTTTTATGCTCGTAAAAAAAAAAAAAGAGAGAGAGATTGATTCCAATCAAAACTTCTTCTAAAAAGTGAGACAGTTTCGATTTGTCACTGCGCTTTTTCAGCAGAACAGCCCTGAGCTTTGGAGTCAATCTCGCCTCTCGTTATTCGCTCCCCAGAGAGGAAAAGCAGGAGGCACAATATTTCTGATTTACAACTTGAAACGAGACAGTAATGATCATAATAATCAGGGCGAGAAGCGGGAGAGGGCCTCAGGCGGAAGGGGGCTCCCTCCACGGGTTCTGCTATGGGAGATGCTGGTCAGGAGCAAAAGGCTGTGAGTTCTGCTGACTGTATTGTCGGTGATTAGCTGCAGCAACCTCTGCTCTTCCAGCGCTGGGACCCCCCTGCCTATGTTTGCAGCTGGCCCTCACTCCTGATCTGCAGTCCCCCCTGCTACTCCAGACCTGGGATCCTCCCACCCAGCTCTGCCGGTGTCCCTGAATCCTGACTGGCTACTGTCACAGCCCTAGAAACCTGGGCTTTAGCAAGAGTTGGGATTGACTGATAAAATTTGTTTTCGCTTTTGTGTTCAGACAGCAGTTGGATTCACTAGTGAATGAGGCATTTTCTGACATCCCCTAAGGGGACTTATCCAAAGAAGAACCCAAGGTGGGAAACTGGTCCAGGATCACGGAGAGAGAATAGGGTCCATGTGAGATGTGAGGGAGTCAAACATTGTCCTCAAACTGTACGTTAGTGCCACATAGCATTCGCTGGTAATTCTGTCCCGTCCCCGCTCCCTCCCTGGGAAATTTCTTTTCGTTTTCTTCCAAATTTTTCCATGGCAATTTTCAGGTTATTTGTCAAAAAGAAAATTGAAATCCAGACATTTGGGGTCCAGAAAACAAACGTTTCCAAGATAGTTTCCATTTTCGGCAACTGACAAATGTTTGGGTTTGGAGTTTGTTTTAACCAAAAACCTACAAAAATTTCAAAAAATGAAAAAAAGAAAAAAAAAGAAAAAAAGGTTTTGGCTTTTTGACAAAGAAGACCCCAAATATCACCAAAGCTGAACATTGACCGGGGGAGCTTCTATTCGACGACAGAGCCATGTCTCGTCAAGAGTTGTTTGGAATGAAAAATCTGACCCGCTCTGGCACCAGGCCTGTGGAATTGCAGGTGTTGGCCTGGCTCCCTACCCACACCTCTGCTGTGTGAGTACACGGGCCCTTCAGACACCCTTCAATTAGCGATTCGGGTGATCGATGATAAAAAATTCCAACTCCGCCAGCATTGACCCCAGAGGAAAAGACACTGCCTCTCCCCTCTTCCTGCCATGACCTGGCTGGAATTTCAGGCTGAAAGGCCTGGCTGGCCATATACTGCAGCTGGCATCTTCCAAGCTTCAGTAGCTGGAAAGGCAGCCAGTTGGTCTGGCTGAAGAGCAATTTATTCTCCCATCCTAGTGAAATCTGGTCTGCATTAAAAATAACAAAAACCCCTCCAAGCCCATTGTGTTTAAATAATGTTAAAGGTCTGACTTAAAGCAGCGAAAACGAATTCCGAGGCCTAATGAAGAAGGATTGTCTGGCACGGTAATAATAATAAACTTGATGCACATGTGTAGAAAGGGAGCGACTTGCATATGAGGCACTCACAGCATGATAATTAAGTAGGCCTCCCAACACCACTGGAGCACTATAGGTTAGGGTTATCCCTGTTTTCCAGCTAGGGAAACTGAGGCACAAAGAGGGACTTTGTCAAGGCCATAAAGAGAGCTAGTGGGAGGACTGGGAATAGTCTTCAGTGCTAACCATTAGACAACTCTCCTCTCCCATGGCTGGAAATTGTGCTAGGATTGGAAAACTGACTCCTGGAGTCTCCTGACCCTTGGGAGCTTTGCTACTCACTGGCCATACTCCCTGCCATGGCCAGAAGCAGAACCAATGAGTCCTGACTCCTAGTCGTCTTCTCCAGCCCTTCTATCACGCTGCCATTCAACACCAGGACAAGAACCCCAGTGGCCCGACTCGTAATTCCCTGCTTCAGCCACTAGCCAGCACATTCCCACACCGCTACATCACATATGTGCCAACAGGGCCACATGGCCAGACAGCGGCAAACCCAACACGCAGCATGGGCTTGCTGGAATTGGCTTCTCTCAGTGACCCTGCCCTGCAAGGCAACGGGGAAGCCTCAGCCAGAGCCCCACACTCAGACCGGGCCCCCTGTTTCAACAACTGATTGGAAAGCCAGCAAACTGGAGAGAGTTCGGGGCAGAGCAATAAGATGAACAAAGGGTTTGGGAAATAAACAATGGTCTCAAGTTGCAGTGGGGGAGGTTTAGGTTGGATATTAGGAAAAACTTTTTCACTAGGAGGGTGGTGAAGCACTGGAATGGGTTAGCTAGGGTGGTGGTGGAATCTCCTTCTTTATTAGTTTTTAAGGTCAGGCTTGACAAAGCCCTGGCTGGGATGATTTAGTTGGGGATTGGTCCTGCTTTGAGCATGGGGTTGGACTAGATGACCTCGTGAGGTCTCTTCCAACCCTAATCTTCTATGATTCTATGAATTCAGAGAGAGGTGAAGGGAGCTAGGGCTTGTTCACTAGGGGAAACTGCTGCTCCCAGGGGAAGAGAATTTGCAGACAGCCACCAACTAGCCTCTTTAGCTACAGAACAGAGGAGACTGAACAGAAGCGAGGGCTGGAATTGCAGGTAGCAAATGCGATGGTCTCATCAAGCCAGGTCGTCAGCTGGGATAACTCAGTGCAGCTCCAGGGAGTCGATTCACACTAGCTGAGCTCCCAGCTCCTTGGCTTTAGCGATGGAAGTGGGGCCAGAGTGGGGACAGGTAGAGCCTTGAGTCTGCCCTTTTCCTATGCATTGACATGAAGGGGAGAATCAGCTGTGCCAAGGTACTTCCCTCCCAGGAGCAAAGGGAGGAATAAGGAGACAATCTATGCCTTGGTCTGTTCATAGGACAATGCACCTTTGTCCTCAGGGCTTGTCCCACAGGGCATGGGTGGTGGGGACAGACCCACCAGCAGAGGAACACACAGGCACCCAAGAAGCATCTGAAATGGAGAGTGATCCAGGGACCCTCACAGCTGGGTGGTTGCCAGGAGGCCCAGCTCAGCTGCTGAGTAATGGGTGAGCTGTGTAATCCACCAGGCTCCTCCTGGGTCCTTGAGGAAACCTCTCGAGAAGAGACAGCAGCAGACGTGGCCAAAGTGCCTGGCTGGAATCCAGCCCACAAACACCCTCTTCTCTTCTCTTCTCTGAAAGGGGACTGTCCATCAATACTCTGGCGATTGTCTCTCACGGCCTCTAGCGCATGTGCCTGGAGCAGGGGCTGTTGAGTCAGAAGAAGCCAGGAGACGTCTATCAGAGTCGAGGCGAGTTTGACCAGTGGAGGCGTCGGGTCCCAGCATGCTCTGCTCCATCTGGGTGGAGGTTGGTGGTGATGATGGAGAGAGATGTATGGCTGATGACAGACAGAGACAGATTTGATTGGCCAGCTCTACAAGTGCTGCCAAAGTAGGAGAGTGTCAGCCCCAACCTGGTCTACCTGGGGGGGCAGGCACGACCCACCCAGGACAGGGTCACAGGCTCTGCTTGGGGCTTGATCTCCTGTGCTCTTTGTCAGCGGGGACCATTCCTGCATGGCCTGTGGTGGCTTGCTCTATCTTTCTCTGTCTCCCAGGGTCTGGGTTAGCCTTTCCTCATCTCTTCACACTGAGATGTCTTGGAAGATCCCTGATCGGTTGAGAAAATCTCTCTCATGCCAGGGCGTCTTTGGGACGTTGGAGTAGAAAGCCTTGATCTCTTCTTTGTCACACTTATTGCACAGTCACTCCTCTCTGGGTTTCAACAATGCTTTGGGCCTCCTCCCTCATGCCTGTTAACGTTAGAAATCTTACCGGAGAGAAGCGGACTCTATGGTGCGAAATCAACAGGCAAAAACTCATGTGCTTTGGTCACATCAGGCAGAGATGGAAATGACCTTGAGAAAGTGATCCTGGGAGGAATGGCGGCAGGTCATCCTCACTGGGGACACCCGGGGAGGAGATGGATGGGTGGCGTGCGACAGATCACGGGGCGGTCAGCTGCTGAGTGTGTGAAGGTAGTGATGGACGGAGAAGCCTTCCAAAAATTCTGCTATGAGGTCACCAGTCTTCAGACATGAAAAAACTGGTCTTTACATGGTTTACATCTAGAGTCAGTGAGACAGATAGAGCTGGGGAGAGATAGTGAGACAGATAGAGGGGTATATGCGGGAATAGATGGTGTGTTTATGGTAACAGATAGTGAGATAGATAGAAGAGTATATATGGGGATAGACAGCGAGCTAGACAGATGTGGGTGTGTGGGGATAGACAGCGAGAGAAATAGAAGATTCCGTATTTGTAGTCACCTCAATCCTTTCCCAAGGCCCTCACAGCCTTGTTAATCACCTGGGGGTGCTTACGTGCCACAATTTGCATGGTAATTATAATTAATGGGAACAGCAATAAAGGAACTCGAACGTGTGATGTTGTTATCAAGACAAAATTATCCCAGAACAATTCGGTGATTACAGTTTGCAGAGGATGCAGCTAATTGTTACAGCTCCTTGCTGTGTGACACGCTCCCTTTGCAGCCACCACGGGAGGCCCGCTCTCCCAGCCAGCTGGCAGCTCTAGGCATCTGTGTGGTGCAGAGGAGTCGGGGCACTAGCTTCGGGGCCCTGAGATCAAGCCCCAGCTCAGGAGCAGATGGAAAGGAGTCTGGTGAGTTTCACCCAGGTTCTAGACATCAGGTACCCTCCCCATGAGGGCTGGTTTCTGCTGAGCTGGGATGGAGGTGAGGGCAGAAGCGCATCAGCAAAGCAGAGGTGTGTGTGTCGGCCTGTGTGCATCCTGGCTGTAGCCTACACCCGCAGCCCCCTACTTCCACAAGCACCAAATGCACTTGCAATGCTGTTAGGGAGAAACCGCCCGCCGTGCCCTGAGCACACCAGGGGCTGGGGGGCTCTGCGAAGTGGCCAGTCCTGCCGCTAGAGGGTACAGCGGGGGGGCATGGGCCATGGCACGCTGACCAAGTGCCATGGAAACAGCCTCTCTTGCAGCAAGCGAGGCTTCCCCAGCCAATCCCTGGGAAGCAAAGGGTCAAGTCTCTTCCTCCTCTGGGCCAGGGGCATCCCAGCCACACCTCTGTGCCTTCTGGGGAAGCATTGACTGAAGTTCGCACACCGGGATCAGTAACTAACAAAGCATCCTCAGGCTGCAGTTTTTCCATCTGTCCCTAGCTCTAACCCCCTTCCCCTCTGCCAGAATCTGCATCAGGCCTTGGGCAGAGGGAAGGACTTGGAATAAATGGAAGCAGCCAGGCTCAGTATGACATTCCTGGGTGGGGAGGGTTACAGGGCAGGTGTTAACACAGCCCCTCACGGGTCTGGATAATGCCCTGGAGTGTCACACCCTGGTAAACAGAAGCACCAGACGGAGGGGAAACAACTCAGCTGACTGACAGGTACTGTACAGCTTTCTACCTCCAAGATGCCGGTTCCAGGCTGGCAGTGACAGCAGGACCGTTCTTAACAGAGAGCTGTTTGGAGCCCTCAGGGCGACAGGAGTTTCTTAGGTCTCAGTCCAGCCCATCACAAGACAGCTGTCCCTATCCCAGCACCATTACATCATGCAGCAGCTCAGTGATCCATCTCCGAGTTTGGCGCATGGAAGAGGTAACAGGCTATGGCATTGCTTAGCAGCTCTTAACAAATTCTGGGCTAGCCGGGATTTCATGATCACTACTATGGAGCTTGGCAGGAACTTCACAGGGATAGAGTTCACATCCTCCCACTCAGCAATCCCCACTCTCTACCCCTTAAACTAAAGGAGACTAGCAGTAGGTGCTAGGAGCGTAGGGCTCATGAAACACAGTTGAGCTCTTCTGGTTTTCTCCAGTGGAGGGCAGCGGTGCACACTGGCCTGTTGCATTCTATTTTTATTTGCCATGAACCGTCCCAGCAGAGAGGCTGATGACCTCCACCTTGGCTCGTGGATAAAGCCCGGCATAAGGGTTGTGGTGCCAGA
Source organism: Eretmochelys imbricata (assembly GCF_965152235.1). Classification (NCBI taxonomy): domain Eukaryota; kingdom Metazoa; phylum Chordata; order Testudines; family Cheloniidae; genus Eretmochelys; species Eretmochelys imbricata. The sequence goes on along the minus strand of NC_135576.1, from coordinate 3,652,959 downwards.
GCTTACCCAAGCCTGTAGATAAGCAGAGACCTCCAGTTTTCAGAGCTCACAGGATGTGTCTACACTACAATTAAATACCTGCAGCTGGCCCCTGCGGGCTGACTCAGGCTAAGGGGCCTGGGCTAAGGAGCTGTTTAATAGTGGGGCAGACGTTCGGGTTGAAGCCTGGGCTCTAGGACCCGGCAAGGGGGGAGGGACCCTGAGCTTGGGCTGCTGGCATGGGCCAGCTGCAGGTGTCTGATTGCAGTGTAGACTTACCCACGGTCCAGCTCTCTTCACCAGAGGAGCACGCAGGTTTTTGCCTTCTCAGCTGGAACCTGCGAAGAAAGAAGCCGCGATGCAACATGACTGTGTGTTATGCAGCATCTCTGGTGCCTGCTGAATCTCCAAAGGCTGCAGCCGGGAGCTGGGGGGAATCAGAGGAGTGCATTAGTAATGATAGACTGCAGCCTCGTTGGCATGTTTTATGGAGGGTAGCTTGAATCACTTACCCTTCAGAGCGATAGCGGAGGTAGGGAGGAGTTAGGAGGCAGAAGCAGGAGAGGGGAGAGGTGTTTCCTGCTGAGGTTTGGAGTGAGATGAGGGTGAGATGGCAAGTTGTAGGGAGGCTGTTCCAGTGGCAGGAGTGCAGAGGAGCAGAACCTTTTGTGCAAAGAGCGGTGAGATTGTGCAGAGAGAGAGAGAGCTGGCAGGAGAACCAAGGCGGACACGTGGTCTATAGATCAGACTAGACCAAGCAGAAATTTTGACCTCGAAGAAAACAAAAATCACACTGATAAAGTTTGCAGATGACACAAAATTGGGGCATTGGTAAACAATGAAGAGGGCAGGTCACTGATTCAGAGTGATCTGGTTTGCTTGGTAAAAGGGACGCAAGCAAACAATAACGTGTTTTAATATAGCTAAATGGAAATGTATCCGTCTAGGAACAAAGAATGTCGGCCATACTTACCCAGTGGTGAACTCTCTCCTGGGAAGCAGTGTCTCTGAAAAAGATTTGGGGGTCACGGTGGATAATCAGCAGAACAGGAGCTTCCAATGTGATGCGGTGGCCAAAAGAGCTAATGTGATCTTGGGATGCATCACCAGGGGAATCTCCAGTAGGAGCAGAGAGGTGATTTTACCTCTCTACTTGGTCCTGGTGCGACTGCGGCTGGAATCCTGTGCCCAATTCTGGTGCCCACAATTCAAGAAGGATGTGGAGAGGGTTCAGAGAAGAGCCATAAGAATGATTAAAGGATTAGAACACCTGCTGTAAAGTGATAAGCTAAATAGATTGAGCTCTTTGGGTCTAACAAAGAGGAGGTTAAGGGGTGACTTGATCTCAGTCTATAAGTACCTACAGAGGGAACAAATATTTAATAATGGGCTCTTTGCTCTAGCAGAGAAAGGTATAAAATGATCCAATGGCAGGAAATCAAAGCTAGACAAATTCAGACCAGAGATAAGGGATAAATTATTGACAGTGAGGGTAATTAGCTGTGGGAATAATTTACCAAGGGTTGTGGTGGATTGTGACAAATTTTAAATCAAGATGAGATGATTTTCTAAAAGGGGGCAGGTCTCTGGCCTGTGTTTTACAGGAAGTCAGACTAGATGATCACAATGGTCCCTTCTGGCCTTGGAATCTAGGAATTTTGGGTGCAGGCTGGTGAACTTCGGTTGACAATAGCCAGGTGCTATTGGCTCATTGACCATCCACCTCAGGCTTCCTCCTTCCCTCTCCAATGAGAAAGAATCATGACCATACGGACACCCCATTCTGAGCACAGTGTTATGGAGCGGGATGCAGGTGGTCCTGCCTAGTAGTCAGAGCAGGAGTCAGGCCTAGTGGGTGGAGCAGCCTTCCTGGTTGGGGAACGAAGCCAACAGTCAGCACCAGAGTCAACTGCCAATTACCAGAGCCAGGGGTCAAGCCAGAGTCAGAACCAGGAATCAAAGCTGAGGGTCAGAGCTGAGGTTGGATACCAAATGCCAGAGCCAAGGGTCAAGCCAGAGACGGGGTCCGGGTTGGAAGCTGGAGGCCGGGGCCAGAGTCAGGACTGGTGACTGGGGGAGAGGGGTAAGAGCAGGAACTGGAGGAGAAGCAAGGATCAAGCACAGAGCAGGAGCATGGTGGGAACAGGAGCAAAGGCAGGAGTGAGGCAGGAGCCAGGAGCAGAGCAGGACCAGGGTTGGGTGCAGGAGGCAGGCCCATGCAGGGGCCAATGCAGCCACAACGGGAAACCACCTTGTTACCCGGACAAACTTCCTGTGCTGCCTTCTAGCTTAAATAGCGTCGTTGGACCAATCAGTGGAGCTGGGCGATCCTCCAATCAGGGCTCCTGTGGGCGGTGTCTTGGCTGAAGTTATAGTCCGATTAGCTTCTCAGCCCACCTGGTTTTAGCAGACAATAGGTGGAGGTCAGGATGCAGCAGCTGTCTGGGGACTCCCAGACCATGGTTCAAGACCTGGGACATCTCAGATGGCTTCCTAGCCCTGGCTACGAACTCCTTGATCATGGCTCATGATGCTCCCATCCTGCTGGCTGTGTGGTGTAGGTGGAGTGAGGATCACCAGGCTGTGGGGCACGTCTGTGGAGAGCTGACCTGGGATTTGCGTTCCACTCCCTGCTCTGCCCACATGCAATCAGTGGGGGCTGGTTCTGCTCGAAATTCTGACTTACTTCTACATCTATGCAGCTAGCGCCCAGATACAATGGTGATGGGCACTTCAGACCCTTCTCTATCTGCATGACTATCAAACCTGCTCTGGTGAGAACATGTTGCCCCAGAGCGGCTGGAAGCTCACAGAGGGCACAGTGCCAACTATGTACTGGGGAGGAGGGCAGAGAGGAATGGAACCGGGGAAAGTGAGAGACATTTGAGAGAGAGGCCAAGATAGGAAGGAGAGATCTTGGAGATGGGAAAAGAGAGTAAGAACTGAAACAGGAAAGGAAGGGAGAGGGGACAATAGAAAGCCCGGCGAGGGGCTGCAATGGATCAGGGGGGACAGGGCAGGGACTGTCTCAGATGGGGAGGGTCTGGCCCGGGTAGGCTGACAAGTATGGTGCTGGAAGGTGCTGCATGGATCAATTGCATTCAGGCCACTGAGGAGCACTGGAGGGCTCTCACATACCCAGCCCTGCCTGTCCACGCCAGCCCCAGTCCCGTGCTCACAACCTGGGACCCCAGCTCTGAGCAGGCTGGGAGAAAGGTCATGGCAGGAGTCATCCTTCCATCATCCTAGGCCCTCGCCCCTGGGGTCTGCTCAGCAGCGTGGGTGGGACTGGATTGCTGGGAGAGGCAGAGACGGGAGACTCGCCACGGAGAAGGCTCGGTGCTGTGTTCATTGCTTTCTGGCCACTCGCTGCATCACAGAGGTTTTATTCATTATCTCCCTGGATTATCTCCAGTTTATCAGCTCGGCGAAGGAGCCTTCTGCATTGGCAGTGCGAGGTTGGCACCGCTTCCCGCGAGGCGCTGGGGATCTTGATCAGAAGCCTCCTGTGGAGGGAACACATGAGAAAAGAAAAAGACGATGGGTATCAGGTTTGAAAATTTAAAAAATCAAAGAATTCAATCCCCTTGGAAACAATGGCCACCTCTCCGAATGCCCCTCTCTGGAGATCCCTACGCCGACCGTACCACTCAGCCAGACTCCCAGCCTTGGCTCCAGTGATGCCCAGGGCTCGAATAGCAGGGGTTGCGGGGCAGGACAGAGGAGGGGTATCAACAAAGCCTTGTGTGTGTGTGTGTGTGTGAGGGGAGCCCAGAGCTGGGAAAGCGGAGAAGCTGTGGGTCAGGGCTGAGGCACATTGGCGTGGGGAGAAGGGAGTCGTGTGCGCATGTGGGGAGCGCCCCGAGGCTGGTAGGAGGATGGCTGTGGCTCTGGAACCAGGGGCAGAGCTGTGGGAGCGGCGCCCAGGACTGAAATAGCAAAGGGGTTTTGCCTCTCCAGCGTGAGGTACGTAGAGATGAATAAACTCCCGGTGGCTTTCCTCTTTAATGAAAACAATTGCAGCTGGAAATGTTGGGAGTATTAAGAGCCGCGGGAGCTCCTGCAGGTTGGCTTGTATCTGGATTAGATTTGCATTAAGGAGGGAAAACGCGTCGGACGCAGTATTGGTTTCCACAAATATTTAGCTTTTTAAAAAAGGCCCAAATCTGGAGCTTATCACATTCAGACCCAAACAAAACGTAATGGGTACAGAGAGCAATAAAAAGATAACAGGAACAGCAAGGGAAGGGGTGCTGGAGATGGAGCCTTCATCTCCGGGGAGGAGACGGAAGCACAGAGCATAGGGCTCTGGAGAAGCCGGAGTGGGAGCCAGGAACCACTCAGCATTGGTCCTATCACTGCCACTGGCTTGCTTTGGGACTTCGGTGAAGTGCCCTATGTCCCAATGTAACCAGGACAGTCCTGCTTTACTACGGCACATGTCCCAGGATCTTCCACCAGGACATCTGGAATGGCCTTGTTGATTCCGTCAATGAAAACATTTGGTTTTGTTTACCGGAACGAGATGCTTTTTCCAGACCTATCCCTGCACCGAGCAGCTTAGCTTTGTGTTTACCAGGAACTAACAGTCTCCAGGAAGGATGGCCAGAGCACAGAGTGAAGGGAGAAGTCCAACAAGTGTCAAGACCACCAGGGCTGAGATTTTAGCTTGGATAGAAGGAGACAGGTCTGGAGCAGGGAGTCATCAGCACAGTGCTGGTTGTTGAATGTGTTTGCAGATGAGATGACCCAGAGATAAGGTGCAGAGGGAGAAGAGAAGGGGACCACGGATGAAGCCCTGTGTAGCCCCCACTGAAAGGTGACAGGGCATGAAGCAGATCCTCTAAAGGACATGCTGAAGGAGCAATTGGACAGTTAGAAGGAGAACCAAGAAAGGGCAGAGTCACAGAAGCTGAGGGGGCACAAGATTTCAAGGAGAAAAACTTGATCAACAGGTCAAAGAAGATAAGGGTGGAGTACTGGTTCTCAGCTGTAGCTGGGAAAAGGTTTTAGAGACCTTGGTGACAGCAGTTTCAATAGAGTGCTAGGGGCAAGCACCAGCTAGGGTCTCATTAGCCTTTGGGCAAGTTTCTCCATCCATTCACTGAGGATAATACTCTTTATCGCCATGGGGGTTGTGAGTGGTCTGTGAGTGGGTGTCTGTGGGAACCAACCAGGCTCTTCCAAGTTCTTCACTCTCTGCACTTGCTTCACCGCTGCTCCACACATGTGGAGCATCCGCTCCCAAACTGATCCCTCTCCTCCTTCACGTCCCTCCTCAAGACCAACACCTGCCAGGACGCCGCCAAGAAATCAGTCACTCAATCATGGCTTAAGGGGCAGGTGGCATTCATTACCTAGCAATAATTACCGTGAAATAAAAATCTCTCTCGCTGACCTTTTCAAAAACAGCTGAGGGCATGTCTACATCATAATCAACAACCCATGGCAACGAGACTCAGAGCCCGGGTCAGCTGAAGATTAGCAGAGCGTGCTTCAGGATAGGCTGTACAACCGCCCCCCACCCCCACCCCAGAACCCTGCATTATCTCTACAGTCTAGACAAGGCCTCAGAGTTTAAGCTGATTGGGGCAGAGACAGGGTATTTATTGCCTGTGTTCAAAACCCTACGATTTATTATGATGATTACTGTTGTTGTATTCATAATTCGGTGCCTAGAATGCTTTGGGAACTTTACAAATATTGCTATTATTTAAGCATTGCTGTAGCCCTGTGTGAGTTAAAAGAACTCTGCAGAAATTAACTAATTAATCCCCATGAAATGTCCCCCTCCCACCCAATGTAGGTAGCCCTATTTCAGATGGGGAAACTGAGGCACGGAGCAGGGGTGTGACCACCAGGGGTCACAAAATGAGAAAGTAGCAGGCCCAGGGTTTTGGAACCTGGCGTCCTGAGTCCGAGCTGTAGTCATAGAATCATAGAATCATAGAATGTCAGGGTTGGAAGGGACCTCAGGAGGTCATCTAGTCCAACCCCCTGCTCAAAGCAGGACCAATCCCCAATTAAATCATCCCAGCCAGGGCTTTGTCAAGCCTGAACTTAAAAACGTCTAAGGAAGGAGATTCTACCACCTCCCTAGGTAACCCATTCCAGTGTTTCACCACCCTCCTAGTGAAAAAGTTTTTCCTAATATCCAACCTAAACCTTCCCCACTGCAACTTGAAGTCCATGCTGCCTATTTATTATTCTAAAACACTGAGCAAAATTTGACCTGCCTGTCCTTTGAATTGGTTTGAAAGTGCTGCATAAATGCTCGGGTTTGTTATTCCAGCCCCACCGAGCCACAGCTTAGTACACAGAAGCAGCATACAGCCCTAATTTCCACAGCAACCAGCTATGATGTCACAACCAGGGGATTAAGATTCCAGATGGGAAATAAGCAGCGGGAGCCAGCGAAATCTTCAGAAACAAAGATCTTCTTTCCATGCAAATGTCCTTCTGCAATAAAAGTCGGGGGGAAAGAGCAAATGACAAAAGTGACATCAGCAGCATCGTCTCTTAATAGGATATTTTTTCTCCCCTGGGCTTCCCGGGAGGCAGGAGCGGGTGGCTTAGACAGATGTTTGCTGATCAGATATGCTGAGGATCGGGCCCAGAGGGAACGAAACTTGAAGCGATTCAGTTATGAAATAATAACACTTTCCAACCGCTCCTAGAATGGCAAGTGTAATGTGTTCGATAATGATTAGAAACATCAAGAGGGTGAGGAAGTCTTTGGGAGCGTTTTCTGACGAGACCAAAGGTTAGGTGGCGAATTTTCAAGCCAGTAAAAATTAATTGTCAGGGAAATCGCTGGTGGGGTTAACGAACAATGAGTCTTCGCATGTCTCCAAACAAGCCAACGCTGCGCAGAGACGGAGAACCTGAGAGTCTCAGAAGGAGAGGGGCAGTTTCATTTTCTGCCCCACACGTTCACAAGCAGGAGGAAAGACAATATTCTCAGAAGAGGCTATCGGCCAATCCACCCTCTACCCCCTGTATTGCGGTTCCCACCCACAGCTAGGGCGCCTCCTTGTGTCTAGGTCTGAGAATGTAGCTGTCACTGCATCGAGTGCCCCCTTGCTGTCCACTGCTCACTCTGGGATAATCTCTCTTCACCATTTAGTCCACCTCTTCTGGGGTCATCAAGTCCAACAGGACCCCTTGTCACGCTGCCTGGAGTGGCTCACGACCACAAGTGCCGACCTCAGGGCAGACTATCAGCAAACAGGGCAGATGCCCCAAGCTGCTGGGGTGTTCTATAATTAGATTTCACCAACCAAGTGCCAAATGTGAACTCCTGGATCACAATACCAGTGTTACCACGGAGTCACAGACAGTCCCCTTGGAGGCTCCTATCTATCTTGCCACCCAGACAGACTGGATAAATGGTCACTTACACCAAAGATCACATCACATTTAGGTCGTTCCCAGCCCCAAGAGACCAGTCACTTACCCCAGATCAATTGGCACTCTGGATCTTACAGCAAAGACAACACTGGCCGCCAATTCTCTAGTAAACTAACGAAAGGTTTATTAGCTAGGAAAAAGGAATGAGAAGTTAATATATACACAGGTGAGTCACAGTTTGTAATTCCAAATGGTGGAAGTGATGTAATAAACTGCCAGTCTCCCAAAACTCTTTTCAAGGGACCCAGATTGTCTCTGGGGATCACAGAATCATAGAATTGTAGGACAGGAAGGTACCTAGAGAGGTCATCTAATCCAGTCCCCTGCAGGACTAAGTATTAATTATCTAGACCATCCCTAACTGGTGTTTGTCTAACCTGCTCTTAAAAATCTCCAATGACGGAGATTCCACAACCTTACTAAGTAATTTATTCCAGTGCTTAACCACCCTGACACTTAGGAAGTTTATCTTGATGTCCAACCTAAACCGCCCTGGATGCAATTTAATCCCATTGCTTCTTGCCCTCTCCTCAAAGGTTAATGAGAACAACTTACCTCCCGCCTCCTTGTAACAGCCTTTTATGTACTTGAAAACAATTATCATGTCCCCTCTCATCATTCTCTTCTCCAGACTAAACAAACCCAGTTTTTTCAATCGTCCCTCATAGGTCATGTTTTCTAGACCTTTCATCATTTTGATCTTCCCTTTACATCTGGTACCCTTCCCTGTAAGAGTCCAAACAGTCGAGAGATGAAGGATCTTTCCTAGAATCCATATTGATAACGTCTTCTGACCGAAAACAAGCGGACAGTGTCTCTATCCACTTTTCCTTTGATGATGGTGACTGAGGCATGCACTTTGAGTCTCTGACTGTCAGTCACCACACACATTGGCCATTTGCACTGAAATTAGCACTTCTTTTTTACATAATTTAAATGTTTGCTGCTGCATCATAGCAGGATACAGACAAGAGAAAACAATACAAGTAACGTCCCGTTCATTTTATGAAGTCTATACACCAAATACACTCTTCCACCTTCAACAATCACTTTGATCTATATTAACACACAAGTGAATTGGCCTGAATACACTCTGGCATGACCTGGTCTGCCAATGTCACACTGCTGTCCAAAAGCCACCCCCAGACAGTGTTCAGCTCCACCTCAGGCCCGTACCACTATACCAGTGACTGGCAAAGGAAGCTGGGCCCACCCGCTGCACCGGTGATCCTACAATGAGAACACAGGTCCACTAGGTCCCCTGCGTTGTCCCCCTGGACTCCTTCCTTCCCAGCCTCTAACTCTTCCCTTTTTGGGGGTTTAGCCCTGGCCTTCCCTCTCTTGTGTGATGCCAGGTAACCTAATTGGCCTCTCCAGCCCTCATTAACCCCTCAAGGCTGATTTGGGGTAGGCACACCCCATCACACCCCCAATTCAGAGCTGCCCTCAGAGCCGGTCAAGCTATTCAGCAAGTTTCACCCCATTTGCAATTTGTCCATGAGCAGATGAAGAGTCTCACAGATTGCACTCTTCCAGCTTTTGGTGAGTGATACCTGAAGTCACATGTTATCATCCCTGTTCCTCGATTGGCTAAACTAACCTCTGAAGCCACCAATCCACTCCTGGGGCAAAACTGATTCACTTTCTTGACTGAACGAATTTCACAAACAGATGTGTCCATGCTCACATCTAATAAAGGGGAACAGTCCAGCCCAAATGAATCTGGTTTCTCATCCAGCAAACTATTTGTGAGCAGGCAATTACACTCCACACCAGCCCTCAGTGCCAACTTCAAAAGTGAATCCAGCAGCACTCACACACGAGTTGGGTGAGAAATGCCAGCTCTGGTTTGCTGGGGTTTGAATGAACGTCTCAGCTGGTTTTTCATCCACCTGGATGCAAGTTCTCCAGATTTCATGTCGAATCTCAGGTTCGAAGTTAGCAAACACTCAAAAGTGAAACTCAGGCAAAACTGCTGATTTGCACCTGGTTCTTGGCTACAGCTGCATCAGAATCAAGCCCTTAAATCCGCACCCTGCATCCAAACCTGCCCCTGGCCCCAGGTTGGACTGGAAAGGGAACTGTTTCCCACCTTTGCTTCTTATGTGACCAAAGTCTCAACACACGAACAGTTTGACTCACCAGGTTTCGGCTTAAAAGAGTGGAAATCTCATTTCACCATTTAGGGACCAAAATCTCACAAGAACGGGCTGGAGAGATTCTGGCTCCACTGAACCTCAGACCTCCAGCCTGGCTCCACCTGGAACCCAGACCCTGACACACCCAGACCCAGATCCAAGTAGCGTGTCTTCCGTCCATCCAGCAAAATCAGCCCAGATTAGTGTCAGATTGGGCACGGGTTTCAAACGACAAGAGAAGGCAGGCCAGGAAGGAGGAGGTTCTTATTTGAAATCATGGGTAATTAGCCAAAGGGATCATACTTACAATAGAACATGTTCCTCAGCTCATTAAACAATAGATGAGCTTCTTCTGAGCAGCCCGACACGCTTGCTTTAGAGTCTGTGTCAGTAATTGACGGAGAAAGAGCTCTTTGTTGTGACTACCTCAGTGCTCCAGAAAGGAGGCGTCACTGGTCCAGCCGAGTAAGCCTCCCGTCTCGTGGCTGGGCTCATGTATCTCTGTGTAGGGAAGCTCCGAGGCTGCCCCAGGGATTTGCAGCTCCTGGAATCGTCCCTTGGAAGCAAAGACCAAACGGTTGTTGCTGTTCTGCGATGTCCACGAAAGACAGAGAACGAATGAAAGAGACAGTCCTGCAGGTACACATGCACTCAGCGACACAGGGCAAGAGAGACAGGCACCCCGAGGCCACGGTGATGGGCATAGCACCGGAATCTAGACTGCAGAGAGTGTGTGTGTGTGAGAGAGAGAGAGAGAGAGCATCAGTGTGTGAAAGCGCATCTCAGTGTGTGTCTGTGCACAGAGCCAGCGGTACACTGAAGGAGCAAGGGGCTATGCCATCCAGTGGCCGTGGAGCACCCCCGAACCATGCTCTGACCCCGGTGGGGGCTGCGATCGCAGTGGGGAGTGGGGTGACACTTAAGCCAGTGGCAGAGGAAATGTGACTCTGCACTTGGCCTGGAAAGAATGCAGCTCCTGTCGCATTTACAGCCCTCCTGGGAAAGGCTGCAGGAGCAGGGGAAGGAAACCCAGCAGCAGGCCCGGGGGATATGGCCAGGGCCTGGCTTTTTGAAGATATGTGCTCCTGTGTTACAAATGTCAAGAGGGCACCAGACGAGCCTCTTTAATGAGGTCCAAGGGGCAGGAAGGTCATTAAGCTGCTACACCTCGCCCGACGCGGCTAGAAGGAAACACAGAAACAGCGGCTGTTAAGGGCCTGGTATTTCTCTCATCAACTTGCACTCTTAAAGGAAAACACAGATCCAAAGGGAGCAGAGACCAGGGCAGGACAAAGCCTTTCAGCTGGGGCTGGGTGCAGACGTGGGTTCCCCATCCCTTCCCTGATGAGAAGAGCTGGAGTAAAGCCGACAGACCCTGGTCGTCGGGCTTGAACCTGGGGCCTCTGGAGTTTGGTGCATGAGCCTCTACAGCATGAGCTAAAAGCCAACTGGCTCTGAGCGAAGGCTGTTGAGCAGACTCATTTAACTCTCTCTAAGTGATCTCGGTGCCACCAGATGGGACAGAACCCCACACCCAAGAGGCGTGTGGGTTACACGCTTTCCTTACAGACCTGATGAGGGATGCCACCTGCCATGGCCTCCTGGAAGCAGGTGTGACTGCCATTGACTGGGAGGACTCAGCAGGGGTCAGGCCACTGATTTCAGTGCATCCTTGTAAGGCTGCTGCCTGGTCTGGCGGATCGTGGGCAGCCACCTGCGGTGGTCTCTCTCATGGGAATCCCTGGGACTCAGCTGAAGACCAGCCCCCAGGTCATTTCACACACAGACCATCCCGTGGTCCAACAGTGGGTATGGCTTTCGGGTGCTAAATTTGAAGTGGGGGTGTGGAGCGACTGCGCCTTCTCTTCTGCCGTTAATAGGTTAGAAGAAGAGTTTTCACTCTGGAGTAATCATTCACTCCTGCGTGTTAAAGGCAGTATAACTCCATGCGTCTGTAAGTTGGTATTCTGCCAAAATTAATTGTCAAAGATATTTGCAGTCCAATTGGAGCTCCCTCCATCCCTCACCAACCTGCCTTTTCCTGTTCCCCTCGGGTTCTCACACCCTGCTCATCACAGTGGCCTCTGGGCCCCTTCCAGCACTGCATTAAGCAATGTGACTAACGTCTATCCCATGGGATTCTTTCCTCCTTCCTGGAGGGAAAATTCCATGGGGATTTCTTTGTTTAAATTATGTTTGCTGGGTCATGTGTGTCTATCCGTGAGGGCAGGCTCAAGAGGGGAGCCTGGTAATCGGCCCCAACTAACACGAGGGCACAAGAACACGGCACAAGCACATTGCAGCCCCTGCCCTGGGATGCTGACTATCTAAACCAACAAAGGGTGGGAGGGGAAAGTGATCAACAAGCGATTGAAGGAGCCAGGACTAGAATGGAGGAGTTTCTGCATCACAATCCGGTGTCCTGCTCATGAGACCACGGAGCCGTTCTTGGACAAGCCTCTCCAAAGTGCGCAGCAGCTCCCGCATCTTGCAGGGAGCTCCGACAGCTGGCTCCCGCCACGCGCTGCAATCGTCGCAGGGCTCCAAGTTCAAGCACAGAGTTCCACGACTGGGCTGCCAGGTGGCGCAGGAGGAAAAACAGGACCAAGGAGGGAGCGAACCCTGTTACCTGCTGTAATAGCAATGGGGCAGTGGGGGTGGAAAAGCAGCTGCTGAGGAAATTGCTTTGGGTAGAAATGATTTTTTTCCACTCCAGTCAGCAGCGGCGTGGCCATCCCGCATTAACCCCACCCAGCCAGGATTTTACAGAAGACAAAGCAAAGTCTGCAGTTTTTGCCCACTGGGATCTTTATCGGGTGCCGGCAATTCTGAGCATTTCATTGTGCCCATTCTTACCCCTCCACACTCCTGCGAGAGGGCTGTTAACCTTTTCTTCATTGGATGGCTTTGTCTCCTGGTTTCCACTTTTTAGTTAGGGCCCCCCGCTCCCGCGGCCCGCTACTCGGCGGTGATGTGGGAGGGGTGTTATTTCTTTTAAATCCCATTGGGCAGGAGCTGCAAGAGGAATTCTGGTTGGCTGAGGCAGCAGTCCATCTTACGTTGCTAAGGAACACATTGCTTTCTGCCCCCAGATACCTGCACACATGGGTACGGTCTCTGTAATCAGTCACTGGGTTTGGATTTTCCTACATTCATTGTGGCATCAGTAGGGACTGGAATTCAGCACCTTCTGCTCTCAAAGCCCCACTTCCTCCCCCTTGAGCTCAAGGAGACTTTAACTGAAGGCAGTACAGGGCCTATGTCATGCAGTTGAGCAATTCCAACGCTGGCTAGCAGAGGGCAGCACTGCACACTAGCCTGCTCATTCCATCTGGACTTCCCTTCCTCCCAGGGGCGATGCATGAGGATTAGTAATGTAGGCGATTATGAAGTGCTTTGCAGATGGAAAATGCTAAGTGTTGTTAATCAGTGGCAGGGCTTACATACAAAAATGCTCTAAAATATATGGCGGAGGAGGGGAAAGATAAGCCATGCCAAGACATTGGTGTGAAGGGTGGGTAGGGAAGATGGACATAGGTCAGTGCAACCCGGCATAGGCTGCAGACGCAATCCACCTCCACAGTGCCTCAATAGAGCAATACAGTGTTATTAACTCATTGAACCTCGCTCAGAGCAGAAGTGGGCAGAAGCAAAAATATACATTTTCATATGGCTAAATGTAAACGTCTACATCTAGGAACAAAGAAGCACACTTACCAAATGGGGGACTCGACACTCGGAAGCAGTGGCTCTGGAAAAGATTTGAGGGCGGGGAAGAATCAGCTAACCATGAGCTCCTAGTGTGATGTTGTGGCCAAAAAGGCTGATGTGATCCTTGGATGCATAAACCGGGGAATCTCCAGTAGGAGCAGAGAGGTGATTTTATCTCTGTATTTGGCTCTGGTGCGACTGCTGCTGGAATCCTGTGTTCAGGTCTGGTGCCCACAATTCAAGAAGGATATTGAAAAATTGGAGAGGTTCAGAGAAAAGACACAAGAATAATTAAAGGATTGGAAAACCTGCCTTACAGTGGTAAGCTCAAGGATCTCAATCTATTTAGTTAACAAAGAGACGGTTGATATATGGGGAACAAATATTTAATTACGGGTTCTTCAGTCTAGCAAAGAAAGCTATAATACAATCCAGTGGCTGGAAGTTGAAGCTAGACAAATTCAGACATGAAATAGGCGTACACAACAGTGAGAGTAATTAACTATTGGAACAAGTTACTCAGGATCATGGTGACTTCTCCATCACTGACAAATTTTAAATCAAGATTGGATGTTTTTCTAAAAGATCTGATTTAAGCATTATTGGGGGCAGTTCGCTGGCCTGTGTTATATAGGCCATTGGTTCTCAGCCTTTCCAGAGTACTGTACCCCTTTCAGGGGTCTGGTTTGTCTTGCGTACCCCAGGTTTCACCTCACTTAAAAATTACTTGGTTACAAAATCAGACATAACAGACTAACACGGCTGTTACTCTGAAACCTGAAAAATACAAGTGTCACAGCACGCTGCTACTGAAAAATTGCTGACTTTCTTTATGAAATTTTAGTGTGTACTGACTTCACTAGTGCTTTTTATGTAGCTTGTTATAAAACTAGGCAAATATTTAGATGAGTTGATGTACCCCCTGGAAGATCTCTGTGTACCCCCAGGGATACACGTAGCCCTGGTTGAGAATCACTGATATAGGCGGTCAGATGAGATGATCACAGTGGTCCCTTCTGGCCTTGGAATTTATGTCTAAGCAATTTGGGGTGGGCAGGAGGCTTGTGGGGTACGAGGTACCGGTTCCAAGGTCTGGGGTGTGGAAGACCTCGTCCCAAGGAAGGGCTTAAACAAGGGGTCTGAGCCTGGGAGTGCACATACAGACCCAGAGCTAGGAACAATGACTTGGCTCTGCCCAGATCTGCTTGGCTTAGCAGCACATGGGACCCACTCACCGCAGACAGGTGCCTGTCCAGATGGGGACTGGACCAGGCTGTGATGAATCAAGACTCTGTTCATGGGAGGGCCTCTGTGCTGAGGATCCTGAGCCGTTGGGACGACTCTTCAGTGGGAGATGATGCAGGGATGGCTCTTTGCAGAGGACCGCAGGAGAGCTGAGTGAAGTCTGGTGAGGTGCCTGCTACACAGCCAGGAAAGCATGTTGAAATCATTACAGCTGCGTTAGGTGGCAGAGCCTCAAGACAGAACCAAGCAGCACTTCCCAAAGGACTGGAGACAGACCCATATTAGAGCACCTCAGGATTTTAGCACTATGCTACCCACTGAGACCAGACCAGGAGTGGGACTTAAGGGAGAGGGCAGTGACATGACATTTGCCTATTGGACAGTCACCCTGGTGAATGGGAACCCCTTTGATGGACCCTTCGAAAAGGTACCGTGGAGAGGGTTGTTTTGTTTATCGCTCAGATAGATCTGTTGTTGCAAGTTGATTTTGCATCTTCTTTGTCCCTAATAAAGTTTTCCTTGTTTCATGCACAGCCTCGGTGCTTGTGAATGGGGAAGCATCCCCTTGTAAAGGCACCCAGGGAAGGGAGGTAGTGATCCCAGAAGTGCTCGGTGGGGCTCGAGTTGGCCGTGTTTGTTAGTTTCAAGAGGGATCTCCTAGATATTTGAACCCAGTCCCTGTTGCCACCGACAACACCGAGCAGAAGGGTTATTATGTATGGATATAGGAATTCCCTTAGGAACCTTAAACAACAATGCTGAATGACAGTGACAGACCTGTAGGGGGGCCTGGTCCATGACTGCTCAATATTTACAGACAGAAGATACGAAAGGGGCACAAACATGACCAAAGCAAATTCATTCTTCTATTCAAGCCGATATGGGGGGGGAGGGATTGCCCCCCAATATTTGCCCAATTCCACTTTA
Source organism: Eretmochelys imbricata (assembly GCF_965152235.1). Classification (NCBI taxonomy): domain Eukaryota; kingdom Metazoa; phylum Chordata; order Testudines; family Cheloniidae; genus Eretmochelys; species Eretmochelys imbricata. The sequence continues at coordinate 3,637,549 of NC_135576.1, read as the reverse complement.
TTGGCCTCTGCTCTGTGGGAGGTCAAACTAGATGATGAAAATGGTCCATTCTGGCCTTGGAATCTTTCTTTCTTTCTTTCTTTCTTTCTTTCTTTCTTTCTTTCTTTCTTTCTTTCTTTCTTTCTTTCTTTCTTTCTTTCTTTCTTTCCCCTAAATTGGCTAGCCAACAGACAAACACTCCCCAACACACCCCCACCAAAAAGCTTAAAGATCAAAGTTTCATGGCTTTGAAGCTCAGTAATGGTCAACTGAGGGGGTCTTCTCTGGAGAACGCCAAGTCTGTTGTGTCCATTGCAGAACAGAAGTGGGGGAAAGTGTTTCCTTCTGCTTGCCCAGATCGGTGACTGCAGCCTACTTCTCATGCACACACACAAAGCCACTAAATTGAAAGTTAATTTGAATTCAAGTTTATGTAATCCAGGCACATCCCTTCTTAACAGACAGGAAACGACCGAAGCATTAACCTCCCATCAGGGAAGGCAGGCCAAAGGCGAAACATTTCCACCTTCCACTTTATTTTGTTTGGTTTGGTTTAAAAAAACAACAACCCACCCTGAGTTGACTCAGATCCAAGTAGGAAATGCCCCGCCGGGATCCCAAGGTGCCTGGGAAAGAAGACGGAGGTCTGGGGTCACCGCTAACAGCACCTTCAGAAGTTTACAGCCTCTGGTATCAGCTGCTTTAACAGCCCATCTCTCCGCTGACCCAGAGCGCTGCCAAGTTATTGGAGATCTATTCAAAGATCTCTGGAGCAAAGAGAAGGAGACAGTGCGTGGTCAGAGAGGGTGAAGGCCAAGGGATTCCACTGCCTCTGTTCGCACAGCTATTGATTGATACACAGCTCCGTACTGATTGAACGCAATCCGTTTAGAAGCTAATTGAGTTAAATCAGTGCCACCTCTGGTGAGGCGGTTATACAGGAGTAAGGGAGATCATACCACTGCAGCTCATCCCTGTACCCTGACGGGAATGAGGGCTTCAGTTCAACAGGAGCTGTCCGGCATGGAGCTCTGGTCAATATTTCCAAACCCACGGGGCAGAACCCCCAAGCCCTGGCCTCTCGTAGGCCTGAAGCCCCCAGCCCCGGCACCTGCCACGGGGCCAAAGCCTGGAGTCCCAGCGCCCCCCCCCCACACACACATGGAAATAAAGCCCTGAGACCCCCCCTCCCCGCAGCTGAAGCCCTACAGGGCAGAAGCCCCTAGCCCTCCACCCCCACCCCGCTGCAGGGCAGAATCACCAAGCTTCACGCCCCCTCCAGCCCCAGCGGCTGAAACCCAGAGTCCCGAACCCACCCCCACCCTCTGCTGGGCCCTGGAGTTTTTATAGCATGTTAGGGGTGGTGGGTGTGAGGGCCTCTGGGAAATAATCAGTGAGAATTTAAGCCCTGAGAGGAATCAACTCTCTTGATCTGCACACACACAGACCTGTACAAGTGCTGGGGGTTACAGCAGGTAACTAACCAGTGGAATGGTACAACTGGTAAACCCAAGTGTAGACCAGGCCTCACTCAGCAGCCAAGATTTTCTGCAGCCTCCTGGCCATTGTCTGGCAGTTCTGGTTAATCAGCCCATCTCTCCCTTTGGGCGAGAAAACCTTCTGCTTCCAGGCAAACGCCTGCTGCATCCGTCCACCTGCTTAGCAGCTGCCCCGACCAAGCACCTGTCGGCAGAGCGTCGCGGAATAGGGCCAGGCACGCAGCTGGTGGGAGTCAGCACACCGACACTGACTTCAGCAGAGCCGTATTCATTTACACCAGTGGGGATCTGGCCCATTGACACCACTGGAGTCACAGGCCATTTACACCAGCGGGGATCTGGCCCCAGGATTCCGGCAGAGCGACGCTGATTGACACCAGTGGGGATCTGGCCCATTGACTCCGATGACTGCCAATTGACTGCCAATTGACACCTGCTGAGGATCTAGCCCACGGAGTATATATAAGTCAGGATAGAAGTGAAATCTCACCTGTCACTCGTCAAAAACAGGCAAGAATCACTATTTTGCACCTTTTTCATAAAAGCTCTCTGATATTTTCATCCTCAGCCCTGGACTGAATTTGAGTTTGGGGCAAATTACTGTATTAGTGTTCCGATGAAGTGAGCTGTAGCTCACGAAAGCTCATGCTCAAATAAATTGGTTAGTCTCTAAGGTGCCACAAGTCCTCCTTTTCTTTTTGTGATTAGTGTGACTGCTTGGCTAGGAATTGGGGGCGGGGCGGAAACAGTTGTTTTGTGTTAAAACATCCCATTATTTTGGACGCCTCTCCCCTCTCACATTGCATCCGCTTGTTTGACTGGTCCACCTGTTACGGGACCATGGCCGGACTTGTCATTCACAAGGGGCCAGATACTCCATTGAGCTCAGACCCGAGCAGCTCCCACTGTTCTCAATGGGAGGTGCGGAGTTTGGAAATCTGGAGCCAAATATTTGCTCATCCTTGTGTGTCATTCATCCCCAAACCCCATCCATACAAACCCCGTCACACCGGTTGCCTTCTGGCATTTGCGTGTCCTTTGCCTAACTCACCCTCGGTTTTTCATCTCAACACTGGAGTGATTGAAGAGACCCAGACGCCAACCGTGTGTGTCCTGTCATTTCTCTCTCAAACCCTGTACATCCCGTTGCCATTTCTTCTTTATTCAGTTATAGGCTTTTTAAGGATGGGCGAAGCAGCTGGAATAAAATGATCGCCGTTATTGATCATTACAGGGCTCCCAAGGTGCTTTGCAGACGTACAAGGCCAAGATGCTGAAGTGCCGTGGGGTCTTGGTCGGTAGATAAATAGACAGTTGTGAATGGGAGTAGACCCCTAGATCTCCCTGCTCAAAGAGGCTTCCAATCTGCTAGAGACAGATAGTGCAACTAGCCCAGGCATCCGAGATGCTGGGGGTGGGGGGAGGGAGTCACTCTGGGGAGACCAAATTTTCATTTCTTCTCCAGGTCATTTGTCCCTTTATTATTTTCTGTTCGGTTCAGGTCAGGTGCGGAGCAGAGAACAGCAGCAGGAGCCCGGCTGAGAGGCCTGAGGACTGAAGGAGGGGAGTGCAGACGCCGACTCCAGGGGTGCTCTGGGCCTGGAGCACCCCCGGGGAAAAAATTGTGGGTGCTCAGCACCCACCAGCCACCGCTGTCCCGCGACAAAGATGCCGATCAGCTGCTTGGCGGTGCCCCGATGAGCTCATCACGGGTGCCAGCAAACAGCTGTTCGGCACCGCTGCCAAACAATTGATAGGAGGCCACCGCCCAGCTCGGGGAGGGGCTTGTGGGAGGGCGGAGAGCAGTGAGCAGCGGGCTGGCGGGGGCCTCGGGGGGGGGCTGGAGGGGGCGGGAAGAGGCGGAGTAAGGCGGGTGTTGAGGAGGGGGTGGAGCAAGGGTGGGAAGAGGTGGAGCAAGGGCCAGGCCTTGTGGGAAGGGGCGGAGAGCGGGCGGGGCTTTGGGGCAGAGCAGGGGTGGAGCGCCCCCAGGGAAAACTAGAACTCAGCGCCTTTGGAGGGGAGTAAAGTCCCTGGGTGCCCAGGGGTAGTGAGACTGCTCCAAAGGCAGCATGAAAAAGCCAAGGAGTTGCGAACGAGAGGCGGCCCGAAGGGCAGGGGGCATGGAGGAAACGGGGGCTGAGATGGAGGCCAGAGAGGAGCTCTAGCGTGCCAGGAAGGAGAGAGAACACCGCTTAACGAACAGCACTCCGACCTGGCAGTCAGGACCCCAGCTCCGGTCCCATCCTGCTGTGTCATGGTCCCTTTCAACCCTGCGCAGGTGTAATGCCGACAGACCCCGGTCGCTGGCGGGCGGGATCGAACCTGGGACCTTTGGAGCTTAGTGCACAAGCCTCTACAGCACAAGCTAAAAGGCATCCGGGCGTTAGCTCAGGCTGCAGAGCAGACTCATGAATCTCTCTCTCTCTAAGTGGTCTCGGTGCCACTAGGTGGGACAGGACACCACACCCGGGTGGTGTGTGGGTTACACAGGGACTGGCTCTTCCCATGTTTGTACAGCCCCCAGCACACCGGCCCCTGTAGGTGCTGCTGGAACACATCTCAATGGTAACAATGATGGGGAGGAGGAGACAACACGTGGTGTGAGTGAAACCAGGGAAGTAGCTTAGGGCAGGAGGGAGCTGGTCGGAGCAGGCAGAGGAAGGGGAGATCAGCGCTGAACCTGAACCTACCTGGACACTGGACAGCTGTTTTCCATCTGGGTTGCAGCGCTCGACAGCCGGGCGCTGATTCCAATCGAACCCTTTATGCTCCCGCCGTCACTGCCTATTCTAACGAGGCACGATACTGTGAGAGCCACGTTCATTATTGCTTCTTCGCCTTTAAACATCCCCCACGGCTCCTTTCACGTACCACATCTCTCTCGCCACCAGAAGTTGGTCCAATAAAAGATATCACCTCGCCCGCCTGGCGTGTCACTGTTTAAATGTTCCCCGCCCTGAAGATGGCACCGTTTGGCGGCGAAGGGGCGAGTGCAGTCTCAGGGAGGCGCGGCAAAGAAACGCAGCGTGGCACTGTGCTCCTGTTCCTCTGGCTAAAGAGTCCGGCCGTCGCTGGCAGAAGCAGGCACTTGGCACCGCCAGGGCCATGCCCGTTTTGCACAGGCTTCATAGAAAGCCAGGGTTGGATTTGCAATCACATCTGGTCGGGAGAGCAAAGATGATGCTGGCAGTTAAGGCTCAGAACTAGGATCCAGCAGCAGGTTCAGTTCCCAGCTCTGGTGCAGGCGAGGGCAACAAAAATGATTAGGGGTCTAGAACACATGACTTATGAGGAGAGGCTGAGGGAGCTGGGATTGTTTAGCCTGCAGAAGAGAAGAATGAGGGGGGATTTGATAGCTGCTTTCAACTACCTGAAAGGGGGTTCCAAAGAGGATGGCTCTAGACTGTTCTCAATGGTAGCAGATGACAGAACGAGGAGTAATGGCCTCAAGTTGCAGTGGGGGAGGTTTAGATTGGATATTAGGAAAAACTTTTTCACTAAGAGGGTGGTGAAACACTGGAATGCGTTGCCTAGGGAGGTGGTGGAATCTCCTTCCTTGGAAGTTTTTAAGGTCAGGCTTGACAAAGCCCTGGCTGGGATGATTTAACTGGGAATTGGTCCTGCTTCGAGCAGGGGGTTGGACTAGATGACCTTCAGGGGTCCCTTCCAACCCTGATATTCTATGATTCTATGATTCTATGATTCTAACTGCAGCACCTGGAGGCAGGCTCGAGCCAGCTGGCTGAAAATATCAGGGTAGCCATGGTGGCCCAAGCTAGTTGCCCGAGCACAATCCCGTCCAGGACCTCAGGTGCACACTCAGTGGCTAGCCTTTCCCACAGCAGCTACATTGCTCGTTTTAGCGGGCTGGTTGGCAACAATTGCAGAGCAGACATACTCCCAGGTCACACAAGGAGCCTGTGGCTTTTTAACCTTTCCTCCCAGGCCGGGTTGATTAACCCTTTAGCATTGTTGCAGCTCTCTTCTGGACTCTTTCCAGCTTGTCCGCGCGTTTCCTGAAGTGCAGAACCCAGCCCTGACACAAGCCTCCAGCTGCGGCCTCACCAGGGCTGAGTAGAGCAGGACAGTCACCGCCCGTCTCCTGCATACAGCACTCCTGTTCGTACACCGCAGAATGATATTTGCTTTTTTCGCAACTGCACCACATCGTTGGCTCATGGTCCATGTGTGATCCGCTGTAACCCCAGACCCCTTTCAACGGCACAACCCCTCGCCAGGTATTCCCCATTCTGCAGTTGTGCATTTGATTTTTCCTTCTGCCGTGTCCCACTTTGCGCTTGTCTTTATTGAATTTCATCCCCCTGATCTCACCTTCAGGGTGAGATGTTCACAAGTGCTCAGGCATTGGACTAACTCCGCCCAGTGAAGTCATTGGGATATTACCATTGACTTCAATGAGAACAGAATTAGAGCAACACAGAGCTCTTCTGGGAATCCTGTCCATAATTTCCCGGGGCCTCAGTTTCCCCATCTGTAAAATGAGGATCAGAATACTCCCTAGCTTCCAAACTTAGTCTGTCTTGCCTATTTAGAGGGTAAGCTCTTTGAGGCTAGGACTTTATGGGTGTCTCTACACTGCAATCGGAGGTGTGGCCCCCCCCAGCCCCATGCTAGCTTTGATCTGGCTAGTGTGACACCGCAGCAGCCTTGTGGGTGAATGAAAGTGCCATCCCTGACCCTCTACCCACTGTGCTATCAGACCGGGGCCAGCAGGCCCAACAGAGCCTGAATTCTCTAATTGCTCTTCCCTGCTCAGAAAGCTTTGACTTGTCCCTTTCTGCCAGCTCAGGCTGGGGCACCATGGCAGGGAGCTTTGCCAAACCTGATGAGGGAGGATCCCACCAAGCCAGGAGATGTCTAGGGAAAGGGGGGACCTGGTTATGGTCTAACTAACCTAGGGGGTTCAGCCAACAGACACAGCTGCTCCATAACTCACCCACAGCCCCCGCTTGTTCATCTGGGACAAGAACTCCTGTTTCCACAGACCCAGACACACTTAAGCTTCACCATTAGCTAGCTGTTGAAGGTCCTTGTCTGGCCCCATCATAACTGAGCACCCCACAGACTTTACCATATTTATCCTGACACCCTCCTGTGTGGCAATGCACTGCTGTTATCCCCATTTTATAGATGGGGGAAACTGAGGCCCAGAGAGACTGACTGCAGAAGCTGACACCCCTCCCAGCAGTGAGTCTCAAAGCTTGTATCAACTGACTAGGGCTCACGCTCCAGGGCTAAGAACAGCAGCCTAGACACTGAGACCCTCCAGCCCAAACATCTATGCTGCTCTTTTTAGCCCCATAGCATGACTCCAATGAGCAGCGTGGGGTCTTTTTTTGCAGCGTAGATGTACTCTGAGTGACGTGTCCAGGGTCACACGGGATGCCTGCCACAGAACAGGGCATCGAACCCTGGTCTACATCTTGCACCCTAATTCCTGCACTCTCCTATAGCTGGAAGCTGTGGTAGGGCTGTTATCTTGTGAATGCACCAGCGCTAGAGAGCATCCTGATCTCTTACACACAAAGCCAGACATCATAAAAGATGGGACAGGAACGGGACGAAGACCTTCACATGACTTCACGCAAAGTAAGGACCACGCAAACTGAGGACCTAATCCTCTCCCTGGCTGCATGGGATGGGGAGCGTGCAGATCTCGGTGATGCAGGGGCCTGGGGAGAGAACCCATCTCCCTGTACTGCTTGCCTCGTTGCAAAGAGAGTTGCAGCATTTCATTCGGAGAGCAGTCTGGGCTGTCAAAGTTTGACTCAGACTCACAATTTATCAGACCACTCTGTTTTATTAGCAAAGCTGCTCTGCTAATACATTTAGAAGTGAGCCCCCCGAGTGGGGCTTGTGTCTCTTAATTTATACAGTTTTCTGGAGAACAAGTTACAGAGAAGTTACAGACAAAAGAAGAAAAAGATTTTAGCCACCACCCTTCGAGATCCCTGAGACCAGTCACATATCTTCAATTACCTGCCACCCTTAACAATCTCTTTTAACAGCTTCCAGTTAACTTAACTAATTGCCCTTCACACCTTCCATTCTGATGCCTGCTTCTTAGATGCGCTGGCTCCATCTTAATTGCTTCTCCATTCAAAAGCTAACTGTCCCTACGTGTACTCCCTCAGATACTTTGTAACATGTTTTGGCATGCCCTCTCATATACAATGTATCCAGCATGTCCCCTTATACAACGTTATACTTATACAATGTTATACTTCCACAGGGCATAGGCACCGGCTCCGGGGGTGCTCTAGGGCTCAAACATCCATGGGGGGAAAATAGGGGGTGCTCAGCACCCACCAGCCACAGCTGTCAGCAGGGCTGCCGATCAGCTGTTTGGCAGCTAGCGGGAGGTGCTCGGGGTGGGAGAGAGCAGTGAGTGGCTGGCGGGAGGGGGGCCTTGGGGGAGCAGGCGGAGTGGGGGCAGGGAGAAGCGGCGCAAGGGCGGAGCCTTGGGGAAGGGGTGGAGTGGGGGCGGGGCTTCAGGGCGGAGCGGGGGTTGAGTCCCCACCGGGAAAAATAAAAGTCAGCACCTGTGGGTCTTGGCCCACAGCCTCAGCTGACCTCAATGGAGTGATGCTGATTCACATCAGCTGTGGATCTGGCCCTGCTGCCTCTGAAGGAGCTACGGATGATTGACACCAGCTAGGGCTCTGGCCCCAGATGTTTAAGGGAAAGGTGTCTCAGAATGCAAGTCCCTGGGCTTGGAAGTTCTGGACAGTGGATCTAGTCCCATTACTAACTCACCCAAAAGCCTCAAGAACAATATTTTCAGGACCTGAACGTATTGCCTTGATTTTCCACTACGCAACCGAGGGACAGGTTGAAATACTTTTGCAATTAGTGTAACAATTTTAGGAGCTGTAATTATTAAAAAATTGGGGGGAGGGTGTGGAATGTCCTTTAAAAATTATTTATTTATTGGGAAAATGTAATTATTACCCCCTCGGCCTGCCTGCGAAGGGAATTAGTAATTCCCAGCTTCACAGCTGTCAAAGGCCTGATTAATTGGATTTGCTGTACTGAAACCTCTTCTGTTTGTCTTGTGTCAGTGTGTAAATGAAAACCCCAGTGCTATCAATCTTGCAAGGCGCCGTGCACCTTTTGGCTTATCAGCTACCCGGCTCCTGCCCTCCTCTTTGGATCAAAATGGCCTGTGTGGAACAAGTGGCTGGATCTCAGCCCGCTTCCAACCTGTGAAGCTCACATCACTGGCTCTAAGCAGGGTTAGACAACAAGGTGTGAACGCCCCAGTGCTCTGTTGCTACTGTCTATTGAGCAGCACAAAGCGCTGTCGTAAAACCACCAGCGTAGCTGCATCCCCAAATACTGCCGGTCCCTTTTCACCAGGTTCTAATTAGTACCCAGCAATGGTCCACGCTAAATGCTGTATTCTGTGAGTGGGGATGGGAGTATCACCTCTCTCCCTGACCTCTGCTCGTGGAGAAGAGAAGCTGCAGCTGACCCATATGGGGCATGCAAAGAGGAATCCCTGGCTCCTGACTGACCGTGCAATCAAATAACAGTGGGAATGGTCTTGTTCCCCTGTGGGGAAGAACTTCCCAGCCCACCCTTCCCTGTGCTGCCAGCCCCTAAGGCAGCTGCAACGGGTGTCAAGAGAAGTTGTCAGCAGTGGTTAGTCAGGGCGCGCTCTCCCAGGATAGTGACATTTGCGGAGGGAGGATGGTGGGGCTAGTTACTATTGCTTGAAACCTGGGACGGCTGAGCCTTTCTCCCAGCAGAAAGCCCATTCTTGCCCTTTCCCTGCTTTAACGCCATCCCCTGGAGTCTTCCCTTCCTCCTGAGCCATTAACGGGCAGGCTGCGCTGCAGGCCAGGCAGCCCTTGCAGCTCTGCAGAGGGTAAGGGTGACTTTATTGACAAAATCTGGGACCGTATAGATCATCGTTGCAACCAAGGTCCTGTAGTGGCACCAAATCTTATATAAAGGGGGTCAAATGAGGTGTCTAAGACAAGGTTATGGTTTGCTGGTTATGATTATGCTGTCTATATGTGTGTATCATTTTTGTAGTTGAAGTTATGAATATTGACTCTATACTGTCTGTATTTCAAACTTGTGCTCTGCTTCTGGGTGACACCCAGACAAGTTGGTGTCAGCTCTGCCTAGCCTGCTGGGTGGCCCATTAAGGACTATCAGCTGTACAATTGACCCATTGAGAGAAGGCAGACACGCCTTGGGGCTCAGCAAGGTATGCAGGGACCTGCCTATGGACCCAACTCTGAGGTGTTTCCAGGCCATGGGGTGGGCAGCTTGTCTTTGGGACAAAGAAAGAAAGACCACATGGCAAGAGACTGTAAAGAGCTGCTGCAGCTCCGCCATCTTGTCTTCAGTCCCGCTTCTTGCCTCTGGAGGGACTTGGCTACACAGAAGCTTTGAACCAAGGACTGAAGGACCCATCCCAGCTGGGGATGTTCTCCAGAGACTTGATCTGAACCTGCCGTTTATTCCATCACTGCTGCAAGCTTGAACCAAGAACTTGGCTGTTATTGTCTGTCATTGATTCCATTGAACCTATTCTAGCTCTCGTCTCTATCTTTTTCCTTTTATGAATAAACCTTTAGATTTTAGATTCTAAAGGATTGGCAGCAGTGTGATTTGTGGATAAGATCTGATTTGTTTATTGACCTGGGTCTGGGGCTTGGCCCTTTGGGATCGAGGGAACCTTTTTTGTTTTACGGGGGTATTGGTTTTCATCACCATTTGTCCCCATAACGAGTGGCACTGGTGGGGATACTGGGAAACTGGGGTGTCTAGGGGAATTGCTTGTGTGACTTGTGGTTAGCCAGTGGGGTAAAACCAAAGTCTTCTCTGTCTGGCTGGTTGGGTTTGCCTTGGTGTGCACAGAAACCCCAGCCTTGGGCTGTAACTGCCCTGCTTGAAGCAATTTGTCCTGAATTGGCACTCTCGGTTGGGTCCCACCAGAACCAGCCTCGTTACAGTAAGACACGTAGGTGCTGAGTCAAACTGCCCTGAGAGCTCATGGCAAAGGCTGCAGTCCGGCAGGGCGGAGGAGAGGCCCCTGCCTACCCACACCTCGCCCTTCCAGGAATGAAGCATCCTGCAAAAAGGACCCCTGCACATCACCAGCTGGGCATCCTGCTGTGATGTGTGTCCCGGGGTGGGTCAAGGGCCACACCACTCAGGGCAAGGGCTCAGGGAGAGAGAGAGAATATTAGGCAGCAATTAACAGAGCCCCAGACCAAGAAATCTGCAATGGGAAAGGCCTGCTCAGATCACCTTTCCCAGGCCCAGGAGGATAACATAGGATGGGGCATCAGACCTGAGTGGAGCTAATCCCCAGATGTGGCCATAGGGAGACTCCCCTAGCAGTGAGCAGACCACACCAAAAAGGCCAAAAAAGAAATTGAAGAGCAACTAGCAAAAGACTCAAAAAGTGACCGCAAAACAGTGTTTAAGCACTCCAGAAGCAGGAAGTCTGCCAAACCATCAGTGGGGTCATAGGACAGCGGAGGTGCTAAGGAAGCACTCAGGGAAGAAAAAGCCATTGTGGAGAAGCAAAATGTTAAATTCTTTGCAGCGGAATTCACGGCGGAGGATGTGGGAGATTCCCACACCTGAGCCATTCTTTTAGGTGACAGATCTGAGGAACTGTCCCAGATTGAGGTGTTGACACAGAAGGTTTGGGAACAAATTGATAAATTAAACTGTAATAAGTCACCAGGACCAGAGGGTATCACCCAACAGTTCTGAAAGAACTCCAGTATGAAATTGCAGAACTACTAACTCTGGTAGGCAACCTATTGCTTAAATCAGCCTCTGTACCAGATGACTGGCAGATGGTTAATGTGATGCCAATTTTTGTAAAAGGCCCCAGAGGTGATCCCGGCCATTACAGGCCAGTAGGCCTAACTTCAGTCTCAGCCAAATTGGTTCACACTATAGTAAAGAACAGAATTATCAGACACGTTGATAAACATGGTACACTGGGGAAGGGTCAACAACAGCTCTTGTAAAGGGAAATCATGCCTCACCAATCTATTAAAGTTCTTCGGGAGGGGAGGAGTCAAGAAGCAGGTAGACAAGGGGGATCCAGTGGATAAAGTGTACTTGGATTTTCAAAAAGCATTTGACAAGATCCCTCACCAAAGGCTCTTAAGCAAAGTAAGCTGTCCTGGGATAAGAGGGAAGGTCCTCTCGTGTATTAGTAACTGGTTAAAAGATAGGAAACAAAAGGTAGGAATAAATGGTCAGTTTTCAGAATGGAGACAGGTAAATAGTCGTGTCCCCCAGGGGTCTGTACTGGGACCAGTCCTATTCAACATATTCATAAATGATCTTGGAAAAGGGTTAAACAATGAGGTGGCAAAATTTGCAGATGATACAAAACTACTCAAGATAGCTAAATCCAAAGCTGACTGCAAAGAGTCACAAAGGGATCTCACAAAACTGGGTGACTGGGCAACAAAATGGCAGATGAAATTCAGTGTTGATAAATACAAAGTAACGCACATTGGAAAACATAATCCTAATTCTACACACAAAATGATGGGGTGTAAATTAGCTGCTACCACTCATGAGAGAGATCTTGGAGTCATAGTGGAGAGTTCTCTGAAAACACCCACGCAATGTGCAGCAGCCGTCAAAAAAGTTAGCCGAATGTTGGGAACCATTCGGAAAAGGATAAAAAATAAGACACTAAGTAACAAAATGCCACTAGATAACTCCAATAACCTTCAATAGTGTGCGCCGTTCTGGTTTCCACATCTCAAAGAAAATATATTAGAATTGGAAAAGGTACAAAGAAGGGAAACAAAAATGATTAGGGATATGGAACAGCTTCTATATTTAAAGAGATTTAAAAAAACTGGGATTTTCAGCTTGGAAAAGAGACAACTAAGGGGAGATATGATAGAGGTCTATAAAATCATGAGTGGGTTGGAGAAAGTGACTAAGGAAGTGTTATTTACTTCTTCATATAACACAAGAGGCAGGGGTCACCCAATGAAATTAATAGGCAGCATGTTAAAGACAAATGGAAGGAAGTATTTCTTCACACAACGCATGATCAACCTGTGGAACTCCTTGCCAGGGGATGTTGTGAAGGCCAAAAGTTTCACTGGGTTCAAAAAAGAATTAGATACATTCATGGATGATAGGCACACCAATGACTATTAGCCAAAATGGTCAGGGATGCAACCGCATGCTCTGGGTGTCTCTGACTGCCAGAAGCTTGGAATGGACGACAGGGGATGGATCACTCAGTAATTGCCCTGTTTTATTCATTCCCTCTGATGCGCTTGGCACTGGCCACTGGATACAGGGCTAGATGGACCATGAGTATGGCCCAGTCTGGCCGCTCTCATGTTCTTACCTAAATCGCCAGGCAGGGGCCTAGATGAACAGCCTGATCTCCGAGGTGCTCAGTGCCTGCTGTCCCCACTGGCTGCTGCGGGGTTGTGTAGGGCAGAATTAGTCCCTTTTTGAACACGTCTCACTTCCTAGCTCTGGATTCTGCCCCTGAAGCACTTTTCCAGCCAACTGTCCTCTCAAGATGCAGTTCTCCTGGCCTCCTTTGCATGCCCCATGGGCCAATCTGGCCAGCTGCTGCAGCAAGGAGACTATTCCCACTCCTCCTAAGATGCCAGCGCTCTGCTGTGAGGCCAGCATCTGAGTCCCAGCTCAGCCACCTCTGTGGAGCACATGTCCCAGGCCAGTGAAACCAAGGCCCTGAGAATCAGTCGTCAGGGACTTAACTACCCACATCAGCAACACATGGGCCATCCCCACCACCCAGCCTAAACTCCCTCCCATCAGGCATTGCGCTTGGTGTAAAGCCTGAGGCAGACCTAGGGCAGATTCAGCCCAATGACCATGCTCAGATACCCTGGTGATGGGCACAGGCTGACATAGATAGATTCCAAGGCCAGAAGGGATCATTGTGATCATATCATCTGACCTGCGTAACACAGGCCAGAGACCTGCCCTAAAATAATTCCTAGAGCAGATCTTTTACAAAAACATCCAATGGTCAGTGATGGAGAATCCACCATGCCCCTTGGTAAATTGTTCCAGTGGTTAATTCCCCTCACTGTTAACTGTACGCCTTATTTCCAGACTGAATTTATCTAGATACAACTTCCAGCCATTGAATTGTGTTAGATCTTTCTCTGCTAGATTGAAGAGCCCATTATTACATATTTGTTCCTCATGTAAATATTACAGACTGAAATCAAGTCACCCTGTAACCTTCTCTTTGTGAAGCTAAAGAGATCTAGCTCTGTAACACTTACACTATAAGACAGGTTTCCCAGTCCTTTGATCATTCTCATGGCGCTTTTCTGAACCCTCTCCAATTTCTCAGCACCCTTCTGGAATTGTGAACACCAGAACTGGACGCAGGATTCCAGCAGCGGTCGCATCAGTGCCAAACACAGGGTAAAATAACTTCTCTGATTAGAGAGAGAGAGAGAGAGAGAGAGAGAGAGAGAGAGAGATAGGGTGTGTGGGAATAGATAGATAGATAGATAGATAGATAGATAGATAGATAGGGTATGTGGGAATAGATAGATAGATAGATAGATAGATAGATAGATAGATAGATAGATAGATAGATAGATAGATAGATAGGGTGTGTGGGAATAGATAGATAGATAGGTAGATAGATAGATAGATAGATAGATAGGGTATGTGGGAATAGATAGATAGATAGATAGATAGATAGATAGATAGATAGATAGATAGATAGATAGATAGGGTATGTGGGAATAGATAGATAGATAGATAGATAGATAGATAGGGTGTGTGGGAAAAGATAGATAGATAGATAGATAGATAGATAGATAGATAGATAGATAGATAGATAGATAGATAGATAGATAGGGTGTGTGGGAATAGATAGATAGATAGATAGATAGATAGATAGATAGATAGATAGATAGATAGATAGATAGATAGATAGATAGATAGATAGGGTGTGTGGGAATAGATAGATAGATAGATAGATAGATAGATAGATAGATAGGGTATGTGGGAATAGATAGATAGATAGATAGATAGACAGATAGATAGGGTATGTGGGAATAGATAGATAGATAGATAGATAGATAGATAGATAGATAGATAGATAGATAGATAGATAGGGTGTGTGGGAATAGATAGATAGATAGATAGATAGATAGATAGATAGATATGGCTAGCCCATTGCACCCTACCCAAGTCTAATTCTCTCCTTGTGAGCCCCTCATTTACTCCGCACTGCTCTTTCTTTGGTTAGTTCTAACCCCTGGCTGGGAGCCCAGAGTAGATGCCCACTGGACACGGCACTTTCCTTGCTGTACCCCCCACTGAGTGACTCCGGACGGCCACCTCCCTGAATGCAGCACACATGCATCACTCCAAGCAGCTGCCTCTGGGGGAGCAGCCCTATAGCATCTGCATGGACCTGGAGTGAAACGGCCTGACCCCTGCTACTCAAGGACGCGGTCCTAGAAGGCAAACCTTCCAACAGCCACGTCTCCAGGGCCACGGGGAGGGAGGACAGTGACCTGGCACCCGGACAGAGTGTGCAGGCTGCTGCAGTGCAGGGGATCAGAATACCGCAGTGGTGGGGCAGGGAGTGGGTGGGGGGAGGTTTGGATCTGACTTCTGGCACTCGGCCAGTGCTGCAGGCAGCCTGCAGGGACCTGGCATTAGCTGATGCCAGCGCTGCCCGCCAGAGCTCCAAGAGGCTGCAGAGAACTGGCTCCGATGACGGCGAGGCTTGTGTGACTCGCTGTGCGTGTTTCACAGCTGCAACGAACACCAGGGCAGAGAGTGGAGCTCGCTCATGTAGCTCCAGCAGGGACCACAGGGAGACCCAGTGAGGCCACGCTAGGCCCCAAGGAGCCAGAGAGAATCCCAAGCTCTGTCTGTGGCCAGCAGCCACTGGGCATTCATCACAGATGACCCTGTACATTAGGCCTGTCGCCGAATTCCCCCCAGGATGGGGTGTAAACCCCACACTGGCACTGAAAGGGTTCAGGGGACCTGGGGAGATCAGTCAGTGCACCCAGGTGCATCTGGAGAATGGGCTGGGCCCCGACTAAGAGGAGAGCCATTGCGTGGCTCCTACAAAGGAAGGGTTTCAGGGCAGAAGAAGGGAGGACTGGGGGGCGCAGGCCTCTGGGTTCTCTCCTGGGAAGGCTCTGGAGGAAGGCTAGGAGAGCCAGGGAGCAGCCGGTGGGGTGGAGCGAGCTCTGAGGGGGAGCCCTGGTAGCAGGCCGAGAGCTAGATTTCCAGGGAGCCTGCCCTGGGAGGTGATCAAGCGAGGCTCGATGCAGGGGGAATGAAGAGGATGAAGGGCCAGGCCTGAGGAGGGCAGAAGGCGGTTTAAGTTTCTATTTTTGGTCAGGGGAACCCAGGTAGCCCTGGCCCTGAAAGAAGGATGAGAGCCCATGGAGCCTAAGAAGATGGAGACGTGGTGCCTGAGAGGCATGCAGGGGACCCAGGGAGGTGCTGTGCCAGAGGCCTGCTGAGGGGCCGAGATGGGAAGAAGCTCAGGGAGGGAGCAGGCAGTGTCTGAATAGACAGACCTTGTCTAATCACGAGAGAATCCCTGGGCTGGAGAGCAGAGGAATGGGAGGACCTGGGCTCCCTACCAGCCCCTGCGGAGGAGGTGTGAGCCCTGGGATGGAAGGGGATAAGGACTTCGGAGAGCCCTGAGATTGGAAGGTGTAAGGACCGTGGAACTGTTGTAGTAATTTAGATGGAATATATGGGCTCAAGGTGCTCACAGAACCCAGTCACTGTCCAGTGTTAACCGGTGTTTAAAAAGGGCCAGGGCTTGGTATACAGAAACCTCAGCAGGCTTAGCACCCTGCCAGGCATCCTCTGAACTTTTCCTTCGAGACAGAGAAGAAGGAAAAACAGGTAAAGCATCTGAAATGTAAAGCGTTAAGTCAGTCTTTCATTGTTCCCTTTAGCTGGAGAGAGTCATGAGACGGGACCCCCCTTCCTGTTTGATAGTCTCTGGTGGTATCGAAGACGGTAAGAACTGTCCTGGGGAAGAGAGAAGGTCGCAGCGATGGGCTGGAGACATTGCTGCTACTGTTGTTCCAGGCCAATCTCAGAAGGCCGATCCCCCCTTGTTTGACAGCCTCTTAGATGGCAATAAACTGACCTCCCAGGGGGTGTTTGGGATCCGCTGAAGCCGGTAGGGGTGGCAATGTCCTCTGGGTCCCCCCCTCTGGTCCGTCCTGGTCAGGACACCTCTCCGGATCAGAATGACCAAGGCCCAGGGTCCCAGGAGATGGAGGGCTGGCAGCCACCATGGCGAAGGTCACTCTTGTTACTCCCCGTCCGTTCTGTTCTTCCTTTTGTTCTTTCAAAAGTCTTTGTTTTAAGGACCCCAAAGAGAGTGGTGGGCGACAGCCCATCCCTCAGACTTTGTCCACCAATTAGGCCTACTGGCCGATACCTCAATTTTAGCTCATTAACGCCTGGCTCCACATCACCAGTTCTTAACAAGCACTATTTCAACACAGTCCTTAAATCAGCTCAGCTTGGACTATCTGTTCAGGCGGATTCAGTTCGTCTGTCTCCCTTTTGTACCTTTTCCCACCAGCATTTGTTACCACAGGCCACTGTAACATCTTATGAACTTTTACAGTTGATCTCGCAATTCAGGGAACTTTGTAGAACCAATTGTCACAACAGGGCCCAGAGCTGGGGGCCGGAGATCCAATGTAAGGATATTGGACTAGGGTTTGGACTCTTGCCCCCAGAAGGCGGCGGGGTGGGGATGGATCACTATAAATGACCTGGCTGGTGGGCTGAATCCTGGGAAGAGACACACCTCCGCAGAGCTGGAGCGGCCATGGCTGGATGTGCTAGATGAAGCAAGCCTGCCACACCAAGCCACGAGAGGGTGGGGATGCCAGTGACGCGTCTGCTCCCAAGATGCCCCTCTGATTCTGTTTTGGACCTGACTCGTACAGGGATATTTGAGTGATGGGAGAAGGGTGCGGCCCTGTGATACATGAAGGGGGGCAGGTAGCTCCTTTGATGGACACCCAGCCAGCCAGTTAGCTGTAAAATCCCTCTACCAGCAGGACCTGTAGGCAGCATCCCATCAGGTGAGCTGAAAAGGAGCCTCTCCTCGACTGGGATGGTAGGAACCATGCCAAGCTCCTCTCAGCTGAGCTCAACAGTGCCTGAGAGCAGCCACTGGCCTGTGTCCCCGCCCCCTGGGGCACACCGCCCAGGGCAGGTGAAGGGTCCAGGGCTCCCCACAGTGGCCTTGGGCTCCCTGGGTGTCTCTTACCATGATCCCGCTCCGGCTTCCGGTCTGGCCATGTGGCGGGGCCTCAGGGAGGAGAGGAGGAGCAGGACCCCATGACGAGGAGGGGCTAAGGCCTACCTCAGGCACCTTTAAAAGTGGCGGGGCCATGGCCCCCCTGGCTTGCCTGCTTCTGGCAGCCCTGGGCCCCCAGGATGTGCGGGGCCCAAAAGTTCTTTGTGCTCAGGGCCCCAGTAAATCTTAATTTGCCTCTGACTGTAGGTTAGAGCAGCAGCCGGTCCCTGAGGTCTCCAGCGCACTACATAAGCAACAGACAGACAGAGACGTCCAAACTTCCCCAGGTCTCAGTCCAGTTCCCTGTGAAGCAAACGTCCACATTATTGAACCTACCACTGCAAATCAGCACTAATGAGCCTTACTCCGCCGAGACGCCAAAGACGAAGGGGTCCCCAGAGCCTGGGTGGTGCTTTATAGGCACTAATTGCTGCGTGAATGCCCATGTCAGTACCAGTTTGCCATCTGAGACTGTAGCCAGCCATGTCGGCGTACATACGGCCGCGCCCCTGCGTGCATCTGCAACCCAGACCCATTCCGCCCCCTCTACTGGTGGCTGAGTCACATACAGACAGCCTCAGCTAACGGAAGTGGGTCTTCTAGCTCAGGCCGGAGAAGCCTGAGTTGCGATCCCGAGGCCTCCAGGTGCTGACAATCTCCCCCACCCCCCCGGGGTACAGCAGTGCAAGGGGTGGCCCATACAGGGAGCTGAGCGGGGACCAGCTTCCCCGGCCAGGGGAGTGCACGATCCACCCCCATTGGCCACACAGCACAGACACGCTGCTGGGCTCGTCAAACAAAGGTTGTCACAGAGTGTGCGGCACCTGGGCTATCTTGAGCCTCGTGCCCAGTTGTCACGGACATCAGCGGGGACGTCTGAGCCTGGCTGAGGGTCCCCAAGGGTGCATCGTCCTTGCCCACACCTCCCTTCATGTCCAAGGGGCGGTAGGGGAGGCTCGCGCTGCACTTATCCAGAGCCAAGCCGGTCCCTGCCGCTCAGAGACGCAGGAACACGCAGCAGCTGTCCCTCAGCTGCAGCCGTCACAGCTGGGGAGAATCAGCACCAATCCCAGGTGCCCCCACATCTGGCTCTCCTGCTCTCACACGTACAACCCGTCATTTGCAGGGACGGAATCAGCCGCTGGTGATTAGGCAGCTGTGAACCAACAAGCTAATCACCACCATGGAGCTCTTTGCTTCAGATCCTCCCAGAGAACGAAAAGGGGAGGGGGAGCGTGCACGAGGGGAGTGCCCGGATTCGGGGCGGGGGGAAAAGAGACCTGAGAACGTTTCTGCAGGCTGCACCGGGCTAGCTTTGAATCTGCAGCTTGACAGGCCTCTGGTGCCAACCCACTTGCCGGTGTGAACAAGGCTCTGCTGATGGGACACACCGGCCACACGCTCTTGCTAGGCCCCGTTTCCGATTAACACGGCTGGGTCTCGGAGGTACCTTTTCAAAAGGCAAAGGTGGGACACGTGCCGGAGCTCCACCCCCTGCTGTGGCCCCACCCTGACTCCTCCTCTTCTCCCTGAGGCCCCGCCCCCTGCCCATCCTCTTCTCCTTGAGGCCCCGCCCCCTAGCCATGCCAGAAGCCAGAGCTGGGCCATGGTAAGAGCCGCCCAGGGAGCCCAGGAGGAGCCCTAGACCCTCCACCTGCCCTGGGCGGGGGGCTGGAGTGACCAAGAGCAGCCCCTGGACCATGTTCCCACCCCTAGGGGCATGCCATCCAGGGCAGGTGGAGGTCCGGGACTCTGGGCTCCCCACAGAGGCTCGGGCTCCCTGGGTGGCTCTTACTACTGCCTGGCTCTGGCTTCCGGCCTGGCCAGGGGTGGGGCCTCAGGGGGAAGAGGAGGAGCAGGGGAGGGGCCTCCTGGAAAGGGGGGGCTAAGGCCCACCTCAGCTCCCCCCCTCCCCCACCTGAAAGAGGCTGGCACCTAGGGTTGCCAATTTTGGCTGGACGTATTCCTGGAGGTCTCATCACATGACATAATCTTTAATTCCTGGGGACTCCAGGTTGCCAACCCTATTGACACTGCTCCTGAGCCTTGGGAAGGCACACGGCAGCACCACAGGGAATCTGGGACAAATGTTGTCCAAGAGTCATTCAGCCCAGGACCGGGACTTGAGAGGATCAATGCATTAGAGGTCGTCAGGTGCTAAGATATTACAGTAACGTGGTCCTCACCTAGAGAGACCCCTGGGTTAGGAAGAAAGGAGCCACCCTAAAGTGTGTGACTGGAACAACTGAGTGTCATGTATTGGCAGTATAGTGTCTATGACACACGGTCAATAGACTGCATTGGTTGCTTCCTTTGTATTCTCTCCCCCCTGCAGGTTTCGGGTGTCTTAGTTTCCTCCACCCCTAATTATGTCTCAGCTCCAGCAATCAGCCTTTTGTCGGAGTTTGCTATTTCTCGACACATCTTCCATAGCCAGCTCCATCTTCCCCACGAGCCCTGAGCCTCCCACAATGCCTAGAAACAAAGAAGAAATGGCAGGAGCAGATCAAAAAGCCCTGGTCGTGCCCTCGGCTCCCTCTGCCCTGCGGCGTTACACTGCCCTTAACCCCTCCATCGCAGCGCTGCAGCCTGCATAATTCCCTGGGTTCCCTGCCCGGGCGGTGCCATCCGCCACCCCTTGGGTTTCAGACGCCCCGAGTCTTCGGCCGCTTTAACACCTCAGCTAAAGATGTTACTTCTTGGTGGGTTTTTCTAGCTGCAGCTTTTACTTCGCTCTGTTTCGGTTGTGTAATTGCCTCTCTGGGCCAGGGAAGCAGGCCAGCTCTAGGACACTGGAAGCCAATCAAATCACCGATGGATCAATAATAGAGTCTCCTCCCAGCCTCTGAACGGGCTTAGCGAAGGAAGCTCTTTGTATTCAGCACTCCACGGGAGCAGCTGTCAATCAGCTCCCCCACAACCCAAAGCGCTCAGGTGCCCGGCGCTTGACAAGGCTCAGACGCGAGCGTCTGAAGTGCTCAGTGCTAGGATGAGACGCTTTCTCTTCAGAGGGCCACGCGGTCCTGCTGCCGCTTCTTTCTTAAAGGGGTTTGGGAAGAAGGCCAGAGCTGGAGCATTATATGGCAGGGAACAGCATGCTTTAGAGAGGAGTTTTGCTGTCAGACATGAAACATCCCTGTGTAGCGTTAGAATTTTTCTGCTTTTGCCTTGTCACGGGCATATCAACCAGGGCCTCAAGGAGCTAGTTTTAGATAAGCCCTGTTGCTATGGCTGGCCCTCCGTAACCTCTCTCACACACACAGACTGTGACAAGACACACTGCCCCGTGTCACGCAAAAACGGTCTGGCACTCACATACACACGCACCGTCACACAGATGCCTCCTGGGATTGTACATTGTTCACACACCCACACAGACCATCTCAAAACACACAATCTCGCATAAATGGGAATCTGCAGCAGGAGCGGAGAGGTTATTTTACCTCTGTATCTGGCACTGGTGCAACCACTGCTGGAATCCTGAGTTCGGTTCTGTCCCCGATTCAAGAAGGCTGCTGAGAAATTGGAGAAGGTTGAGAGAAGTGCCATGAGAACGATGAAAGGATTAGAAAACATGGCCTACGGTGATAGACTCAGGGAGCTCAGTCCATTCAGCTTAAAAAAGAGAAGGTTAAGGGGTGACTTGATTACAGTGTATAAGTACCGATGTGGGCAACAAATATTTAATCATGGGCTCTTCTAGCTTTGTCTAGCAGACAAAGGTCTAACACGAGCCAATGGCTGGAAGTTGAAGCTAGACAAATTCAGAACAGAAATAAGGCCTACATTTTTATGTGAGAGTAATTAGCCACTGGAACAATTTACCAAGGTTTGTGGTGGATTCTCCATCACTGGCAATTTTAAAATCAAGGTTGGACGTTTTCCTAAAAAGTCTGCTCCAGGCATTATTTGGGGGAAGTTCTGTGGGGTGTGTTCTACAGGAGGTCAGACGAGATGATCACAGTGGTCCCTTCGGGCCTTGGAATCTGTGAATCTCTCACGTACACATGCCTTTAAACAAACATGCTCTCACAACCCTGCAAACAGTAATACACAAAAGCACACTCTTTCACATAGTACACACGCAATCTCACACATACACACTGTCTAGCACCCAGCTGCTGTTACACACACAGTCTTATGCATCCAACCAATCCATCTTTGCCTCTTAACACACACAGACAGACGCACGCACACACTCCTACTCACACAAATACTGTCTCTCGTACATTGTCTTACATTCCCCCATAGCCCCTCTCTCTCTCTCTCACACACACACACAATTACACAAACCGTGGTACGCAGATTATCTTGCACACACAATTATTCTTCAGCTGCTTGGTTTGTCAGTTTCCCCGTTGGATAAGCCCAGCTCCAAAGGCGTCGTATCCCTGGTGTGTGGAAACGCTGCTCTGGTGGTTATTAGCAAAGAGAGAAAAGATCAATCAGAGGCACTAGCCGCCGGCCTTTCCTGTGCAAACAGAAGGCCAAGGAAGCCTGGAGTATGTAGGCGCCACACAAAGACAGCTTCATGCAGCCTGCGGTGCCGGTTTCATGCTTGAAATAAGAATTGCCTCAATACAGAGTCTGAATGTGTCTCGTATGCTGCATGCATGTAGCTGTCCAGGGCTTGGCTGGGAATAAACGGGGAGGCAAAAAGGTAAAGCCACCTGCGGTTTGTTTGCTGACGGATCAACAATTGGCGATAACAGATGTGGCGAAAGGAGAATGCGCATGTCGATGCAGGGACAGGCCCAGAGTCTGAGCCCAGGGGGGCAAAACTGAGGGCGCACCCTTAGCTTCATAGAATCATAGAATCATAGAATCATAGAATATCAGGGTTGGAAGGGACCCCAGAAGGTCATCTAGTCCAACCCCCTGCTCGAAGCAGGACCAATTCCCAGTTAAATCATCCCAGCCAGGGCTTTGTCAAGCCTGACCTTAAAAACTTCCAAGGAAGGAGATTCCACCACCTCCCTAGGCAACGCATT
The DNA here is from genome assembly GCF_965152235.1 of Eretmochelys imbricata. Classification (NCBI taxonomy): domain Eukaryota; kingdom Metazoa; phylum Chordata; order Testudines; family Cheloniidae; genus Eretmochelys; species Eretmochelys imbricata. The sequence goes on along the minus strand of NC_135576.1, from coordinate 3,614,738 downwards.
CCAGTGTTTCACCACCCTCTTAGTGAAAAAGTTTTTCCTAATATCCAATCTAAACCTCCCCCACTGCAACTTGAGGCCATTACTCCTCGTTCTGTCATCTGCTACCATTGAGAACAGTCTAGAGCCATCCTCTTTGGAACCCCCTTTCAGGTAGTTGAAAGCAGCTATCAAATCCCCCCTCATTCTTCTCTTCTGCAGGCTAAACAATCCCAGCTCCCTCAGCCTCTCCTCATAAGTCATGTGTTCTAGACCCCTAATCATTTTTGTTGCCCTTCGCTGGACTCTCTCCAATTTATCCACATCCTTCTTGTAGTGTGGGGCCCAAAACTGGACACAGTACTCCAGATGAGGCCTCACCAATGTCGAATAGAGGGGGACGATCACGTCCCTCGATCTGCTGGCTATGCCCCTACTTAAACATCCCAAAATGCCATTGGCCTTCTTGGCAACAAGGGCACACTGCTGACTCATATCCAGCTTCAGCGCAGTTAGGGCTAGATTCTGATCTCAGGAGAGTGGTGTCAAATCGAAACAATGCCATTGGCTCCAGTAGGGTGACTCCGGATTTATGCCGGTGGAACTGAGAACAGAATCTGTCCCACTGAAGCCCCGACCACGACGCTGGGTGCATAAGAGATGGTCCCTGCCCTGAGGAGCTTACTTGCTGTATTCGGGGCACGTACTGAGCCCAGCTCCCGTGGCCTATGGAGGATTATTCACGGAGGGACGAGTTTCTTTGCTCCCCGCTGTTGTGAGGGAAAGAGTGCCGAATCTGCTGCTCATGACCGGGAAGGCTGAGCCGCGCTGGATTGAACCGGGCATGCTGCAGGGCGGAGCTGGCCAATCCTGACCGGTACCAGCACCCTTCCGATTTTGGACTACGGCGCGGCTCACTCTGCTGCAGCCACTCCCCTTTTGCTATTCCAGCCCCGAATTCCCACCCCCAGCTCTGCCAATGCCCCTCCAGCCTGCCCCGGAGCCATCCCTGCTCTTCCAGTCTTGGGCACCCGCGTTTCCAGCCAGAAGGCCCCATTAGATCATCTAGTCTGACCGCGTGTATCACGCAGCCACGGCCACGCCAAGCCCAACAACCAGACTGCCCCCCTGTTCCAAGCCCTGACATCATGCTTTCCTGGTCCTGGGGCCCCCACCCTGCCCCTGCCCCTGCCCCTGCCCCAGCTCTCCTGATTAGGGTGACCAGACAGCAAGTGTGAAAAATCGGGACGGGGTGAGGGGGAGGGAAATAGGAGCCGATATAAGAAAAAGATCCAACAATCGGGACTGTCCCTATAAAATCGGGACATCTGGTCACCCTACTCCTGATGCCTCTCAGTACCAACCTGCAGCCTCCCTCCTGTTCCAATCTGGGCTCCTCCTATGCAGAGACCACCCGGTTTTTACATATTTGGTGACTGCTGAGAAGAGTGGCTCTGCACGGCAGGGGCAGAGTGATTGGTGTTTTAAGAGCACTCTAATTGTAGGTGCTGTGGGAGCTTTGTTCTTGTTTTCTCTTACAGCCAATGCCATTATTTATCCTACAGCTTCTTTGAAACACTGATGCCATTGGATCCATTTCCAGGTTTCTAGGCAGATGGCTATCCAGGAGCTCCTTCCGTCTATACTGCACTTCCTTCCATTTGCTGTTTGCCAGGTGGCTGTCAAAAGACAACCATTTACAAGAAAGAATTGCTGTAAGGAAAAATGAAAGGGGAATGTGGCCATTCCCTGCCCAGCCAGTCCTATAGAAACCAGGTTTTATCTTCCCAGGCAGGGCTGTTCTCGACAATCCGTTATTATTATGGTGCCACCTAAAGGCCCCAAGCAATATCAGGGCTGCACAGACACATGATGAGAGACAGTACCTGCCCTCGAGAGCTCACCGGGCTGGACTCTTTTGAAATCCTGGCCCCAAATGTGGGTATGTTGAGCTTGTTTTTGAAAATGTAGTCTTCAGTAGGGGAGGGGAAACTGAGGCACAGAGTAGGTAAGCAACTTCCTGAAGCCCACACAGCAGGTCTGGGATAGAGCAGGGAACCGAACCCTACACTCTAACTTCCCAAGCTGTTGCCCTAGGCACTGGGCCATGCTGCGTTTGCCCGAAGTGAGCTTTAAATAACCCAAATGATGGCGCTTCCAGCAGTTAATTCAGGCTATGTCTGCACTACGAGCAAGGGGCTTGCTTCCCAGGTCGTGTACACATGCTCGCACTAGTGCAAGTGTAAAGAGCAGCAGAGCTGCTGTAGCCCGCAGGGGAGCCCAGGTCAGCTGTGCTGAGTACGTACCCCTGGGTTTCAGGGGTGTTTGTTCTGGGCCCGGCTCAGGCATGGCACCGCACCACCGCGGCTACATGGCTATTGACGGGCGCCAGCTCTCCCCGAGCATGTGTACAGAAGCTGGGGAATCACACCCCTAGCTCATCGTGTAGGCGTAGTCCCCAGGTAACCTACTGCCAGTGGGCCATGGGCATGAGGGTGCAATGTCACCCCCTAGTGGGCTGGATTCATAGACGAATTAAGGGATCTGCCGCTGGGGACCAGCTATTACAGGGGCTCTTGGACCACTCGACTGGGAAAGGCCTGTGTTTATGGATCTAAGTCCCACACCCTCGCCTGTGCAACAAGGTGTCATGAATGATTATTTGTATTGCACTAGCACTGAGGAGTCATGGACCATGGCCCCCATTGTGTGAGGTGCTGTACCAGCCCAGAATAAAAGGACAGTGCCCTGCGCAGAAGACAAGAGACAACAGCTGGCTATAGGCAGACGGGGGGCACATGAATGCAGTGAGACCCGTCCCGAGGATTTAGTGGCACTGAACTTTCCTGCTGGCATCGTTCACTGAGAGGTTTGGCTCCTTTTCTGAGAGCAGAAAACTCAGCCGTTTGCTTTTCCAAGCCTGGTCCCAAGCGATTTGCCCCAGGTCACAGCAGAGATGGGGAATGCAGCTCCATCCCCTGCAGCACCCCAGGGGAGTGCCTTAGCCACAAGACCTGCCGTCCTTTTGCAGCAGCAGCTGGCTGGGCTGCCGTTTGGAAAACGCAGCCTGAAATACACAGCTCATTCCCCGAGTGCAGCAGTGATTATAGGTGGTGTGTACCTTGCAAAGAGCACACGAGATGTCTATTTCCATGGTTTTGTGCTTCTGTAAAACAGGTGTTCTCCGGCGGTCGCAAGAGATTTAGAGAGGCTTATTTCGGTTCTTAGACACACCACGTTGCTGGCTGAGCTCTGTTGTGGTTAAGGCTTTGTTTTCTGGAGGGGGCAGAGAAAAGACCAGAACCAGGACTCCTGGGTTCCCAGCTCTGGGGAACAGGGTGGTGTCATGATCAGGGCAGGGCATTGGTAACCAGGACACCTTGGTTTTATTCCTGACTGGTCTATAGGGCGTAATGTAGGGGGTTGGATGAAAGATACTGTAGGAGGGTCCAGTACTCATTATTATTTTATCTTTAAAAGAGACAAGATAAAATCAGACCTGGCCCTGGACCAATACATAACTTCCACGACCCAACACAGCAGGTCAAATTCAGAGCTGGTGTAAATGGGTGTAACGCCACTGCAGTCAATGCATCTGCCCTGATGCTGGCCTCAGCTGCTGCACCACTTTCTTCCGCAGCATAAGGCGGACTCTGCGGCTGAACTGCAGCCACCTCTGGGGTGGAGCGCAGCAGCTGTTTAGCAGCACAGCGCAATGGCCACACCACGGGGTTGAGGAGCACAGGAGAACACTTTCCCCAGCTGCAAATTTAGGAAGGCAGGGTTGGCATTTCCCAAGTTGGGATCTGAGAAAGAGACAAGAGAGGGGCGGGAGGGAGGGAGGGAGGAGACCAGGAGCATGTTGAAGAAAGGGGAGAGAATGCCAAGGGATCCTTAATATATGGAAAAGACAATTAAGAGCCAGAGAAACAAGGAAGCGAGAAACCAAAAGGTAACTGACTAGAAAATTAAAATTACTCAGCTACAGAAAAATATATCTAATGACTGCGGCATAGCCAGGTGGCTGGGGGATCCGAGACCCCGGCTGGGGCTTGCTTCAAAGCAAAGGAGATAAGGACCAGGGGGATGGAGCGAGCTGGGGCCCAAGTGTCCCCTGGGCTATTTCAGGTGAACTTTGACTCTTCTCCCAGAGAGAGACAGAGATCCCAGGGCAGCAGGAATCGGGGATGAGCGTCGCCCGATCAGATGAGGGCCAGGGCTCCTAGTGCTGGCAGGGATACGGGGTGCAGAACTCAAACGCTGCCGGGCAGAGGCGGAGCTGCTGTGGCTGCCCCTGGACTACGCAGGGCCATGACATCACAACGCTTCACATGCCCCAGAAACGCTCTCAGGGCTCGGGCCGCGGGAGCATCGCGACTCCCCCTGACCCCCTGCCGCCACCCCCATCTCGATCACCGCAAGCTTCCTGGTTAAACCCTGTGAACTCCCATTTAGTCCCTCGCTCTCATCCAGGGCAGGACTGTTCCCTGTGGTCTATGCTCCAGGGTTTGGTCCCGTCTGGTTTCAAATGTCCCAGGAGATGGGGTTCCCACCCCTTCCCTGAGCGGCAATTCCATCTCATTGCCAGGAACTTTTCCCCAGTATTCAGCCTACCTTTTCTTTTGCTGAATTTTTTCCCATTGCTTCCAGTTCCACCGCTCAGCTGAGTTCTCCTGCCCCGGTGCTTACATCCTACAGGAGCTAGCGGGCTGTTATTTACGACCTTGCTGCTCCATTCAAGTTATAGCTTCGCCAAACAATTTAGCTGATTTACTCTCCCCTCTCAATCCATCTCCCCAGCCCCTTTAATCACTGTTTGCTGCTGTTCCCTGGACTGCTTCCAAGTGCTCAATATCTTTCTGGTACTTAGATGCCCACACATGTGTGCAGTATCCCAGATGCAGGTTCTTGAGCGCACTGGAGAGATGGGGGAACTCAGGAGGCTTCTAAAGCTGCAAGCCCATGAATGCTCTCGGCTTCCATCAGCTGGCCAGGGAGAGATGTTCACTGTCTTTTGATCAACGTGGAGTTGAATGGCTCCGCCCTTCATCTACAGCTTGAAGGTAGGTCTTTTATGAGTTATGGCTGAATGTCACCAGACCTGCTCCCTAACCCGTGCTCAGTAGGAAAAGCAAAGCACATGGGAACTCAGGCAATGCTGCAGGGCAGGCCAAGTGCGGAAGCAGGGCTCAGGGGAGCAAAGAATACCATTGATTGGACTAAGAATGGGCAAGGGTCATCTCTCCCACGCCAGGTCAGAACCATGGTCCCATCTACCCTGGTATCCCTCCTCTTCCCTTCCACCCCCTGGGGTTACTGCCGATACTGTAACAAAACTGTAGCCACCTCTGGCTTCCTCGCTCTATTCCGTTCAGGTTCTAACCTGAGCACGTCTCGTGACGTGAGGCTCATCTGTCTCACTTGTCTGTTCACAGCAATAGCAGGGACAGACCCTGCATCTTCCACCCCTTCAGCTCCAGGAGAATCGCTGTTGAAGGGTGTTTTAGCCTGCACACTGCCATCCCCGGGATCCCTTGCCTTCAGGAGATGTCATCAGATATCCCGACAGGGCCAGGTTCTGATCTCATTTACACTCGTGTAAACCAGAGTGATTTCAACAGAGCTACTCCAGTTTTGTCACCGAGAGGAGAACTGAACCCGCAGGATACACAGCTGTGCTGGGAAACGTCTGAAGCCTGCCTCCCCCTCTGACACACACACGCTAATATGCTCGCAAACAGTAATGTCACCCAGGAGCAAATAGGCAAAGTGCATTGCACACAGAGCCCCATCAGGGCAGAAAAGTCAGCCATCGCTTTCCCAAAGCAATGGATAATTAAGCCTTTCGGGCAGCTCCTGCCTGTTCTGCCCCTTTATACAGACTTTGGCTATCAGAGAAGTGCAGTTTATTCTATAACAGGGAGGGGTGGGCATAGCAGCTATGGGGCCGAGTTAAGGACAATGAACCGATCGTGATTGCTTGTGAAATTCCTCTGCCATGTAAAAATGTCTTTCTGCTGCAATTGGCTAACTCCCGCCAGGCTCCCCGATGAACCAAAGCCTCTGCTCCACCGACAGTGTCAAAGAGATGGTGCCTGCAGCCCAATTTACCCATTTTCCTCTCGTCCCTTGGGCCAATAGCTTGGCTGCAGCAGAAGGCAGCTGTCGGCCTGGCTGTCGACTGGGGCGTTTCATGCAGGCCGCCCCAAACCCCTCACACTTCTAAGGAGCGTGAATTAGACAGGGGAGCCCAGCCTTGCGGTCTCAGTTAAAGAGCACCAACAAGGAGGGCTTTTTGCAGCAGGTGTGTTGCTGCAGGCTTCAGTTGAGCACACGTAAGAGAGAGACACTCCTTGGGAGGGCTGTCAAGGGAGTGATAAGAAGCCAGGCATAGCAGGCAAGTTTGCCCTGAGGAACCTGAGAGAAGTCTGAGATTTAGGCTCCCGAGGGCACTTAAGCCATTTTTGAAAAGGGGACTTTGGGTCCTAAATCATTTGGGGCCAGATTCTTAAAGGTGTTTAGGCCCCTGAAGATGCAGATAGATGCCTATGGGATTTTCTGAAGTGCCTAACTCCCATTGAAATTACCTGCTTAGGTGCCTCTGAAAATCCCACAAGGTACCTCTCTGCATCTGTAGGTACTGAATACCTTTGAAAATCTGTCTGCTGTAACTAAGCCAAAGTTAGCCTGTTCTACTGAGCTTTGCAGGATTTTCAGAGGAGGGATGCTATGCAGAGCCAGTTGTTTTATTTCAGTTTGGTTTTCTTCTTAATAACTCTTGGTTTGGTTTTTAACATGATGTTGCAATTTGTGGGACTGTCATTTGAGTAATTTCCCACAGATGCTCTGGGATCATGGCCCAGAGATGGAGATTCATGGATTCCAAGGCCAGAAGGGACCATTGTGATCATTTTGTCTGACCTCCTGTAGAACACAGGCCAGAGACCTGCCCCTCAACCATTCCTGGAGCAGAGCTTTTAGGAAAACATCCCATCTTGATTTTAAAATTGTCAGTGATGGAGAATCCACCTGAGCCTCGGTAAATTGATCTAATGTTTAATTGCTCTCACTGATAAAAAATTAAGTCTCAATTTGTCTAGGTCAGTGGTTCTCAAACTGTGGGTCAGGACCCCAGAATAGTTCATGATCCCATTTTAATGGGGTCCCCGGGACTGGCTTAGACTTGCTGGGGCCCTGGGCCAGAGCCAAGACCCACTGCCCAAGGCCAAAGTTGAAGGCTGAGCCCCACTACGGGGCCAAAGTCCAAGGGCTTCAGCCCTGGGTGGCGGGGCTCAGGTTACAGGCTCCCTACTGCGGCTGAAGTCCTTGGGCTTCAGCTTTGCCCCCCTGCCCTGACCTGGGGCGGCAGGGATCAGACTTTTGCTTAGGATTCGGTCCTGAAGAAGAGGGTCGCGGTGCAATGACATTTGAGAACCCTGGGTCTAGATTCAACTTCCAGCCATTGGATCATGTTAGACCTTTATCTGCTAGATTGAAGTGCCCATTATTAAATATTTGTAGATACACCGGACCCTCACTAGAACACATGTCTATATAGCGCGAATTCGCATATAACACGGTCACGGCCATGGATCCCATATTTAATTACTTTAATTGCAATTCATTTTAATGCGATCCCCGCTATAAGGCAGTCCCCGTGTTAACGCGGTCCCGCGCATGGATCCCAAATCCCTCGTTCTAGCGAGGGTCCGGTGTACTTCTAAACTGAGGCTCTTATATTTACAGAGAGGCACAAAGCACAATCTAAACCCAGACCGGAGAGGCTGTGTAGTCTGAGGGACAAAGGAGAGATTGAGAGAGGGGACCTGTCTACTCCAGTGTGTGAAATAGCAGGAAGAGTGAGAGAACAATCAGGTTCATAAAAATCTGATCAGAAATCAACAAGAAAAAACTGCCCCGTACGAGGGCTGGGCTTTCCTATCCTGGGAGATTTTTTGAGATTTCAAAGATATTTCCTGTTCCAGGTTGGGACAAGAGGTCAAAATCTTAAACATTTTTGCAAAATCTGAAAAAAATTTCAGAGCCGGTCAATCCAAATGTTTCATGTTGGTAATTTTGATACTTTATTTCTTTTTCAATCTTTTTTCTTTAACCTGTTTTAATATCAATTAAGTTAAATTTTGAAATGAAAAGTCGCTTTGAACCGATAAACCAAAATTTTTCGTTTAGAAAATGTCAGAACTGGACCTTGCTGAAAATGTTATTACCATTTAAGCTTTTAGTTCTTCCCAAAAGCAAAAGGTTGCATGTAGATAAGTCAGAAATTTTCTGATGGGACACTTTTCCATCAGCAAATGCTGATTTGATAGGTTCAGAACATTCCATGGGAACATGTTGATTTTGTCAAAACTTTTAATGAGACAAGGTGGGGGAGGTGATAGCTTTTATTGGACCAACTTCTGTTGATAAGAGAGAAAAGCTTCTGAGCTTACACAGAGCTCTTCTTCAGAGAAGAAACTCAAAAACTTGACTCTCTCACCAGCAGAGGTTGGTCCAATAAAAGATCTTGCCTCCCCCACCTTGTCTCTCGAATATCCAGGGCTACAACAACGCTGCATACAAACTTTTAATGTAAGCCAGACGGGCTGGCTGGCCGGAGTGAAAACCAGCCTGTTTTCCTACCAACCTGAGCTACCGGAATCCAGGATTCTCCAGACATCTGCCTCCCAGGAGAGTTGGGTAGCCAGGAGCAAGCTGAAAAATTCCATTTCGATTCTCCTGAAATTGGATCTTTCTGAATGTTTTCTCCTCTGACAAATTTTGAGATTTTGACTCTTTGTCTCAATTCGTGATAAAGAAATTTCCCAAAGAATCAAAATTTTTCACGGGAGGAAATTTTGTTTTCTAGCCAGTTCTAATCCCACAACAGGGCAGAGTTTGTGCACACTTTTGGCAATGCCAGAATGAACTCCAGTGCAAACAACTAGTGCAAATACAGCAGCTGAGAAAGCCGAGAATTGATTTTCCCCAGGAGAATGGACTTGCATATTTGAGGAATACCACAAGCATGATTTTGATGCTAATTGTATCAATCACTGTTCAAAGTGTTTCATTTGTATTAGAGATGGGCTCAGATTCAAGTGAAAACACCCACACCTCCTCTTCTCCCCCAAAGTTGGAGATAGGTTGGATTTGGAATTAGATGAGAACCTAGATTTCATGAGATGGGCCCATCTTATCTGCATGGACATTTGAAAAGCAACTCAACCTACCATCAGTTTGAATGCAGATCCACATTTCTAGAGCTGGTGGGAATTTTTTTGTTTTTTTTCCCTGCTAAAAATGTCAATCAACATTTTTTTTCCATTTTCATCAACATTTTCCTTCCAAATATTGTGGGTTTTCAGCAGAAAACCAAAAACAATTCGGTTTTTGGCAACTGAAAAAGTGCCAAAATTTCACGAATCAGCTGTGAGTCTAATTTTGACGCACTCCACTGGGAGACGTTATGAGAGGCCCTGGGTTGAGCTGCCAGCCGTATGCTGATGACACTCAGCTGTGTATCCAGCGCTCTGCTGATGCGACCAGTACGAAGGTGTCAGAACGCCTATAGGAAATTAGCTCTGCGATGAAGGGCAGCTGGTTGAAGTGGAGCCCAGACAAGATGGGAGTAAGGCTGGCCAGAAAAGGGAAATGCTTTGAAAAGCCAGCCTAGTTACCAGCTTCCCCTTCCACTGAAGGCTCACAGCCCCCTTCGCCAAAGTGGTGTGAATCTTCGGGATCCTGTCTGAGTCGTCGCTAAGCCTGGATGATCAGGGAGCAGCCGTTTCCCCAAACGTCTTTTCACACCTCCAGCTTACTAGGAAAATTCAACCCTTCCTCCCAAAGCAGGAGCTGGCCCCAGTGATCCTTGCATTTGTCACCTCCAGGCTGGGTTACTGTAACTCACTGCATCTGAAGCTAGTGCCGAATGCAGCTGCCTACTTCCTCCAGGGCGCAGGCCGCTGTGACTGCATCGGGCCTGTGCACAAGCCCCTCCACTGGCTCTCAGCAGCTTCCGACACCAGTTTAAGGCCTCGGTCCTCGTTTTCAAAGCAGTTAACGGATCAAGCCCCAGCTACATCAAAGACTGAATTTTGATCGATGAAACACCGTGACAGCTGTGCTCCTCTGGGACAGTCCAGGTCCCAAAGCTCTGGACAGAGGATGTGAGAGCTGGGGGCAGAGCTTTCACAGTCAAGGTGATCCAGCTATGGAACCGTGTTCAAGAGATCAAACCAATCCGCAGTATGGCCATCTTTAGTGACTGTTGATTTCAGGAGAGTTACACCTGACTTACACCAGTGTATCTGGAGAACGGAGTCTCCATTCCTTCATACGGCCCAGAAGGTGGTAATAAAAGCTATGCACTACACATCCGCAGCAAATCAAATTATTCCATTCCTCTCTCTGTCCAAGTAGGGGTACATCTTTGTTTTTGCCAGGCAAGCTTTTTGCAGGAGAGATTTCAGAAAGAAAAAACAAGACAAACAAAAAATGTCTGAGCTCTGAAGTTGTGATTTGGTAAATTGCAATCAGTTATGGTTCAAACAGATGGCCATCCCTCCCTACAAGCTGTACTTCATTTTTGTGCAATTGATGAGAAAATACATGTCTTGGGACATCTGATTTTATGTTGCAATTGCTTTGAAATGCATTTCTTTTTATCTTAAGGGAGGATGTTTGGGGAGGTAAACAAGCCAGTCATGCCATAGTGGTGATGACACATTTTGGGGCGACTGGTTTCTGCATATAGTCTACAACAGATAAAGTTCTGCAAAATTGGCAAGAGTTGGAGCCAGAGAACAAAACTAGAGTGAAGGATTCCCACTGTGGGCTGATATGAAAAAGACTTGCAGACTTGTCTTAGAACTTCAAATGATCACAGGCCTTTCCCAACACTCCCTGGGGTTTCCCCAGTTTTATGTGGATGGGGATTTATTTGCTAAAAATACTGTGGAACTAGCCACTCTGCCCTGTAGAATTCATAGATTTCAAGGCCAGAAGGGACCATTAGATCATCTAGATTAGAGCCAGATAACAGCCTGTGATGCTGTATGATTGAAATATGACCATTTAGATCAAGGATATTACCACTCTTAGACAATTGCAACAAATCTTGTGTAAAGTATGTCATGTAAGGTGTCAATGGAAAAGTTCTGATTTGCTAAATGTGATTATCTTGTTTATATGCATGTGTCATTTCTGTACTTGAAGTTATGAATATTGGCTAAGCACTGATATCTTATATATGTGCTGTATTCTTGGGTAAAATCCACATTGAATCCAGACAGCTAGGTGTTGATGGCCCATTAAAGACATGTCATCTCACAATGGGCCACAGGAAAAACTCATCCCGCCCCGTAAATCAACCTGTGGAGGCCTTAATACAGATATGGCCAGTGGCTGCCCCTGTGAGTCAGCAAGCCATGCAAGAACATGTGATAGGCTTATGTGACCCTGGACTCCATCTTGTGCCAGTAACTTTCCACAAGCTGGCTCTGTGAGCTTTTGAAACAGGTTATGGTGTACTTTTCTGTAAAATCCTGTACATTTCCAGGCACATGGCAAAGGGTATAAAAGACCCCTGAGCTATCTCCAGTTTGCCTCTTTCCTGCTCCGAGATTCTTTCCCAGGGGGTCCCAGGAGAAGTTGTGCTTCGGGGCACGCGGGGGCATTGTGGGAAGGTATTAGAGGACGATTGGCACTTGAGAGGCCTGAATCCTCACTGCAAAGAGGCCGTGTTACCAGCTTGGGTGCAAGCAGCACCTGGGTAGCAGCCTTGAACCCCAGCCCAGCCAGCTGGCCCAGGTTGAAAGCACCAGTGAGAGGATTTGATGTGTGGACGGGAGGGCAGTTAAGATGTGTACCTGGGCCTGAGCCTGAATGAACTCTGCAATGAAGACAGACTATAGGCCGGCGTGTGCGTTTTCAAGACCATAAACTGACAAGGCACCGACTGTCCGTATCTGCCTTGTGAGCCAGGCCTTTGCCGTAGCATCCAGGAAGGTGGAACAGCAGCGGCTACCAGGTTGCCCTGACCCTGTCTTCACACAGTCTTCCTCTTGTGCAATCACTAGCCCTCTGCCTTGGCCCACGCGGAGCTGGAGCTGGCGTCTCCATCAGCTCGCTGCAGCGGAGAAATCAATTTAGAGAGCGATGAAATGGCTCGGATAAGAGGCTCTTTAAGCTCTTCTCTCCTGGTGTGGGCGAGCGAGGCGGGGGGAGACAGGTTTCTCTGCAAGCCATTAAGAGGAGAGATTTTTACAGGGCAGAAAAAGGACAAGACCGAGCGTGGGAAGGACGGGGCTGGTGCTGAATGCAAAACGTGGAGGAGGGGCTGGGGAGAGAGGTAATGGAGAGAAGGCTGGAGGAAAGCCCTGCCCGCCACTGGCCTGGCTCACACCTAGGACAGATTGCGGATCTGAATGTGATAACATGGCCTCATCTCCAAGGCACGCTCCACTTCCCAGAGCTCCCTTGGCCAAACACCTCCCCCAGCCCCGGGCCAGACAGCTGCAAGGCGGTACTGTGCCAGCAAACCTGGGGGCTCATGTGCGTCCAGGTTCTCAGGTCTCCACGACTCTTCCAACGGGCCCTTTGTCCTTCCCATGAACCGCCCCGAGAACCCAGCAGGCGAGGGCTCTGTGCGAGGTCTCCATTGCCACAAGAGATTGGGATAAGCCGGGACAGCGCCAGGCTCATTTCTGCCCAAGGGCTTTGCCACCAGGCTGCATCTGCCACAGACAGAGAGGCAAGAAAAGAAAGGAGGAAACAAAGACAAGGGAGAGGAAAATCTACATAACAGCACCTAAACCCACTACACTGCAAGAAAACCCCCTGGCTGGCCCGTGTCAGCGGACTCGGGTTCATGGCTGTAAAATTGTAGATGTCTGGGCTGGGGCTGGAGCATGGACGCTGGGGCCCCGTGAGGGGGGGAGGGTACGAGGGTAGGTACCATGGTGACAGACAGAGCAAGCCTTGGTTGACATCTGATCTGCAGAGCAGCGTTTCTCCCCCTACGACACGTCACCCCTCCCTCCCTGGCAGGGCCTGCATTGAAAGCACACGATGGTGCCACACAGTCCATACGTGAGAGCTGTCTGGAGGGGTCTTTGCCACTGGGGATGGAGGACTGGGTGGCTGTCGTGACCACAAACCAACTAAAGTCCGCTCCGTCGGCCCCGGGAATGGGGGATGTGGTGGCTCGTTAGGTGACTGCAGGAGCCTTCATTTCCGCAGCCCTACCAGAGAGCTCAAGCAACGATGAGTTTGCTGGGACATAAGAACATAAGAGCGTCCAGACTGGGTCAGATCAAAGGTCGACCTAGCCCAGTATCCTGTCTGCCAACAGTGGCCAATGCCAGGGGCCCCAGAGGGAATGAACAGAACAGGGAATTATAAGGTGATCCACCCGCTGTCTCCCATTCTCAGCTTCTGGCAAACAGAGGCTAGGGACACCATCCCTGCCCATCCTGACTAATAGCCATTGATGGACCTGTCCTCCATGAACTTATCCAGTTCTTTTTTGAACCCTGTTATAGTCTTGGCCTTCACAACATCCTCTGGCAAGGACTTCCACAGGTTGACTGTGCGTTGTGGGTCTCACACTACTCCCGTTGGCACACCCAGTCTGAGATGACTGTGAATTTCTGCTTCCTGATAAGGAGTGGGTTGAGGGGCTATGACAGAGTTGTTGGGGGGTGACCCCAGGACTGGAATAACAGGTGGATTGCTGGTCAGGACTGAGGGGCACCGGCAGAGCTGTGTATTAGGATCCCAGCCCCGGGATAGCAGGGTCAGGACTGAGGTGCATTAGCAGAGTTGGGTGTGGCGACACATGCCATACACATGTTCACATACAAACACATGCACGTGCGTGTATGTCTCTTCTACCAGCAGGTCTCCTTCCTCCTCTCCCTCTGTTCCTTTCTTTCCTTCCTGCAGATGCCCTTCCCAGCTGGGGCTCCACATTGAACTTAATTTGCAACATGCATTCCAGAGTTCTTTTCCTCCCACGTTTCAAAGGGAAAGACAAAAAGCAAAGCAAACCTGTCTGGCACGTCCTCTGCAGTGTGAATGCCAGCTCTCAGCAATCGATAGCAAGGGCTCCCCCAGGGCTGTTTTCATTTCATAATATTTATTAGGTTGCTTTATTGTCAGAATCATTACAGTTCAATGTACTGCATGGATTTTATGCCAGCTGTACTTAGTTTGTCTTGTTTTTACCACTCCTCCCGTCTTGCTCAGAGTAATATTTGCACTAGGCTTTGGATCGCTCTGATACTGGAATTCTTCCCATTGTCGCTGGGGGTGGGGGGGGGAGAATTTGGGGGAACGCTTGCTGCCTGTTTATTTGAATTGAGAGAGAATGGCCAGTTGGGATTGCGCGGGAGGAAGGATCTCGTTGTGAGCAAGGCAGCAGTTACTGAGATTGCCTGAATCTGATTCCCAGCTCTGCCCCCGACTCCAGATGGTGTTGGCCAACTCATCACACCTCCCTGGGCCTCAGCTCCCCAGCCATAAAATTCAGATCCTAATTCTGTCTTGTCTATTCAGATTTAAGGTCTTCGTTTTAAGGCCCTCAGCGTGCGTGCGAGTGTGTCCATGTGCACAAAGGGGCCCTGATCCTGGCTGGGACAATGGACAGAAAGGGATTGAGGGAAAACGCTCCTAGGGCTCATTAGGCCGTGGAATAGTTTTGCTAGGGAAGTGGGGGAAGCTCAGAAGCTGCAGGGAACTGTCTGGCATTGAGTAGACCCCTCTTCTTAGCCCCCCCAGTTCTGCCCACCTTGCCCGGAGGCTGGGCAGTGAACAAACCAGCACCCAGTGGGCTCTCTCAAGGCTGTAGGCCCTTGCCTTGTGTTAGACGTACATGGTACCGGTGCGTACGGAGAGTAAAATTGGATTGGCTTCCTCAGCTGAGCGGCCGAGTCTCACCGGCCTCCAAGAGCAGCCAGTGGTGGAGCGTTACCTAGGGAGGTGGTAGAATCTCCTTCCTTAGAGGTTTTTAAGGTCAGGCTTGACAAAGCCCTGGCTGGGATGATTTAACTGGGAATTGGTCCTGCTTCGAGCAGGGGGTGGGACTAGATGACCTTCAGGGGTCCCTTCCAACCCTGATATTCTATGATTCTATGATTCTATGGAGATGGTCCTCCTGCAGGGAGCTGGCAACTCTCTTGTTGCAGTTAATGACCTGTCAACATAAGGAAAGCCTGGACTGCATAAAGGGCTTCCCAGCTGGGAAAGCCCGGGGAGGGGGCACTGCAGGACAGAGTTTAGCTGCACGGTTGTCACACCGCCAGGAATCAATGACAATGCGCGTTAAGTCGCAGGAAATCGGGAGGCCCTTAGGAGGTTGGAATGACAACACTAGGGGTCAGCAGCCTCCCTGAACGCATCCAGATGAATAAGTGATGTCCATAGACCTGGCTGAGAACAGCTATGCACTTGGGCTTTGGTGAGATCTATCTCAGCTTCCTCTGGGATAGTCTGTTCCTGGGTTAATCTGAAATCCTGCCCCAGAACACAGTGGGGTCTCCTGGCCGGCTTCGGCAGTGGTCTGCAGACAGCACCGTGGTTCCGCTCGGGTCTCGGCTGGGGCGAAGACTTTGAGTAATTCCAAGGCAGACAGATTTCAAATCTAGGTCCCTCCCAAACAAGAGCTTTTCCTAGCTTGGTGCTCAAGGAATTCCAGTTGTTCCCTCTGCCCAGAGCAAACCAGCATCTCAGACTCAAAGCAACCGAAAGACCCTGCAGGACGGGGGAGCAGGGCAGTTATGAACGGTTGTCCCAGGCAGGCCAAGAGGGGAAATGAAAAGAGCCTGCAAAAGGGATCCAAGTCTAATAATTGAGATTTCAATATGCTCCCCTAGTATGAACTGAAAGCAGCCGGTGCCATTGAAGGAAGGCAGGCTGGGAGGCCATGCCTCACATCTGTTCCACTGTCCTCCAGGCTCCGGCCCCGATCAGTGCTGATTGTTTCGCTTTGTTATTGCACAAATGCAGCCGGAGCTATTCTGCTGATGGGTAAGCCACTCGCTCGTCCCTCACTTTTTCAATTACCGCCTGCACGCTGCCTTCCCGATTGCCTGGCAGGTCCCGGTTCACCTGCCTGCTGAGCGTAATTTGTTTTTAATGTACAGCTCGGGTTTTTTTTTTTTAAACAAAGTGATTTTTCTATTCACATTTATAATTAATTCCTAATCTGATGGTATCTGCACAGAAAGGAAAAGGGCTGTGTGACGAATCCTAGGAGAGGCAGGTGCCTCCGTGTCGCTCCATGCTAATGCTTAACCCCTTCTGCACCCCTGCATCGCCAAATACTTTATAATTCATCTCTGCAGTGCCCAGCCTGGCCCTAAGCATGCACCTTGTAGCAGCTCCTGATCCAGCTGGGCATACTGAGTGGGCGCTGGCTTAGTACGTAGGATCGCCTGGCGCTCTAGCTGCTGGCCCTAGAAAAGCCAGCTACATCCTGGCAGCTCGCGGAGTTATGGCGTTATCTCCAGGTGTGCTTGTGGTATCACGTGCCTGGGGTTGGGCTGATGTGTCTAGTCCATAAGCAGAAGCATAGTTTAAGAAAGAGTTGAAGACTGGGTTTTCAGAGAATCATAGGAGATCAGGGTTGGAAGGGACCTCAGGAGGTCATCTAGTCCAACCCCCTGCTCAAAGCAGGACCGATCCCCAACTAAATCATCCCAGCCAGGGCTTTGTCAAGCCTGACCTTAAAAACCTCTAAGGAAGGAGATTCCACCACCTCCCTAGGGAACCCATTCCAGTGCTTCACCACCCTCCTAGTGAAAAAGTTTTTCCTAATATCCCACCTAGACCTCCCCCACTGCAACTTGAGACCATTGCTCCTTGTTCTGTCATCTGCTACCACCGAGAACAGTCTAGACCCATCCTCTCTGGAACCCCCTTTCAGGTAGTTGAAAGCAGCTATCAAATCCCCCCTCATTCTTCTCTTCTGCAGACTAAACCATCCCAGTTCCCTCAGCTTCTCCTCATACCCTCCATCCCAGCACAGACCCTAAAACAAGGAAATACCAAGTTATGGGACACCTGTTCGTGATCTATTCATGCCCGACCAGCAGCGGGTGTGACAGCTCTTCACAAAGAATCCCCTTCCGCCTCCAAGTGAGGAGGAAAGACACTGCACATGGTACACACAGCCCTAATTACAGTTCCATGCTTCCCCCACAGGCATGTCACACATGGCACATCTTGTCACAGTGCACACCTCGCCTCTGTACACACATTACAGTGCACTTCTCACCTCTGTGCACGTCACACTGCACACCTCACCTCTGTGCACAATCACCGTGCACATCTCACCTCTGTGCACATCACAGTGCACACCTCGCCTCTGTACACACATTACAGTGCACTTCTCACCTCTGTGCACGTCACACTGCACACCTCACCTCTGTGCACAATCACCGTGCACATCTCACCTCTGTGCACACATCACTTTGCACATCTCACCTCTGTGCACATCACAGTGCACACCTCGCCTCTGTACACACATTACAGTGCACTTCTCACCTCTGTGCACATCACACTGCACACCTCACCTCTGTGCACAATCACAGCGCACATCTCACCTCTGTGCACGTCACACTGCACACCTCACCTCTGTGCACAATCACCGTGCACATCTCACCTCTGTGCACACATCACTTTGCACATCTCACCTCTGTGCACATCACAGTGCACACCTCGCCTCTGTACACACATTACAGTGCACTTCTCACCTCTGTGCACGTCACACTGCACACCTCACCTCTGTGCACAATCACCGTGCACATCTCACCTCTGTGCACGTCACACTGCACACCTCACCTCTGTGCACAATCACCGTGCACAACTCCCCTCTGTGCACACATCACTTTGCACATCTCACCTCTGTGCACATCACAGTGCACACCTCGCCTCTGTACACACATTACAGTGCACTTCTCACCTCTGTGCACATCACACTGCACACCTCACCTCTGTGCACAATCACCGTGCACAACTCCCCTCTGTGCACACATCACTTTGCACATCTCACCTCTGTGCACATCACAGTGCACACCTCGCCTCTGTACACACATTACAGTGCACTTCTCACCTCTGTGCACGTCACACTGCACACCTCACCTCTGTGCACAATCACCGTGCACATCTCACCTCTGTGCACGTCACACTGCACACCTCACCTCTGTGCACAATCACCGTGCACAACTCCCCTCTGTGCACACATCACTTTGCACATCTCACCTCTGTGCACATCACAGTGCACACCTCGCCTCTGTACACACATTACAGTGCACTTCTCACCTCTGTGCACATCACACTGCACACCTCACCTCTGTGCACAATCACAGCGCACATCTCACCTCTGTGCACGTCACACTGCACACCTCACCTCTGTGCACAATCACCGTGCACAACTCCCCTCTGTGCACACATCACTTTGCACATCTCACCTCTGTGCACATCACAGTGCACACCTCACCTCTGTGCACAATCACCGTGCACATCTCACCTCTGTGCACACATCACAGTGCACACCTCACCTCTGTGCACAATCACCGTGCACATCTCACCTCTGTGCACATCACCGTGCACGCCTCGCCTCTGTGCACAATCACCGTGCACATCTCACCTCTGTGCACACATCACAGTGCACACCTCACCTCTGTGCACAATCACCGTGCACACCTCACCTCTGTGCACAATCACCGTGCACAACTCCCCTCTGTGCACACATCACCGTGCACATCTCACCTCTGTGCATACGTCACACTGCACACCTCACCTCTGTGCACAATCACCGTGCACGTCTCACCTCTGTGCACACATCACAGTGCACACCTCACCTCTGTGCACAATCACCGTGCACATCTCACCTCTGTGCATACATCACACTGCACACCTCACCTCTGTGCACAATCACCGTGCACTTCTCACCTCTGTGCACATCACACTGCACACCTCACCTCTGTGCACAATCACCGTGCACAGCTCCCCTCTGTGCACACATCACCGTGCACATCTCACCTCTGTGCATACATCACACTGCACACCTCGCCTCTGTGCACAATCACCGTGCACATCTCACCTCTGTGCACACATCACAGTGCACACCTCACCTCTGTGCACAATCACCGTGCACATCTCACCTCTGTGCACAATCACAGTGCACACTTCACCTCGGTGCACACATCACACTGCATGCCTCCCCTCTCCGCACAAATCACAGTGCACATCTCACCTCTGGGCACCCGTTGCACTGCACACCTCACTTCTGGGCACCCATTGCACTGCACGCTTCACCTCTGAGCACATATGCCAACCCTCAACATTTGAGGTTGTAACAAAGGTTTTGCGTTATACTGTCAGGGAAATTAGTCAAGTCTTTCTTTCATTCTTCCATCCATTCCTAGTCCTCTAAGGGCCTGATCCAAAGCCCACTGAAGTAAAACGGCCTCTCCCCAGTGTCTTCATTGGGCTCTGGAGCTGTCCTCAAACATGCCAGCAAATCTGCAGTCACACGCTTAAAAGTTTCCAGGCTCCTTCCGTCTCCTGGGAGTGTTGGGAACTGTGCCAGCAGCCATCCATCTGCGGTAGCACTTACCTTCAAGTGCTTTCACTGTGCTGGTAACTAATTGAAAAATGACGTCATTTCCCCAAAACTCAGCACAAAGGCAAAGCCTCCGAGGAAACCCCCTTTAGGAGGAGCTTTTAGAAAGGGAGCCTTGTCTAGTGCTGGCAGCACGGGGCTGAAGGCTCAGATCCTCACCGGCATTTGGCTCCTAACTCCCCGATACCTTCGTGGAGCTAGGCTGAGTGTCTGGCAAACTGCTCTTTTCCTGACTCTGCACAGACTTCCTTTGCATCTCGCGGCAAGTCGTCTAAGTGCCCTCTCCTTCAGTTCCCCCCGTCCACGAGATCAGCTCCTAAGGGGGTTGAGGCGGCATTCGTTAACATCTCTGACCTTACGGAAGGTGCTATAAACGGACAGAATAGTAACGTGTGGCTGGTGTGTCAATTCTCTGTCTTGACAGGCCCATCGGGTAGTCCTGGGACCGGCCACCTGTGCTTCCTGTCTCCATAAGGGCTGGGGAGCATCTGTTCTGTGTGACATGGATTATGGTTGGACTCGGGAAACATGGGTTCAAATACCAGCTTCCTGGGTGACCGTGGGCACGTCACTGAGGCCCCGCTCTGCAAGGGGGTTTAGATGCCAAACTCCCATGGAGTTCAATGGGAGCTGAGAAGCTGGACCTTAGCCACTCTGTGCCTCAGTTCCTCTGCGGCACTGTGGGGACAACAGCCCTGCACTGCCTTACACAGTGGCGCATTAGCCAATGGGCCCATGGGGCCCGTGCCCAGAAGCCCCGGCCAACTGGGCGGCCCTAGAAAAACAGGCGCCCCGCCCCCAGCAGACAAGCACCAGGGCAGGGGAAGTCTCCGTGCCCTGACTCCACTCCACTCCCCGGCAGCAGCACCAGGCGGGGAGGGGGAAGCCCCAGTACCCTGACATCGGCTGCAGCCCTAGGACTGGAGGACCTCTGACTCTCTGCTGTGGCCTCAGGGCTGGGGGGGCTCTCACTCCTCACTGCAGCCCCGGGGTCCTGGCGGGGCGGGGGGGACACAGAGTTTCTCTGGTCTTGGAGCCACAGTGCAGGGAGGAAGAAAGAAAGGAGCAAACAGGGGCTGCAGTTGGCGGGGGGGAGAATGGGGCGGGACGGTGGGTGGAACAGGGGTGGGGCCTCAGGTGAAAGGGGCGGGGCAGGGGCGGGACTGCAGGCAGAAGGTGTGGGGAAGGGCCCCCTACTTGCTCTGTCCCAGGGCCCCATGAAACCTTAATCCGCCTCTGCCCTTGCAAGACGGTTATGAGACTCAACACGTTAAAGACTGGCAGGTGACAGGGATGGCGGTTGGATAAATACCTAAGACACAGAGTGGTAGATTTCACAACCAAACCACTCCTCCAAGAGCGATCTGCACCACTGCTGTCTGGCCTGACAGCACCTCCACTGCACAGAGATGTCTGTCCACCTCCCAGGACTTCCCCTATGCTTTTCTGATTTCAGTATGGAACAGCCCCCACGCTGTGCACCGTGACATTAAAACGACAGCTCGCAGCCAAAGAGGCATCCTCGGGGAGTGACAAAAGCAAACGCTCATCGGAGAGCAAGCTAAGGAGGGAGACAGCTGTCTAACGAGCCAGGCACTGCAGCCAGCCTCGGCCCTGTCATTTGCTTTCTAAAAACTCACGCTCGTTCCATCCCCGGGGGCGACTGTCAAATCTGGCCCGCTTGCATGTTAATCCGGCACAATCAGAGCAGGGCACAGCCAGCCTGTGTATCAGAAACACTGGATGAGCTAAAAGCATTTGCGGATACACTGGTGTGTGTCTAGCACCCACGGTGAGCTCAGAGCTGTAAGTGGAAGGTGGGAGACAGGGCTGGTGGCCTACAGAGCTTGCAGTCTAAGGGCTGAGTCTGATCTCGCTTAGACTGGAGTAAATCATGAGTCACTCCCCTGGGGTTAGTGGAGTCACAGCCATGTAAAACAAAAGGGTCTGATGTCCCATGCTTGTGGGAGTCCCATGAAATGCCACGATGGCTCCGACACAGGAATCAGACTGCAGCCTATCATGGGAGATGTACTCCAGCCAGTGACCACATCCAATAGCGTAGTCGGACCAAGAACTACAGCTCCCAGGCACCACTGAGAGCAGATTAGACAGACCTGTTGACCCTGACCCAAACTGGAACACTGTGCTTCGATATTTCTGATGGACTATCCTGATGACATTGTTCTGTTCCTGCGGAAAATTTCACTATGGACAAAACCCCATTTTCAGACAGGAAAAGATTTTGTTTGAAATTTCTGGACCAGCCCTGGTCTAAGCCCATCAAGGCAAATCTTGAGGTCTCTATTCAATCCTTATTCAGGAAACTTCCCAGGAAAGTCAATGGGAAGCAATTGAATGAAAACTAAGGACCTCCAAACATACATCCCTTAGAAGGTAAACTCAGAAAGGGTGGGCAGAATGGTCCATTGGACAGGGCATGGCCTTGGAACTTAGAAGACCTGAGTTCTCCTCCTGGTCTTTCATAAACTGCATGTGTCAACTTGGACAAGTTACTTAATGACTCTTGAGCCTCATTTTCCCATCCCTAAAATAAGGATAATCAATCCCTACTGCAAGGGATAAAGTTCATTAGTGATTGCTGGGTGCTCAGTGAGAAATGGTTTTCCCATCCTGCCAAGAGATTTTAGAAATTTTCCCCAACCTGAATCATGACGAAAGGTAAAAATGTTAAAAAAATATTTAGGCTCATGTCAATTGAAACATTTCATTTCATTGTTTAGATTGTTTAGTCTGCAGAAGAGAAGAGTGAGGAGGGATTTGATAGCTGCTTTCAACTACCTGAAAGGGGGTTCCAAAGAGGATGGATCTAGACTGTTCTCAGTGGTAGCAGATGACAGAACGAGGAGCAATGGTCTCAAGTTGCAGTGGGGGAGGGCTAGGTTGGATATTAGGAAACACTGTTTCACTAGGAGGGTGGTGAAACACTAGAATGGGTTACCTAGGGAGGTGGTGGAATCCCCATCCTTAGAGGTTTTTAAGGCCCAGCTTGACAAAGCCCTGGCTGGGATGATTTAGTTGGGGATTGGTCCTGCTTTGAGCAGGGGGTTGGGCTAGATGACCTCCTGAGGTCCCTTCCAACCCTGATATTCTATGATTCTATGATTTCGATACTTTCCAAATGCTTCGTTTTGATTTTGACCTTTTTTTAAAAAAGCAAAATAATAAAATTAAATTCTACTCCAATAGACTTACAATTAAATAAATTGGTTAGTCTCTAAGGTGCCACTAGTACTCCTTTTAATTTGAAATCAAAACTTATTCTGAAGTGGAAAAAACAAAATTGGTCATTCTGAAAATGTTTAAATGGGAGATTTTGACACTGTGAAAACTTTTCTTTCAAAAAGTGTTCCAAGCTGAGAAATTTGCTGAAACTGCTCCCTTCATGCAAAAAGCATTGGTTTTGACAAGTTGGCATCTTTTGACCAAAAAAATGTCATGGAAAAATTCCTGACCATCTCTAGTGCTTAGGGCTGAGGAAGGGGCTGTCCATAAATTATGTAATGCACTAAGGGATGGGTGGGTCCTTAATTTCACATGACAGAGTGTTTGTTTCAGTGTTACAAAGTTTTACAAGGGAGTCTTGGAAATCACCAAAATATGTGTTACATAATTTATGGACAGCCCCTAAGCACCTAGATAGATCTGGGGAAGGGACTGAGTCTCGCTGTGTGTTTGAACAGCGGCCAGTGCAATGACGCCTTGATCCCGGCTGCATCCTGAGGCCAGCCCAGTTACAGATAGCAATGCACATAAAATCGTAACTCGTGATTCATGAAGAGATGAATACCATGCAACACTGTAGGTCCAATGGGATCTGGTGGCAGCAATTAGATTTGCATGGCTCATATGCTCATTCCGGATAATTGCACCTGCCGATGGCCAGTTAGAGGCCTGAGAGAGATTTTGCTGCAGTCATTACATGCACAGGATCCCTTGTTCTATTTTGCATGCCAGGTTTCCTCTGCTAAGTTAGCCCCTGTTATAAAGAATGGACGCAAGCGCGTGCAGCCTTGGATTCTAAGTCTGCTCTGCAGTCCTTCATAGCGGACAGGGCTCTGCAGGAAAAATATGTCATTTCTCTTAGCCAGGGCACGGGCTCTTTGTGTTTCACAAGGTGTTTGGCACAGCACAATGACCTGATTGTAGGCATTTCATCTCCTCTTTTTACATCTTCTAACCATGTTAAGGTCAGTGCTAACATTTTAAGGATTCCTCCGTATCAGCGACAGAGCCCTGAGCACGGACAGAGAAGGAGCAGAATGCAAACACCCAGCGATAACTCAAAACTCCAAAGAGTTTTGTGCTTTCAAAGAGTTTTGCTCCATCTCCACGATGCAGATCTACAGCGACACCCTGGGGCCAGAATTCTGAAATTCTTTCTCGATCTATGGTACTTATATGGTTCCCCCACACCACAGCGTGTGAGCACCTCACCATCATGAATGCATTTCATCCTCACAGCATCCCTTGGAGGTGGAGAAGTATTACTCTCATTTTATTCATGGGGAACTGAGGCAGACGCTACATTAAGTGAGTTGGCCAAGGTCCCCCAGAGAATCCGTGGCAGAGCATGGAATGAGTCTGGCTTCTCATTAAGGTTGCCTTAATGCCAAGCCTGGACACTAGTCGGTGTGTGACATTTTGGGGTTCACCCAGGCCAGTAAGGGGTTCACTCACCATCTGTTCTCTAACCCTGAGTGTCTTGTGGCTGGGCAGGTTTGGTCCAGAGTTCTGACCCTACCAGCCTTGCCCTGGCTTTGCCCAACCTGGTTACTCCTTGCAGACTCACCCTAGTCCTCATCCAGCCCTGAATTCCCCCCAGTCGTCCTATTTCAGGGACCTGTCCCTTTCCCTGGGACCTCACAGAGAGAGTGTGACGTCCACAGTAAAACACGCCAAGCCGTCAGCTTGCTAGACGCCAGGTGCACCCAGCACTCATGATTTAGAGTGGAAGCAAAAGGAGTGTATTAACACAACCTGGGGGATTGAGTGATATCGGCCACAGCTGACTTTGCCGTGTTTGGCCTTTGGAACCTACAGATTTGCACCAGGTCTTCCCCATTCATAGTGTGATCAGTCGTTGCTTTAGGTAGCACACAGTGGGCCAGATGCTGCACAAACGCAGAAGCTGCCCCGGCTGTCAGGAGCTTAAGTGCGAACTGTGGGACGGAGCGGATGCACAGCAATCAGGAAAGGGATTCGCTCCCTGCAAAGGGAGCCAGGCAGAGGTCATGCCATGGCCCCTGCTCAGCCTGCCACTTAGGGTATGTCTACACTGCAAACAAAACCGAAGTCTCGGAACCCAGATCAGCTGACTCGGGCTTGCAGGGTTTGGGCTGCAGGGCTCAAAAGAGCCGTGTAGCTGCCCCACCTTCATGGAGTCTCAGCACCTGGGCTCCAGCCCAAGTGCAAAGGTCACCACTGCAGTTGTATAGCCCCACAGCCTGAGCCCTGTGCACCCGAGCCAGCTGACTGCAGGTCCTTTATTGCCATGTAGACAGTGGCCTTAGCCGTGCATCTGCTTAAGCAAGAAGAGGAAGCTGCTACCAGGGGCAAAGGCACTGAGCAAAGAGCCTGGGAAGGTTGCCTTAATGCCAAGCCTGGACACTAGTCGGTGTGTGGTGCTTTGCTGTGACCACAGGAAGTAATGGGGCAGCTGCCGGGCTGTTCAGCGTGGGAGGCTTGGAAAATGGGTTTTGTTTTTTCCATGGAAAATTTTGACTTTTTATTGAAAAAGTGAAAACTTCTGGTTGACAGTTCTGTGGGTTTTGTTTTTTGGACAAAGAGACAGAATTATCTTTGGAAAGCAGATACTTTCTGTGGGGAAAAAAATCATTTGTTAGAAACCCAATTTTCCGTTGAAAACCAGTTTCAATGGAAAAATCTTCCATCGGCCCAGTTTGGAAGCCAAGAAGTCAGGCGCCTTATAAATACCATAGGCTGATAGATGAAATTTGCTTTGAGTTGCAAGTTGCAACCCATGAGGCAGAGGGGGGTGGGGTGGGCAGAGCAGCCCATCCTGTGAACAAACTACCCTGAATTTTCACGAGACATCTGGGTTGGTTTTCAGGCTTTTGGCCTGTCCTTTCTAGCTAGCAGTACTGGACTCACGTGACCTCTGAAACAGTCACGGCATGACACTGGTTGTCTACAACGGTTCCCTCTCCCCACCCACTGTGAATTGCAGAGGTTTGATTTCTTAGCATTTGCATCATGATAGCACAGCCCAGATCAGCTGCTCTCTGTGTGCATTTAAATCAGTTTACGAAAGTCTCCAGAACGGGGACAGTTCTGCGGTTTAAATACAAGATATTGCTTGTGTTTCATAGTGTCTGTGACGTTCTGTACCTCGGGGGAACACCCAGGACCCCCTGCTCATCTTTATAATAGGGTGGTGTGGTATCCAATGCAAAGTTTGCCATGTTGAGTGACTTCGGAAGGCTCATGATGCCCTGAGCATGGTTGTTATAGTGATGTTATACGTTGTAATTTCATGTACATAGTTATGAGGCTGTAAATGTGTCCTCATGGCTTAAAGCAAGCGCAGACAAAACTCCCCAGAAGCAGAGAGGCAGTTCACACCTCATCAGGACACGTATGGCACAAACCCAGCCCAGCCTCACAGGAACAAAGGACACTGGCCTAGGCAACAACAAAAGGATCCGTTGGACTCTCGAGTGAGTCACCCCCCTTCCCTGGGCCCGTTTGCGACTGCGATGAGGTAATGCTCACCTGACTCTGAAGGGCAGTGGGGGGCAAAGCCAAGAGGGAAGAAAGGACATAATAAAAGGGCTAGAGGCCTGAAGCCCTTCATCAAAAATGTATTGTCTATGAAAGACCATTGCTCCAGCCCAGACGGTCCATAGCTGATGACGTTGCACCAAGCTTTGTGTAGTGAAGTTCCCAGATCCTGCTCAATCCTGTGAATCCACAAATCTTTGTGTTGGCTCCACAGATGACGCCAGGTACAGTTACCCACACACTGTAGGTCACCTCACCTTTAGTCTTCCATGGGCTTAAGATGTAACCTGGTTAATATAGGCACCTCCCACCCCTTCCCAGTTCCTAGAGCCCAGGGCAAAAGGCACCTACCCTTACCCAGTTCCTAAAGCTCAGAGCCACCCATACCTAGTTCCTAGAGCTCAGGGCATAATCTTCTGCGGGTTTGCAGGGCTAGTACTGTGCCTTACACAGTAATATCCTTAACCTCTCTTCATTAATGGTTACCAAAGCAGAATACACATGCTAAGCACACCATGCTCCCCACTCCTAGTAAGACAGATGAACTTTTCTTGCTGGCCAGTCAAGATCAGGGCCATCTGGGGGACTCCAGTCTCTGCACGATGTGGTTGGCAGGGTGTTGAGGTCTGACAGTTGTGATCATGGGGCTGTGTCCTGGAGTTCCTTTTGGACCCCAGTTTTTATAGTAAAGTGCTACAAACCAGTATTTTTTCACCAATCCTTTACCCAGTCAGACCCCCCCCCCCACCTTAGCTGATTTAAATCTTGCAAAATTAGTTACACAACAGACAGACACAGTGAAAGAACAGAATGCGGTCAAACGAAGTTTTAGAATCATGGAATCATAGAAGATGAGGGTTGGAAGGGACCTCAGGAGTCATCTAGTCCAACGCCGTGCTCAAAGAGGGACCAACACCAACTTTAAACATCTTAAGATCAGTTTCTTTATAGGCTGATGGTGGGGGCTATTAGGACAGAAGCCTTCTGAACAGCCTGGTGTGACATTCTTTTAATGTAATTGAGATGGGATGTGAGGATGTGACTTTCTGCTTCTTGGCTGATGGCTGCTGCTGTCCTAATGTGGCTGCAGGAAAAGGCTGCAGATCTTACAGTAGGGTGAGGGAATGAACCAGTGGCGGTGAAGTCTTTCCAGAAGTGGAGGGGCCCAGGTCCCTCTCCCCCCGAGGTCCAGCCACCAGCCCTCGAGGCCCCTTCTCTTCCACTGGAGGCCACGTCCCCGGCCAAGCCAGAAGCCGGAGCAGGGCTGGGGAGCCCGCACCCCTTCCACTGCCTGGGGTGGGGCTGAAAGCTGCCCTCTGCCTATGTCCCCGTCCCCCGGATGCCCCACCGAGGGCAGGTGGAGGGACCTAGGCTCTCCACAGCTGCTCTTGCTCTGGCCAGCAGAGCGGGGGGCCTCAGAGGCGCAGCCCGGCCACGGTAAGAGCCACGTGGGCAGCTGTGGGGAGCGGCGCAGACCACTGGGCACCCCAGCCAGACTACACCAGCTACCGGCCTGGCTGGAGGGGGGGGTCTGGAGTGGAAGGGGGCTGGATCCCGTAGGAAAAGTGGACAGGACAGGCCCATCCTCTTTTAAAAAGTGGGAGGTCCATGGCCCCCTGGCCCTCCCTGTTCCAGAGGGCCTGGCATGAGCCCCTTTGCACATCGATGGAGCGATGGAGAGCCTGGTGTGCTGGGGTGTTTGTGCCCATGCTGGCGACATGGCCGAAGAGCACGCTCCACTGCTTTTCAATATAATGAGCATGGAAGGAAGAGCAGATCTTTGCAAGACGATGGCATTTTGTACAAGATCAAACCACTCTGTGCTAAGGATTTGGTGCTGACGGTGGAGTGCTCCAAGTCTGTCTCTAAGGGGGTCCAGGTTTCTGGTAGAGCAATACACAGGTGTGCTGGATCCTGAACTTGGTCTCAGCTCAAAGGCATTCTTGCATCCAGAAGCGAGATGTGGGCTTCATGCAGGGGACGATGGCCTGGTCTAGGAGGACCGTCTGTGCTAGACGTCCAGGCAGTGATGCTGCCCCAGTGCTGGAGCAGTGGTGGGAAGGCGAGTGCAGACACAGTCGATGTGGATAGACAAACGAGCGACAGCCCATGAGCAGTAAGGGGTGGGTCGAGCTGCATCCTTTTGGTGGTGCTGTATGATATTTCACTGAAGGCTTGAACCTCTTTGGGGTCTTCAGTTGTGTTCCCCTCCACCATGGGCAGCAGGTGAACCCCCCTTCGGGGAGGCTACCCTGCCAGCCTTGCCCCTTCCACCCGAGGCCCAGCCCCCCTGCACGCCGGAGCCCCAAGTCCTTTCCACCCTGCGGCCGGAGGAGACCCAGCCCTCCTGCCCCAGCCAAGCTAGGCCGGCCCCCTCAAGTGCTGGGCGGAGCCACTGGCCCCCCAGCACCGGCCCAGGCTGCTGGCCAATGCTGAGCCCCCGCTGGCTTCGGGGCAGAGGGGAAGAGTGGGCGGGGCCTCCCAAGGGAACATGGGCGGGGCCACAGCCTGGGTCAGGGGAGGCTTAGCCTGCTCTGGTTTTTAATACCCACTGCCCATGCTCACCAGAGGCCAGCGCCCGCAGGGGGGATGGAATTTGCGACAAAGACCTAAAAGGAAAGACGAGAAATTATTCCAGCAGGAACCGTCAGGTGCCGTGGTATTCCTGCCACGTGTGGGAACGAGCCAATCTGTAGCCTCGTGCCGCATCTCCCTCTTCCTGACATGAACCACTTTCAGTGCGGGCAGGAGGCATTCCAGCTTCCCGGGGAGCGGAGGAAAGGTTTGGCCATTGAGAGCTGTGTCTGGGTGTTTGCATTCTGCTCCTGTGCGGTAACTGCTCCCCGCTCGTTAGCTGCTAAGGAGCAATCCCTAAATGTTTGAACTGACATTTGCGTGAGTGGAAGACGTAACGAGAGAGGAAATGCCTAAAACCAGGTCTTTATGCTGCACCAAATACCTCCTGAAATGCCAAGAGCCCTGAGCCCGGTCTAAGAGAGTCTTTCTCTCTGCACAGCCCTGGCCCCAGGAGCACTGCAGAGCCATTTAAATGTCAGGCCAGCACGCACCCACTTGCGTTCCGTATAATAGGGCCTAACTTAGCAGCGTAGGTCGTATACGGTTGGATGCCTGTATTTTCGTATGTTTGGGTTTCCCATTTATTGTCTGGGGAGAGGGGAGAGCTGCAATCTACGATCGATGTGTGTTGCAATAACAGGAAAATGAGAATAGCCCCTGCATTGGCCATTGGTGACTAAAATGCATTTCGGGGGGTGGAGGGGGGGTTATCATCACTTCTGGAGCCATAACAACTGTGAGTATTTTAAACTGTTTGGGTGAAACCTAATAGCCTGTGCTATGCAGGAGGGCCAATGAGATGATCTAATAGTCCCCTCGGGCCTTAAACTTTATGTAACTATAAACACGAGTGACCTGGGGACAGGCATTTTTGATTGTTTGGCTTTTTTTCCATACAGCTCGGGTCTCGCTATGATCCCTGGTTTCACTTCTGCTCTGGAACCCCTGCGGATGCTGCTTTTGCCGGGATATCATATGGTCACCGACTTATGCAACCTCTGGGCAGCTTTGCCTCCTCTAAATCGGCTGTTCTAGAAGAGCATTTCTTCCTGGCGTGCCAAGCGCCTGCCGCGATGAGCCACCGCGGCTCTGTTTATTGAGCTCTAGCCACGGTGTCTGTCTGAGTCTTTGTCTCATGGCCATCGCCGTGGCGGCTGAGAGCCTCTAGTGACCTATTGCACCCTCCCGTCCACTGGCCCAGTAGGAGGCTGTTCCCGATAGAGGACGCCTGCCTTGTGAATTTTTTTTACACAACTTTGGGACAGTGGGCCTGAGGCTCCTCCGTGTGCTCTGCGTGGTGTGTCGGTGTGTGTTCACCTCCACCCAGACCCACTCAGACAAACCACCAGCAACAAGGGTTTATTCTGGATCGAAACACAGAACAGGGTTACAGTCCAGCCGCCTCCTCTCCTCTCCGCTTGCCTGCCGCCGGCTGCCAGCTCCAGTCAGTGCCGAGGCCTCCTGCTGGGGGGCAGATACATCCTGGCTGGAACCAGGAAGTTCTTCCAACCCTGCCACAGTTTGTAGTCCACAACTTGTAGTTCCCATGGCCGCTGTGGAAGCACACTGGACCTTGGGCTATTAGTACCAGCGTCCCTCTATGGGTGAGAATGTTACGTTACGTTGTTGGGCACCCCCACTGTTGCATCACAATGACAACCTCTGTTGTGGTGGCGTCCAGAGGCCCCCGTTGTGCCAGGTGCTGTACAAATCCATAGTGAGAGACAGCGCCTGCCCTGTGCCAGGTGCTGTACAAATCCATAGTGAGAGACAGCGCCTGCCCTGTGCCAGGTGCTGTACAAATCCATAGTGAGAGACAGCGCCTGCCCTGAAGAGCTCCTAGTCCAAAGGCACAAGACGGACAAAGGACAGAGGTGGGGAAAAAAGGCTCAGAGAGGTAAAATGACTTGCCGAATGCAGAGCAGGGAATAAGGACCCAGGTCTCCTGTGTCCCCAGCTCATGTCTGGTGCATGAAACCACACAGGCCTCTTTCATGTTGGAAAGAGCAGCTGGCACCTGAATACAGCATCTGATCGCCAGATCTTTGACCTTTCCCCTTCCCTTATCCTGAGATGTGCTTCATTAAAATACTTTCCTACTTCCACGGGTCTGATCCAAAGCCAATGGAAAGATCCCTCCACCCCTCATTGACTTTACTAAGTATGAAACACCGTATAATGCCCGCAATCACAAGCCCTCATAGGGGAGTAACTCCTCTAGCTTAGGGTTGACAGGCTTCCAGATTTCGATCAGAACGCCCGGTCGAAAAAGGACCCTGGTGGCTCTGGTCGGCACCACCAGCCGGGCCTTTAAAAGTCCAGTTGGAGGCGCAGTGGGGGCCTGGGACTAAGGCAGGCTCCCTGCCAGCCCTAGCTCCACGCAGCTTTCGGAAGCAGCTTCTGGATCCCTGCAGCACGTAGGCACTTGGGTGGCCAGGGAGGCTCCACGTGCTGCCCCCGCCCCTAGTGCCTGCTCCACAGCTCCCATTGGCCGGGAACGAGGGCAGTGCACAGAGCCTCCCTGGCTGCCCATGTCCTAGGGGCTGCAGCAACCTGGCAGCCGCTTCCGTGGAGCCATGGTAAGCGTCGCCGAGACCCCCCACCCCGAACCCCCTCCCAGAGCCCACACATCCCAATCCCCTCCCCCAGTCCAGAGCCCTCTTCCACACCCCAAACTCCTCATCCCCAGCCCCACCCCAGAGCCCACATCCCCAGCCAGAGCCCACACCCCCTCCCACACTCTGAACCCCTTGGCCCCAGTCCAGAGCCCCCTCCTGCACCCTCAACTCCCTGCCCCAGCCTGGAGCCCTCTACCACACCCTGAACCCCTCATTTATGGCCCCACCCAGAGCCCACACCCCCAACCCAGAGCCCATGCCCTCCCGCAGACCCCGACCCCTGCCCCAGCCTGGAGCCCCCTCCCATACTCCAATGCCTCATCTCCAACTCCACCCTGGAGCCCGCACCCCCCAGCTGCAGCCCTCACCCCCTCCCGCACCCCAACCCCGTGCCCCAGCCTGGAGAAAGTGAATGAGCGATGGGGGAGAGTGAGCGATGGAAGGAGGGGAGATGGAGCGAGCAGGGGCGGGGCCTCAGAGAAGGGGCAGAGCAGGGGCGGGGTCTCGGGGAAGGGGCAGGGGGCAGGGCGCAGTGTTCAGTTTTGTGCAATTAGAAAGTTGGCAACCCTACTCCAGCTGGTAGCTGTAGTAGTCTCCTATCCTCTGTGGGGCTGGATGACACACTGAACAGTGCTCGGCTTCTGTTCTCCAGCACCGGAGAATGGGAGCTGTGCTGAGCTGGCTTGTGACTCATGGAAATCAGGCCAGATGCTCAGAAAACCCAGCCTCTTGGCAGCACAGTCCCTACCCTGTTGTGAGTGTATTAACCACGACCTGCTGCCGTGCTGACTCTCTGAAACCATGTCACCAGCGTCCAAGGCGGCCTTGGGGGCTAGAAATTGTAGTCTCACGGGCTGCCGTTCCTAACTGCTGATTAATTAAGAAATTGCATCCATGGTTTACGTTCGCTGCTCTGGCCAAAGGCAAAACCGCAGGCAGCTAGCAGCCGGACGGCTGTGAAAGGCCCCAGTGGCTTCTCGTCTCAGTCTTACTTGGTTACTTTCCATCCTCCACGGCAGGCAGGGGACATGTGTGTGAGCACCTACCGATGCACACGGGGTCTGCGTGGTGTGTGCAGGCGAGTCGGGCGCCTGTATGTGAACATCTGTCTATGGATGGACATGCATTTTTTGGTCTTTCCTTGGCTTTGTTTCTTAGGGCACGTCGACACTACAATCTTCAGTCGCCCTATGTTCGTAATTACTGCGGTGGCCGATGTCCGCATTATCCTCCTTCTGTCCGTGGTGCACATCCTCACCTGGAGCATTTCCACCCACTGACGAGGGGCAGTGTGGGGGGCTAGGAGCCTGGGGCTTCTCGCCTCTGATTGGGAGAGCTGCACCCGGAGTCTAGTCCCGGTGAGGAGCAGGGAGCCGGGACCCCAGGGGCCAACAGGGCTCCCAGCAAGGAGCTCGGAGCCTGGGCAGCAACCCAAGCCGGGAGCCTGGGTGGCAGCCCAGCCTGGAGAGGAGACCTGGCGGCAGCCCAGCTGGGGAGCTGGAGCCCGCTTTGTTGTCAATTTCACTGCTGCAGCCTGAAATTGACAAGACAGCGGATGTAAGGAATGCAACATCTACACAGACACTGCCTCGCCCTAACTACGCCTTTCACGGAAGTGGAGTTATGATGTCATGTAGTAGGGCACTTACATCAGCAGCAGTGTACTGTGTAAACAGCTAGGTAAACGCAAGCTGCGCTTTGTCGACCTATCTCTGTACTGCAGACCAAGCCAAGGAAAGGAGAAATTTTATATATGGTGGCTGCACAGGGCGGCAGGGAAACCTCTGGCATCTGCATGTCCTGAGTTCTAATCCTAACTCTACCAGTGACTCTCCCTTTGGCTTGGACCACTTCACTCCTTTCTGCATCTACTCCTTATCTGTACAATGAGGATAATGCCTCTTCCCTGCCTTGGCGGGGTGCTGCTATGAGTATTAATTAGTCAGCATCTGTGCATTGCTTTGAAGAAGTAAAATGCCCAGTATAGGATCTTCCATTAACCCTCAGTTGCAATCCCTTCTGGGCAATAGAAGGAGAATCTAGGCAGTGGATTCCATGGTCATTCAGGGGAAATCCCAGTCGTGGGAAAGCAAAACCATTATGGCTGTTCCTGCTTTGAATCTCTCATAAAAATGAAGAGAAATGAATGAAAAACTGATGCAGCTACAAAAATGGTTGAACTTGAGACAAATCAACACCAACCGACCCCTGCTCAGACTCCAGGGAGGGAGACGGTTGAATTTCTTTATCCTTTTCCCATTTGTTGGTGGGAGCTGGCAGCGTGTCTCCTACATTGGCCAATCACAGGAGAAAATAATCAGTATTTGTATAGGCTCCTGGTCCCTGCTGTAACCGCTAGACTTCAATCCCTTTACAGTTAGATGAACTGATGCCTGCAGAAGCAGCTGCAGCCCCAGGAGGTCCTTGCAGTTATATCATGTCTGTCTGTCTAGGTGCTTTTTGTGACAGATGGCAATTTTCTGCAATATTCTGGACAAACCTTACTGAATTAAGTTTAATACCTTTGGGGTCCATGGTATTAAAAATGCAACTATTTATGTGTTATTGTAGGACTGTGGGTAACTTTTCTCAGAGAAGTAAGTAATGACTTACTTAGGGAAATGTTCAGAACAATACGTATGTTTGGGACAATACGTGTGAAGTTGGTTTCCTAGGAAATACTTGGGGTGAGGGGAACACAAATGACCCACCTCTGAATCTATCCTTTTGAAGCTGCACCTTGAGAAAAACCCATTGTCTAGCAATTACCAGCTTAGTGAAACTCCAGATCAAAGACCCCCAAACTGTATAAAGGATGGACTAGACTTTTCATGAGTGATCTCATTCTGAGCAAAGAGTTATGAACTTGAAACCACATGAAAACCCCCGTGTGGGATTTTGAAGGACTGCTTGCTTGCCAGGGCCCATGTTGGAGCTGGAGTGATCTCTGGTATGTTTTCTCTGTAATGCTTTTACCTTAGGAATAAATGTGCTTGCTTAGAAAGAGCGGTGTGGTAGCTTAAAACAGTGGGCAATTACACTGGTTCCTGTCTCCGAAGAGAAAGCAATCAGGCCTGCGTGGGCAGTCTGCCTGGCGGGGAAATATCTCGGCATCAATACAGGCTATGCAGCCTGGGAGTACCCTGGTCAGAAGGTGACAGCCAGGGGAGCTGGAAGCTGAGCGTGGCTGACCTTGCTGGATCATAGTGAGGGGACACAGGTACAGAGCAGAGACACTTCGTTCTGTCACTCTAGTATCTGAGAGTCTCAAGTCAGGTCTACACTAGAAACTTTTGACAGGATAGTGATGTCAGCTAGGGGTATGATGATTTTTTATGACATTTTTATACTGTCATAAGAACATAAGCCTTAGTGTCCAAAGTCTCAGTGCAAACACAGTTATACCATGGAAAAAATATTTTTTGCCAGCATAGCTTATTTCGTTTGAGGAGCTGGGAGGAGCTATCCTGGCCAAAGTGGTTTTGGGACAGCAGTATGAATTGTGTCTGCACTAGAAGGGTTTGCCGGTAGAGCTACATGGATTCCCCCCTCCCCCCGTTGATTTCAAAATCATGACAGATTTAGAAACAACACCACGGAGCCGAGAGCTATAAGGACTGGGGGGGCTGCTGCACCCCCTGGCTTGAAGTGGTTTCCATTATACACAGGGTTTACAGTTTGGTCCAATGGCTCTCAGCACCCACATTATACACATTGTTCCAGCACCATTGAGAGCGAGCTATACCAGACCCTCCCTTCCCCAGGCTTGGTGAGCTAAGGGACCATTCTTCGCTTTATTGCCCTGCACTATTGAGTCTAATTTAACTGTGTCAGCTCGAGAAGGGACCTGCCCAATACTGCCTGCAGCTCATGGAGACCCCTGCTCAATGCGAGCTGTCAGGGTGCATAAGGAATGGGATGGAGAATAATACAAAGGATCAATGGCCTGGGAAAACTCTCCAATGGGGAGAGATTGAAACGATCGAGATTGCTACCTTAGGGAGAAGAGGAGTAACAGCGGACCTGATAAACGTCTATAAAATACTGACTGGGCTAGAGAATGTAGCTGGGGAGCTTCTGGTTTCCCTGTCTCATAACCCAAGAGCAAGGGGACTTCAATTAACTTAAAAGGTGAGACATTTAAAACTGACGAGAGGAAATCCTGTTTCACACAATGTCGGGTTAGCCTGTGGAACTCACTGCCACAGGAAGCTGAGGAGACCAAGAACATAGCAAAATTTAAAAAGGGATTTGAGATTTGTAAGGCTAACAAGAATGTCCAGAGTTAAAATTAAGTATAACAAAAAGTTTGGAAGGGATATTCAGCCTCCTGCTTCAGGACTTCAGCTGATCTTTGACTAGTAGGGTATGTCTATGCTACAATAGACCCGTGGCTCAGCTGCAGCTGGGCCGGGTCAGCTATTTGGGCTTGTAGGGCTAAAAACTGCAATGTAGACATTTAGGCTCAGGCTGGAGCCCAGACTCTGAAACCCTGTGAGCAGGGGGGCTCTCAGAGCCCAATCTCCAGCCCAAGCCCAAATGTCTACACTGCTACTTTTAGCCCCACACCTGAGTCAATTGACCCTGGGCTCTGCAGCTCAGTGCCATGTATTTTTTATTGTAGTGTAGACGTACCTTTGGAGACCAGGATGAGACCTAATGTGGGGGGTAGATTACCCCACATCTGCTAGTGCGGGGTTCTTACACCTTTCTCCGAAGCAGCTCATGCTGGCTACAATCAGAGACAGGATACCTGACTAGAAGGACCCCAGGTCTGAGTCAGCCAGGCAATTCCTACATTCTGGTGTGTCGTGTTATTCTGCACTGTTAAACGGCTGCAGCATTCCAGAGGTGGCCGCAGTTCAGGGAGGAATGATCTGACTCTCATGTACAGATTGAAAGTTACAGTGCTTTGCAAAGCCTCCTCTGGATGGAAGCAACTTTTCCCATGTCAGCTCACGAGCCTGTTCCATTTTATTCATCCAAACTACAGGGACTCTGGTTTTTTCTTCCAACCCAGATGGAAATTGGCTTGCAGTCTGTAACCCAGAGCTCCGCCTCCGCTCCTAACTGGCCACAGGCAGCAGGAGGCTCAGAAATGCTTTAATGCTTTAATTAAAACAATCTTTTATGTTCAATCCAAGTCTCATTCTCTCTACCTGGTGAGAAATGGCTCGTCTCAATCAACAATCGGGCTTCCAGATAGTTGTGCCGAGCAGAATGGTACTGCTTTGTGTTAATTAAAACTCCGATCTCAGCATTGCCCAGGCAGGATAGGCATCTCAGAAGCCAGGCTGCTCACAGATGGGCTTAGCAAAGGGACATTAGGTTCTAATGAGATCTTGGGCAAAATCTGCCTGGTGAGCAATCTCGCACTGGTCGTTTCTCTTTTAAAATAAGTGGTTTTTCAGCCTCATGAAAGGGACTTTTTAAACCTTTAAGAACATCCCCCGCCCCACACGCACCCCCACACACCTTCCAGCACTTTAATTAATGTGCGTGTCTGCAGTCTGATAGATACGGTGATGATCAGTGGATAGACAGAGGGTATGTACAGTGAGACACAGAAGAAGACAGCTGTGGATGGAAAGGTCTGGGGTTGATCCGGTGTCTAGAGAGAGCAGTGTGTGTGATGATTAGCGCTGGGCAGAGAATGCCCTTTTCTTTGCCTTTTTTCTTCACACAAATGGATTTTTAGATTTGTTCAAAGGTTTTGGTGGCCAAAAATGAACAAATCTTGTTTTTTGACAAAAGCCCAAAACATGCCAACACATTGCAAAAATTGCCGTTTTGTCAAAAAAAATTAAAACAACAACTAATAAATAAACCCAATGTCTGGAGGAAAATGTCCGACTGGTTCTAGCGGTGATAGACGCAGTCCGGATGGGGATAGAAGCAAAGTGGTTAGCTCTGGAGGGCAGGTCATGGGGATAATACTGAGCCCCTACGACCATCCCTGCTTTTGTCTCTGGAATTGCCACAGTTACTAATGGGAGTGAGGTCATGAGACACCCGAGGAGCAGTGTAGCGAGGAGGCATGGCCTCCCGCCCTGTCAGAGGGGAGAGACGTGAAATCACCCCCTGGTGGGCAGAACCAGGAAGCAGAGGGGGGCGGGACAGGAAGCTGGACTATAAAAGGCCAGCCTCCTAGCTCAGTAGGGGGAGAGCTGCCAGAGGAGCAGGATGTCTCTTCCTTGCTGCCGGAGCCCGGAGCTGCAGGAGACGGCTGCCCGACCAGAGGACCCAAGGAGGTACCTGAATTGCCGGAGACCAGCAACGCCGACGAACTGCCGGGGCTGCCATTGGCTGTTTACCCCAAGGAGACCGAGGATGACCCCGGAACAACTGGGGAGGGTAGGAAGGAGCCCAGGGGTAGGGTTTGGCTGTGGTATACTTGTGAACCGGCCAGTGTGTTGTGGGTGGATCCCCGCTGATCTAGTGGCGAACTACCCCGCCACTAATAGGGCTCTAGGCTGGGACACAGTGGAGAGGGAGGCCCTGCGTCCCCCTACCCCGGGCACCCCACTTGTGGAGGGCAGCCACCTCCCCACTAATAGGCCAGGAGGCCTGAATTGGTCTGGCGCCCGCCGGAGCTAGGGCACCGGGCGCATTCGCTGTCGCTCCCGGTTGGGAGCTAATTCCCCACCCTGAACCGCTGGGCTGTATCGCCCGGACTGGGCCTGGGCTATAAACGGCTCACTGCCCGGACTGAGGGATTGGGCAGAGGGACTAACTAATACTTGGATTAATCACTGGGAGGGCTCACCAGCTGTGAGCTGCGCCCTGCTTGAGAAACAGCAAGGGGGGGGCGTGACGAGGCCTGGGCCAGCTCCCATGGGGACTGGGGAAGGAGCGCCACCCAGCCCCTCTCTGCCCCCAGTCCAGCTCCGGCCCCAGCCCCAACTCCACTCCGCCCCCGTCTTCGCTCCCAGCCCAGCTCTGCCCTCGTTCCCTCTCCGCCTCTCGCGCCAGCTCCTTCCCATCCCCAGTTCTGCCCCCAGCCCCATGGGCATGCTGAGCCCACTGTGCTGTAATGGTGGGGAGGACAGATTCCATTACTGGTAAGGGGGGGCTGGGACAGGAGAAGTCTGGGCACCACTGCCCGGAGTGTAGTGGGCCGGTTCTGCCATATGTTCTTGTATTGCTCTCCCAAAATGCGGGTTTGCCTGCATTGGTGTCCACAGCATAGGAGAGAGCTCAGCGCGGTGAGCCGGCACCATGTGGTACACTCGGGACACCTCGGCTGTGCACCACAGGCCGCATCCTGCTGACCGGTGATGGAAATGCTCCGCCGGCTACCACAGCGGGGACTTGAGCTGTTGGCGCAGGACAATCCAAGTCGTCGCCTTGCCGCCATGCTGTTCCCCGTGGCCCCAATGCGGAGTGATAATCGAAGTCACCGGTGGCCAAGAACGGGAAACTTGTCGCGAGCTGATCTCTGAGAGGGGGAACGGACTCTGCAGAGCGAGTGGCCAGCCACTGCTGCCATGCCCAGCCCGGTACCTCTTTGTACGCGCTGCTGGGGACAGTGGGTGCTTTAAAGTGTAATGGGCTGCTCGCAAAAGATCCTGGAGGCGTTGGCTGTCGGACGGAGGCCCTGGCTGCCTCAGCTCAGCTGGCCTTCCTCTTGCGAAGCCGAGGACTTTGACTGACGGCCCAGGGACAAAGTGGGGAATCACAAGGCCTTTGGGAGAGAACTGCTGCCACTAACCACAGCTCCCTTCTGCAGCTCTCTGGGGACCGAACGGGGGCTGATCCCGCTTGTCGGTATCCATCCCTGCTCAAAGCAATAGCAGGAAATAGGCCCCGGCTGCGAATACCGTTGTAAATGAGGAAAGCCCGTGTTGAGTCCTGGGGGCCACTCCTTTGTCTCCCAGCAAGGGAAATGACTTTCTGTCTTTGTGGGCCGCAGGGATCAGGGTTCCTGGGTTCTAGTCCCAGTTCTGGGAAGGGAACGTGAGGCCTAGTGGTCAGCCCAGAGGAGTAGGAGTCACGTCTCCAGGATATTGTGTCCAACTCTTGTGTCCAACTCTGGCACTGACTGACTGCACGATCTTGGCTGAGTCACTTGTCGTCAGCCCCCCCCGCTAAATGGGAGCTATCCCATTTCCCCGTCTCATGGCGTAGTAGTTGGAAACTGAACGAATTAACATGTGCAAAGTGCATCCGGTTCATCCGCTGATGGGCAATCCCCAGACAAGTACCGAGCCCAGGTTGCATTGAGTACATTTCCCTTCAGTCAGAATTAGCTCCATCACTTAAAAAGGAGCCTATTTGCAAATCCAGCTGGTCGGCTTTCGGTGGCGAATGCTGGCTGTTGCCCAGGGCACTGCTGCAGCTGTGCTCGGAGGAGCACTCTGCTAGAGAATTCCACCGCCACCTTGAGATCTAAGGCCGGGTAATTAACTTCCCTGACAACTTAATTCATTACCCTGGGCGCTTGAACCATGCAAACCGCAGGAGAAGGGATGAGGATCTGGTTTCCGAAAATGTTTGCAACATATGGGCTGATGTTACACTCGCTGAATGAGCAGGGGGAGGAGAGCCGCCTTCCCAGCATCCGTTGACAGCTCCTCCAGCAGGTTTGAATCAATCGGTTTTCCTATAACGGAGGAGTAAATGGGGCGAAAATCACACTTTCTGAGTGCCTGGGGGTGCTTCCTCTCTTCTCCTTGACATTGGACCCTTCCTTTCCATTAGTGCGGGTGAAAACATAGATCTAAGGGAGTGGTTCTCACTTCAGCTCCGCATCCACACCATACCTGTATGGCCCTGAGGATGTCCCATGGGCCACAGCTGTGTGCTGATTGGCCCGCAAGCGGCCCGCGGGCCCGCGCATTCAGAACCACTGATCTAAGGCAAACAGGGCCGCAGGGGGGTGACACAGAGACGGCCCCCAAGCCATGACATCCCGCTGTGAGTTTGCCCCAAAGCAGCTTTGGATTTGGGTCCCAGTTTGGTACGCTGCAGAGTGAGGCCCAAGCCGTGGAGTTAAGATACGGATCCAGGTCTGAGCACCTCCGAAGCAGCTTGAGGGCCGGGATCTGGTGTCCCACTTCTAAGTCTCCAGTTTAAAAGGTGGTTATGGCCACGAGGCGCCACCACTTGAGAGACACACATGCCATCACCAGCCCCAGCTCCTTGGGACAGCCAGGGCGCTGCTGAGGAGATGGCAAGCTCAGTTCCCCTGTCACAAGTTGGTTGGTCTCAGGGTGGTATGGCTGGACTCCTCCCAGGGTCCATTTCAGCCCTCTGTTAAAGGGAGGAAGGCAGTGTGGCCCAGTGGATAGGGTGCTGGACTCTGCTCTGTGCCCTTAGCCAAATCATTTCCTGTCTCTTTTTCTCCTCCCCTCACTTGTCTGTTGAAATAGCTCTTTGGGGCTTCTGCTCATGTATGTACAGCACCCAGCACAGAGGAGCCTTGATCGTGGCTTGGGGCCTTAAATGCCGCCGTACCCCTAATAAATAACTGGAGGGAAGGCGTGAAGGGGGGATTTTCCAGCTTCAGCTGGTGCTATGCATACATGAGGACATCAAGTTCATGACTGCTCAGAGTCTCTGTCTCTTACCGTGACATTTCAGTCTTGTTTCCCAGGGTCGCAAGATGAAA
Source organism: Eretmochelys imbricata (assembly GCF_965152235.1). Lineage (NCBI taxonomy): Eukaryota > Metazoa > Chordata > Testudines > Cheloniidae > Eretmochelys > Eretmochelys imbricata. The sequence continues at coordinate 3,573,562 of NC_135576.1, read as the reverse complement.
AAGACCTTCCAGACACTGGCTTCTGTCCCCGCTGTCCCCGGGGAAGACGAGACAGTGGGATGGGCTTCTCTGATGTCTCAGATGGCGGCAGGCAGGCCGTCCACAGAAGAGCAGCCCAGTGGGATGGAAGGAACCGTGCGTTGGTGTTAGCCGTGACAGCTGAGACATAGCTCAGCCCTGGGCTTCTGCACGTCAGATGGGGCGGCCCTGCTCACCAGATGCTAGGGGAGAGGGGCTCTGCCTGCTATACAAAGAGCCGCTGCGGTTGCAACACCCGTCACCATTTCTTTTATCTTCTGCGGAAGAAATAGCCTCTTCTTTCACAGCAGCCGCTCCCCTTCTCCCTGGGCTCGGCTGTCACTGGGATGGGCGCAGGGTAGATGGCGCACGGAGCCTTGCTGGAACACGGTGGCTTCTCAGCCACCCCAGTACTAACAGGACTGGAGAATGCCTTGCGCCCCAAGGGGTACTCTGCCTCTGTGGCTCTGTGCAGCTACCTCTGGGTGGAACACGGCAGTGGTTTTACTCCCGCTGAAGCGGGATCTGCACATTGGAGCCAACGCCACCCCTGTGCTTGCCAGGAGCTAGGTTTGAAGTCCCCTCTGGTGCATCGCATCCCTGCCCACAGAGGTCCCATCCCTCAAGAAGCACCAACGGAGAGGGAACAACGGTCTGGTGAGCAACAGACACCACCATGGTGGGGCATTGGTTCTGCAATGGCGAGCACAAATCCTCGGGTCATCAGCAGCACGCCCTGAAGCACTGGGAGGTCTCCCCGCCAAATACCAACCAAGCTCTGCATTACTTAGCTAACACCAACTGCCCCCTACAGTGGCACAGTGTTAGCCTTACTCTTCCTACATGGCCCAAAAGCTGGATCCCTGCTGTCTGAACTCAATGCTGAACTGCCCTGAAGAGACACTAGCTCCTGGTGCCCCAGAGCCCGCCTTGGGGAGTGGGAGATCCAGAGAGCTCTGGTCAATAAAGATATTGCTCCAGCTTTCCGTGCATCCACCACATGTCAGGAAATGCATTTCGGGGAATATTTGCAAAGCCTGCGTCTAAACCAGCTAAAGCAATTTCAGAAGTGCCTGGTTCCAAATGGTAACGGATAATTTAGTGATCACAGGAGCTGATAAATAAGCAAAACTGCAACATAAATAAATAGGCCCTGGCACCAGCACCTGCAGCCCAACCCGGCTTTATATGGTACAGCATTTTCTATGCACTCTGCTACCCGCGCTCTCTGTTATAATTGATATTGCAATGGCACCTGCAGGCTCCAGCTAAGCTCAGGGCTCTGTTGTGGGAGGTGCCGCCCATTACCCTGGTAAGAGGCACTTTGTGCCCCAACGAACTGGCAATCTAGATGGACAAGACACAGAGAAGTAAAGTGGCTTGCCCAGGGTGAGGCGGCAAAGCCAGGAAGAGACCCCAGGTGTCACGCGCTGGGGAGCGCGGTACAGGTTTCCCGCTGGGCCAATGCGCAGAGGAGACAAGGTGTTCCAGCGGCTGGCTCCGGAGGCATTGTTCTTTAGCTCAAGCTGTAACCGCTCAAGCTTTTTAGCTCTGCAAGTTCTCGGTTCAGTCCCAGTGTGTTGGTCAAGAAAGCGGCTATAGCCCAGGCAAGCGTCCTACACAGCCTTTGCCTCAGGCCATTAAATAAAGAGCAGGAAGGACACTGACTTAAGCCTCTCACCCTCTTAGCGGGGTCTCGTGATCCCTATTTCACAGATGGGGAAACTGACGCACGCAGCAATGCCGTGACTTACCCACGGTCATGCAGAGAGTCTGGGGCAGAGCCAGTAAAGGAAGCCAGCTCTCAAAACTTTTAGTCCCAGGCTTCCTCCACCACCCCCTGGTTTCTCTCTGTACCAAGGAGCAGCCGCCCTGTGCTTTAATTGCCACTGCTTGACTGGACCAGGTTGGGAAGGGAGAGAATCGAAGGCATGAGACAATTTTTAACAAAGCAAGTACCAATCAGAGAGACGCATTAGGAATGAGCTGCTTGTCAAGCCAGGGCTCGTTGCTTTGCCAGTCAGGCTTTCCTGCCCGCTGTTCAGTAACTCACTCAGTTCTGCCCCGTCGCAGCCAGCAGGTTCCTTTTGCGTTAGTTCGCTCCCGAGGCTGCTTTGAGAGCAGCAGGGCCGCCCAGGGGCACAGCTCTGTGTGCGTGTCAAAGAGGCCTGCGAAGCACATGGAAGCCATGAGACTTGCCCAGAAAGTTCAAAGTCGTGCCGCTCAAGTTTTCAGGTCATCGGAGGCCAGTCATCATCTCGAATTCTGGTCCTTTTTGTGCGGCAGGAGGCGGGGAAAAGCGTATTCCAGACAGCGCTCTGAGCGCCAAGCGTTCCAGAGGTTGAAGGGTTCTAAAGGTTGAAGGCACTTGGGAAACATCCGCCTTTAACGTGCTCCCTCCTGCCATCACGATCAGGCGAGCTCCTCTGGCTTCCTTTTAAAGCCACCGAATCGTGTTCAGAGAGCACCAGACAGAACGGGTGTCCGTCTACCTCAGGTATCTCCCTACAGAGAACAAGGGAGTATGCACAGCATGAAACTAAAACGGGAAATTTAGACTGAACATCGAGACAAACTGCCCAGCAGGAAGATTTATGAGACGGTGGAAAAACCCCTCCAATTGAAGGCCTGGGCCATTTAAAACTAGATTCGACAACGCATAAGAAAACATACTACAGGGAACAATCCTGTGTCGCAAGAGGAGGCGGTGGGGCCGGACAGGCCCTGTCCAGCTCTGATCTCTGTGAAGCTAATCTGAACCCATCTAGCAATCCAGGTGCCTGTATCCTGCCTATCGTCCCCAGGCAACGACAGTATGAAGATGAATGTACGGCCATCAAAGAACCTGTAGCTTTTTTTGCCGCAGCAGGGTCGTTAGACCCAATGCCGCAGCCAAGTTCTGGCTCAGCTCGCTATGCTCTGCCTCCCCCCGATGCAGTTTAAAACTAGATCCAGCGCAATTCTTCACTTCCTGTCCCAAGCCAGGGGGCGGTGATGCTGATGATTGTTAAACGGCTGCCGCTCTCCACCCCAGAGGTGGGCGCATGTCAAGTGAAGCGATCCCTGCGTGTACAGAGAGGTGGTTGGTAAAGTGCTATGGGAGGAAGGATGGGGCATACGAAAGTATCAGGATTAATCCCGATGAGTCCACTGCTCTCCAAGCACCGCTTCTAAAGGGGAGCACGGGCAGAGTTCAGAAAAGAGCTTTGTTTCTGATTAGTGACTTTCACACACCTGGCAGGGGGGAGGCAGAGTGTCCTTGCAAAGGGGCTTGCTTTGTTCTGGTGGCTGTGTTTGTGACTGCCCCGAGCACTGGACGCCCCATCCTTCAGGCAAGCCATAAATGTGAGGTTCTCGCCACCTGCGGCTATTCAAGATCCTGTGGCAGTTTTCCTTCGAGTAGCAAGGTTTGTTCTAAAGCGGCGGGATGTCTGAGTGCTCGCAAGAGGAACTTAGAGGGAACTTCTGTGCTTTCGCTGCCTGCCGGCACTCATGTGGGCAGCACATTGCAAACCTCCCCCGTTCTCACAGCAGCCTTGCGTTAATCTGGCTGTACTGCAAGTCATTTGCTTTCTAATGAGCCCACCTGTTAACTGTGCAAATTCCCATGATTTACCTTTATAGATTAAGAGCTTTTTAGGCCAGAAGGGACCACGATGCTCATCCGGTCTGAGCTCCGTTGCTACGTAGAGCTGCACTGTGATGCTCAGTGGTCTCTCCTGGCCTCTGGTGGTTTGTCTGGTTCGCCAACTGCCACTATTGCGCCGGTTACTGCCTTCCTTGAGCTTTTGAGTGATTTTTGTCCAGTGGTTTGCAATCCCCTTCCTGATCCCATGTGGTTTAGATCCTAAAGGGCGCCGGGCCTGCCCCACAGAGCAGTGTGGAGGAGTCCCCCTCTTTGATTTCTCTTTGACACCACTTGCTTCTAGAGAAACTTGAATGGCTGCAAGCAATTCCCACAGCTCCCTGCCAAGTTCCCTTCCAGATTGGGGTGGGGGCGGAGAGTTAAATCGGCTTTGTTTGCACAAAATTGGGGGAGGGGCAAAGATTTATTTTACTTATGACAACGTGTGATAAAGGGGTGACGCACTGGGGTGCTCTTTCATTCCTAGCCCTGGTCACATGAGCTGGGTCAGGTCTGTACAAAAGATTTACACCCCTGGTCAAATTCCAGTTGGAAAACTGCAACCTGCCTCCCTAAATCCGCAAGAGACAAGGTGGGTGAGGTAATGTCCTTTACTGGGCCAGCTTCGGTGAGAGAGACAAGCTTTCGAGCCACACAGAGCTCTTGAAGAGCTTTTGTGAAGTGCTGTGGGTAGCTCAAAAGCTTGTCTCTCTCACCAACAGAAGTTGGTCCAATAAAAGGTATCACCTCCCCCACCTTGTCTCTCCAATATCCTGGGCCCAGCATGGCTCCACCAACACTGCAAACCCAATGGAAAATCCCTAAATCCTCTTCCCTTTCCATTTTCCCTTCCCTCCTTTAGCATTCCTGTGAACTCCTGGCAGTGGCCTGGAAGTGAGCAGACCATCCAGGAGAGTGCAAAAAATTATAATTATTGAGTGACTTGACCAGGAACATGGGCCTCCGCCAGTGCCCCTCAAAACTGAGTTGCCACCCCTCCCTATCCTTACCCTGCTATTTCAGTCCTGGACTCCCCATGCGCGCACGCAGTTCTACCAGTGCTTGTCAATCCCCTGCTATTGCAGCCTGGCGCATCTCTTGAGCGGAGCTGGCAATTGGGTGTTTGCTGATTCTCTCAAAGAATGAATGCCCCTTTGAGCCTGATCAGTGGGACCATGGGACCAAGCACCCTCCCGTTGGCCTAATTAGTGCAGGGGAGGAGCAGTCGAGTGCTGGGTCTCCATTGTCAATCTGCTCAGGGTTCATTCAGCCCCCATCACCAGTGGTGTCCGCAATGGGCCATTTCTCTTTAAATAGCAGTGTCTGCAGGTTGATGAGTGACCCAAATAGAGAGCAGCCACAGGGTTAGGGCTGAGCGTTGGGAGAAATTTCTTCTGTCGCAACAGAAGATGGAACTGAAATTTTTCATGAAATTTTATCCATTTTGGACAAAATTTATTCAAGGAAACAATTGAGGGAAACGCAGTCTGAACATGTCGGAATGGCTGGTTTTGACATTTTCGAAAGGGAAAGTTTCAACCTTTCCTTTTGAAATGTACTTTTATATATTTTTAAAAAACGCTACGAATAATGGTCAAAATTGAAATTTTGGAATTTATAAAGAATGAACCACTTTGATTGACCCCAAATGATATTGTTTTTTTTTATTTCCAAATTTTGGCTTTTCACCCGATTTGAGAGGATTTTTTTTTTCCAAAATCTCAAAATTGTTTGCAGCATGGAAAATCCATTTTCCAACCAGCTCGGGGGTGAAAGGAGGCAGGGGGAAAAGGGGGAGAGTCCCTACTGTCTGTCATGCACGGTTCCCACCACCCCATGCACCCGCTGCTGGGATCACAGCCCCCACTCACCCCTTGGCTCCTTGTCATTCTTACCAGGATTTGGTAGCCATCATGAAATATAAAATGAGCCAAAATGTTCATCAGTGTGACTCTGGCAGACTAGGAGCCAACTCATGCCAAGGCCCCTAGGCCTCAACAAAACACTAATAAATGCAGTGCTGGAAACCAGTCTGGCTCACCTGTACATTAGTGTTGTTAAAATAGATCTTAAGCTTTATAAGAATGTGTTTAGTGTTTAGACTTTTGACATTCTTGTAGGATGATGCATGTATTAATCTCACGTATAACATCTGTATCACATGTTAGACAGTTATATGAAGTGTTTGCTTTGTAATCTTGTGTCATTGTGTAAGTCATCAAACAGGAAAGGTGCATTAATAAATGTAAGATGCTGGCTTCCTAAAGAATGTGGTAGGTTCTGCCCCTCAAGAAGGCCCACTGAAACCAAATGAGCCATTGCAAAGCATCAAAGAACAAAAACTTTGATTGTTTAATCCCCACCACACAAGTCCATGAGACAGGCAGGTGGACTCGTCCCATCAGCTTGAATCCCAGGGAAGGGAATAAAAATCCCCCACAAGAAGCATCAATATGTCTCTACTGCTTACACTTCAAGAGGGAAAGATTTCTAAGCATAAGCAAGGGATCCCCAGTTGTTTAGCCTGGGTTAGCCCTAAAGGACATATAGAGCTCTGCAGAAAAGGATCTGGGGATTACAGTGGATGAGAAGCTGGATATGAGTCAACAGTGTGTCCTTGTTGCCAAGAAGGCTAACGGCATATTGGGCTGCATTAGTAGGAGCATTGCCAGCAGATCGAGGGAAGTGACTATTCCCCTCTATTCAGCACTGGTGAGGCCACATCTGGAGTATTGCGTCCAGTTTTGAGCCCCCCACTACAGAAAGGATGTGGACAAATTGGAAAGAGTCCAGCAGAGGGCAACGAAAATGATCAGGGGGTGGGGCACATGGCTTATGAGGAGAGGCTGAGGGAACAGGGATTGTTTAGTCTGCAGAAGAGAAGAGTGAGGGGGGATTTGATAGTAGCCTTCAACTACCTGAAGGGGGGTTCCAAAGAGGATGGAGCTAGGCTGTTCTCAGTGGTGGCAGGTGACAGAACAAGGAGCAATGGTCTCAAGTTGCAGTGGGGGAGGTCTAGGTTTTTCGGAAACACTGTTTCACTAGGAGGAATGGGTTACCTAGGAAGGTGGTGGAATCTCCATTCTTAGAGGTTTTTACGGCCCAGCTTGACAAAGCCCTGGCTGGGATGATTTAGTTGGGGCTGGTTCTGCTTTGAGCAGCAGGTGGGACTAGATGACCTCCTGAGGCCCCTTCTCTGCCAACCCTGATCTTCCATGATTCTGTGATTTCTCATCCAGAAGAGATCTGAGGGCTCAGCATATGCCATTTCTAGGGTTTAGAAGCAGCTGATCCTTAACCCTCAATAACTCGGTATCCCCAGCCCGGGCCACCATGTGTGTTTGTGCCTGTTTCCGACTGCACTGTCCCCAGTTCTGCTTGAGATTTCTTCCTTCTATTGCGGGTTGTGTCACAGCCAAGGGGTTGTGGGGGCAAGAGGGGCACACAGAGGCAGCAGGGTCTATCTAGCCTACGTATTTATTCTTGGTTGAGCAGAGCTCTCGACGAAGGCACTTTGGAATGGGGCAGGGTCCCGGAGTCAGCACCTCAGTGAAATGCCACATTGGGAGTCTGTTTGTTCTGCCCATCTGTGTGTGTCTGGGCCTGTCGCTGGGGGCCTACCTTATCAGCCTGGCACAGCACGGTTCACATCCAGCCTCGGACTTCCTGGAAACATCCCTGCGTTTTTAGACTGACCCCCAGGTCTGTAAAAGGAGGCACAAGGAAGCTGGGGGACTTGCCTGTAGTCTGCCCATCAATTTAACGGTTCATCGGGAAACTGAGTTGCCAGAACCCGCCTCGTGCCTCCCAGGTCTTTGTTCTGCAGTGATTAAAAAGATTGAAACAGGAGCAAAGGGAAAGGAAATGTGCCTGAAAAAAGAAGAGCTGAGCCGGGAGTGTGACCGGCCCTGTCTGGGTAGGGATCAATCATGCAGTTCACGCCAGCCAGTGCCCTTCACCGTGCCCTACTCCCGCGAAGCCCTGTCCTGCAGCTATAGGGGCTCCTTGCTCTCTCTTCTCCCCCATGCCCTGCTCCCCAGCTCAGCCTTGCCCTGAAGCTACAGGAACCCCTCTGCTTTCTCTTCCTACTTGGAGCCTTCTGTTTCTGCAGCGTGGAGGACAGTCCTGGTTGCACGTGAGCACATGTGTGAGAAGCTGGTGTTATGAAAAGCACGGCCCCATGCGGCGAGAACACATGGAGCTGCTCAGCGTGTGTCCCACTGCATGTTTCATACCTTCCCCTTTCTATAAAGACAGCGAGATGACAAACCTGCTTCAGGATTTTTTTTCTTCTTTTGGCAAAATTAATAAAACATGTTTCCATTTCAACGAAGCAGGCCGAGGGGAAGGCGAAGGCTCCCAGGATAGGCTGTTTTCCTCGCGCTGCATCTGAAGTCTCCGTGTTCAATCACTGCAGCCTGTATCCCCAGACACTTGCCGGAGTTCAGCCAACATGCCAGGCCGAATTACACTGGGCAGAAGTAATTCCATATTTCGGCACTCTTTATTCCCATCTCCAAGGGTTGAAGTTCTGTTTGTGTGAAGATCACATTGAAGGGCAGGCTAATTAATACCTGGATGGCCCCGGACAACATCCTTGGGCTTTCATTATCATTGTTACGGTGACCAGTCAGCTTCTCGGTTTAATTTCTTCTTTGTATTACCATAACATATTCCCCACAAGGGTCATTAGCAGGTTTCAAGCCTCTAACTTTGACAACCACATCACAGTTACTTCTGGAGTTAAAAAGAGTGACTCTATTAACTGGTAGTAGTGGTAGGCTGTTATCCTCTAATGGCCTAATCCCTAGAGAAGGACATGATGCAATCTCTGCCAGCGTGCTACAGAACTATAATGACTACAGTTGGATTTGAAACAAGCCCTGCATCCAGATGTCTCAAACTCTGCAGGAATTTGCATTGAGATCTTCAAGACGGGCACCTGGAAATCATGGTGATAGGCACCTTGGCTCTGCAAGAGTTTGACAAATAGATTACATTTTAATGACTCATGTTCATACAGCACCCTGCGCAGTGCGGCCCTGATCCCATTGGAGATTCTGGGAGCTACAGTAAGAGTTGGATTATATTAGAGGAGCCCTTGATAGTTGGGTTGCTCCTATATCTTTGGGGGACCAAAAGAAAACTCAGCGTCCAAACCCTTGAATTTTGGGGGTGTTTGGACCTGGACCTGAATCCACACTTTGTGGCTCAGACTCCTGTAGGCTGCTGTAGAGAGGAATGACAGCTGTGGCTTAAGGCTACGAGTTGGCCTCTTGGAGGCCTGGGTTCTATTTCCAACTCTGCCCCAGAGGTGACCTGGGGCAAGTTGTTTGTTCTGGCTGTGCTTCAGTCCTGTAAAATGGAGATTGTGGTACTTCCCAACCTCTGAGGGATGCCAGGAGGAGGAATCCATCAGTGGCTTTGAAGCTATGGTGGTAGGGGCTGCACGAGACCCCGCAAATGCCTATTAGATGGAGCGGCTGCTGCCGGTGTCAGTGTGCAATGGGAAGCGAGTCTCTCTGAACCTCTGTTCCAGGATTGTTCCCTATGATCTATTCACCAGGCCTGTGCCTAATCCAGCATCGAGTCTACCACGGAATGGGGCTCCCCACCTTTCCAGGGGAAGATCATTCCACAGTTTGGCACATCACTGTCAGGCTATTTTCCCTGATACCCTAAATTTCCCCTTTCTCAATTTCATCCTTTGACTCCTTGTTAGACCCTCTTGTATAACTACCTGCTCGCCATTAACCTCTATAAATAACTCCACGGTTAGGGGTTCGGCTGTTGTTTGATTTTAATTATGCCAAGTGAAAATTCTCATCTCCTGTGTGAGCTGGACTTTGTACGTCCACGCTGTATTTGAACAAATGGGTTTAATTTTAAATTAATCGCTCTAGCTCGGGAGAAGCTTGGGGACTGAATGTAAGAGCAGAGCGATCGAACTCTGGCCCAGATCTCATGAAGGCTGGCGCGGTGTATAACTAATGTCGTAAATCCGTGCCCCCGTGGGTCCACTTGCAGTGAGAGTGCGGAGAGAACGCAGACACCTCTCTCTAGCGGCTTGTCTGCGCGTGGATAATAGTCTACTGCTTCTACTGCCTAATGGAGTTACTCCTTTAGCTCTGGCAAGAGCATGTTGCTGAAGGCCCCTGGTCTGAACCCTGCCGGAGGCCAATCATAGGGGGATAACCTTACCAAGGACTAGACAGCGAATGGCTCTGAGGCACACTGAGAGTACACCGAAATTACGGGCCATGGGCAGTCAGCGGACTCCTCCCCATTCCTGCTCCGCAAGCTGATGCAGAAGGAGGGGACGGGAGATGTCACGGTTTCCCCAGGGAGCAGGGAGGAAGCAGTTCTGCCTGGCCCTTATGCAGAAGGGGTGTAAAATGCCCCTTGCTCCATTCCCACCCCACACATCTGATGGCTAGGCAAAGCCTGCCTCTTTGTGCCTGCTAGCCTTAACTTAGTAACAGGAAGTGCCTGGCTGAGGAGGTTTAATGGTGGTAGCATTCTTTGCCTGTGTGTGCATGTAATCAAGAGATCTCGACTTCCCCGGCAACAAAGAAATGCACAAATCAAGAAATATTAACATGTCCTTAGCAAACACAGAGCAGATGTTTCAATAAGGCCCTTTAAAAAAAAAAAAAACAGATAGAGAGGAACAATTTTGTTCCTCCAGAAAGTGGTCTTGCTTTATGCAGCGGCTAGCACAGACAATTCCCTGACATTCCTCAGCGCGGGACGCCGAGCGAGTTCCAGGACATTCCCAGCCCCATTGGGGATGAGCCGTCCAAAGCCGGAATCTTTTATTTGACATCTGCTGGGAGGGGAGAAACCCCAAGAAAGGGATGAGCTCGGCTGTTTTACCATCTTGGAATAATTCAGGATAATCGAGGCAAAAAAAAAAAAAAAGCAAAAGGGTTGGGGTGGGGGAGGCAGCCTTTCAAAGGAGAAAAAGAATCAAACATTTCTAAACACAGCGTGGCGGCCGAGCCAAACCAAACAGCAATGATTCATTGACTTGTCTTCACCCTTCACTTTTCCTATAATGAGCAAAGCAACCCTGGCAATGTGCAGCCATGGCTTCCTTCCACTCCCAGCAGTCCTGGGAGAAAATGTGCAAACCAACACCTCCCGTACGCTAGCGGCTCACGATTAGCAGGGAGGCTGGGGGCGGGGGGGGGGGGTGGAGTTTGCCTTCCCCTGCAGCATGAGTTTGCTGAGATCATCTTGACATATGCCACTGCAGAGGATCAGGTACTGGTGGCCCCCTGGCCCCTCCTGTCCTCTGCCTGCGGTACACAATAGTTACCCCCAAGGGCTATAATACTTTAGCCGAATCCGGGTTATTCGGCTCCATACAGGAATAACGTGGGGGATTAGTGGCCCGTGATGTGCAGAAGATCAGGTGAGATTATCTGTCATCTAGGATGTCTCCCTTTAGCAGCCTTGCAAGCATGTGCCCATGTTCTAGCTCATCTCTCTGTCTGATCTCCTTGACCATCTAGTTTGATCTATTGAACTCCTCTAATCCATCTGATCCCTCTGCCTCACCTAGCCTAGCTAGTTTAGCTAGGCTGCCTCGCCTTCCTGTCTGATCTAACAGGCCTGTCACGTTGGTTTGCAAGAACAGCACAAGGCTGTAGGGAGGATAAATCAGGGGTTTTGTTTTGTTTTTGGCCAGGTTCGATGCAGCGGCACTGTAGTGAAGAGAAAAGGAGGACTTGTGGCACCTTAGAGACTAACCAATTTATTTGAGCATGAGCTTTCGTGAGCTACAGCTCACTTCATCGGATGCATCCTGTGGAAAGTGTAGAAGATCTCCACGGTATGCATCCGATGAAGTGAGCTGTAGCTCACGAAAGCTCATGCTCAGATAAATTGGTTAGTCTCTAAGGTGCCACAAGTCCTCCTTTTCTTTTTGCGAATACAGACTAACACGGCTGCTACTCTGAAAACTGTAGTGAAGGTGATGTGCCTCGGTCGCATTCTTGCAGCGGTGTAGGTGAGAGAGGAGGGAACAGTCACTGGTTTGGAGGCTCTTTAGAACTTGCTCTGCCACAGACTGGCCAATGGGACCTTGGGGTGTGTCTGCTCTGCAGCTAGGTGGGGGGATTCGCAGGGCGGGTAGACAGACTTTTGCTAGCTCTGCCTCAGCTGGCCTGCTAAAAATAGCAGTGTGGACTTACAGCATGGACAGCGGCATAGGTTAGCCACACCTGACCCCCTGCCTCCAAGCTCAGGCGGCTAGCCCAGGCCTCCGGTCGGGCCACGGTGTCTACACTGCTATCATTCAACGCTAGCTTGAGCCGAACTGGTGTGAGTCTGTCTGCCCAGGCTGGCAATCACACCTGCCAGGTGCAGGGTAGACATACCCATTAAGGGCCAAATCCTCAAAGGTATTTGGACTCCTACCTTCCATTGGAACATCACTGGACCTTTGGAACTTCCACTGGAACATGGCAATTTCAGTGGAGGTGAGGGCCTGAATTGTCTTAGAGGATCTGGGCCTCGGTCTCTCTGGGAACTATTTAAGTACCATAGATAGATAAACGGTGAAGTCCCACTGTTCCATCCTCAAAATGATGTAGGTGGGAAGGGGTCCCTGTGACGCTGCTGGCTTGAGGGGATTCGTGCCACGCATGCTCCAACCATCACGCTTCACTTGGCCTAGTCCAGCAGCAAGCTGTAGTGACCGATGAGGGCAAGGCAGGAGCAGAGGGCATGAGGGGCCAGCATGTCTAATGGGCAGTGCCCTTGTGTCCTAGAGTGAGTGGAACTTTCCCCCTCAGAGGGTTCAAAATCAGATACAGCTGCTCAATAACCCTGCAGCTTATGATTCAATCGATGTGTAACAAGGCTCATCAGGAGCTGTAAGAAACACAAAAGAGTTCAGATGGCGTTTTCCAGGCCATTATTTAATTTTCATGCTGTTTCTGCAGCTTCTGGTTCCAGCCAGAAAGAAAAGAGCCCATCAGACAAGCTGCAAGTGTGAAAGTTCCCATTTCAGTTTTACAGCCCCCAAGATTTTTCAGCTAGTCTGACGAAGATCTAAACTGAGCAGCCGGTCCCGGGGGGGCCAGTTACCTTCTCTTAGCAGAAATACGGCCGCTGACTCAGTTTCCCATGCTGCTGTTCTTTATTTGATTTGTTGAAATGTTTGAGGGGGCTTGTGCATGGGTCCTGGACGAGACTTGGACGAGATTTGTGAAATGCAGCAATGCAACTTGAGATAACCCACCACCAGGGAGCCAACCAGTTAAACAGTCCAGTCATCCTCCAGCTCAGCCAGCCCCGTGTCCTTATGATGCCCCTCCATTTTCAAATGCCCGGGGGGGAAAGACGAGTTTTGCAGTTGTGTGTGTTACATTAACCCTCCGGCCAAACCCCTGTCTGGGGCAAAGAGGCCACAGGAAACCAGCATCCACATGAGTGTCCAAGTCATCATCCGTTTTCTCATTCTCCGGGTCCCACTAGAATCTGTCCATCGTCTCCCCTCTGTGGGGTACAACAGCAATGCCCCTGCTGGTCTTTCAGAGCCCAGGGGAACCTCTCCCCTTCACTGTTCCTCACGCTCTCCCCATGGGCTCTGTCCAGTGAAACAGGCATCAGGTGCCAACACTAGCTCTCCTCGCTTCTCTTCCCTACACGGCTCCCTCCTTCACGCTGCCGTAGTCCCTGATTTTCCCTCACAGGTCTTTGGTCTGTCTGGCTCTCTAGTCCAAACAACGCCTCCCCCTGGGATACCTTATCCAGCCATATGGCTGTCTTTTTAGGCCTTTTCCCAGGCCCTTGGGCTGGAGAAACCCAGAATGGCTGCCCTTTTCCTAGTCTTTCTTCCTTTAGAGAACCTCAGTACAGGTCTTACTCCTGTCCCTGTCCCAGTCTTTCTCTATTCTGTGTGAAGGGGCTGCTTATATCCCCTGGCACTCCTTCCCAGCATTCCTTGCTGTGACCACTTTAACTCACATTAGCCCTGGAAACTACAATTCCCAGAATGCCACCCTTTCTGCATTGAATGCAGGAATAGGGCAGGGAAGGGGCTGTAGCCTGCCTTTAAAGGCCAGTACGTCCTGCTACAGGGTCTTTGTCTGATCCTGGACTCCTGGAGCCCAATTCTCCTCTGACTTACACTGATGTAAATCAAGAGTAACTCCACCAAAATCAGTGGAGTTACAACAGGGAAAGCCAGTGTAAGAAAGAGGAGACCAAAGCCCCTAATCTCTAGAGATAAACAGGAGTGCAAGTAGGGTGGTATGCTCCAGTACACAGTACCAGAAAGAGATTTTTAGTGGGTACGGGGTACCAGAAGGACTTGGAAAGGGGGGTGGAGCTACACTCTGCTCCTTAAAGGAGCAGAACGTGGATAGGGAGAGCATTCGTTCTTTATATGGGTTTAACAGCACAATACAGATGCAAACAAACTGAAACAAAGTCTTTGTTTAAGTTTGGTAGCCTCTGTATTGTGCTGTTAAGTTGGTCAGGAGTCCTCAAGAGGGAGGGTTGGGGGGACAGAAGGTGTTTAAACAGTGTTTTTGATTCCTGCTCCAGCCTCTGGCCTATGAACATATACTGATGGGAGCATTCTAACCAATAGACTGAGGACTTGAAGGTAATCCGGAGCCTTCATATTTCCTTGATCCTTTGCAGATGGACTTATGAGATGGATATGGTACAGAGATTGTTCTAGCCTCACTGATGCCTGATTTCTCCCTTGCAGTGGACACAGGTCGGATGTCTGTTGTCTTTCTCACATGAGTCAGCACCCTTTGATACCTGTGGTATAAGCAACATAGCCCTTGCTTGAGTGATTTTGTTCTTTCCTGTCCAAATGTCAAAGCCTGTTCCCATTGAACTCAATAGCAAAACTTCTTTTGATTTCAGTGGGAACAGGATTTGGCCCCAAGAGATCAGAGAATGTGATTTTGATCAATTGCTTATCTGTCCAGAGACAGTTCTCATGCATGTTCTGCCAGGCTGATTTTGGTTGCCCCTCCTGTATGTCATGCTGAGGAAAATAGGAAAACAATGTGGGCTGGAGTTCAATCAAGATGCACATGGCACACACAGTTCTATGCCTCTTTCCCTTCAGACCCAGATGGTGCCGCCTCTTTGCGTCCCCGGTGCCTGGCGGAGAGCAAGACTTAGGCCTTGTCTATGCTGCCACATTACAGCGCTGAAACTTTCTCGCTCATGGGTGTGAAAAACCAGCGCTGGGAGCTACTCCCCTCGTGGGAGTGGGTTTTTTTACAGCTCTGGGAGAGCTCTCTCCCAGTACTGGTACCGTGGCAGCACGTGGTAGTGAAGACATACCCTTAGATAAAGGTAAGCTGACAGAAACTTAGTCTGGACATAAGGGAGACACTGATAGTGTTAAGGGAAAGTGGGGTGATTGTCCTTCCTATCCTTCTTTCATTTAAGAAGTTTTCAATTTGGGGTACTGCTGGATCCTCAATAACACCTGGAAGTACAGGTGGCTCCAGGGGCCCAACGCATCATTTTGCGACTGCATCTGTTTAACAGATGCAGTTGTAAAATTTTAGATAGGTAAGGAAGGTGTCGGAGGGGATGGGGAGAGCATGGGGGCCCTGGGCTGGAGACGGGGTGGGGAGGAGTCACATGGAGGTTCACATGGAGAGGTCACGTGCCCTCCCTTGTGTCCCTCCCATGAGTGCAGTACTGGCAAGAAATTATTTCTGCTTGCACCACTGGAGATAAAACGGGGGTTAGATTATATCACTTTCAGTTCACAGCCATTATAAAGTGACTGTGGGCAAGGGAGCTAGTTAGGCACTTCCTGTGAGACTGACAGTGATGTTATATCACGTACCTTTGAGATCCCTCCTTCAGGAGCTGGAGAGCAGGTTTAACAAGGGGTCTAGTTTAGTGCAGGTGGACTAGACCTGTTGACCTGGGATCTGCACTGATTCAACATCAAGAGAGCTTTTTATATGATTATTAGCCCGGATGGGCAGGAATGGTGTCCCTAGCCTCTGTTTGCCGGAAGCTGGGATTGGGTGACAGGGCATGGATCACTTGATGATAACCTGTTCTGTTCATTTCCTGTGGGGCACCTGGCACTGGCCACTGTCAGAGGACAGGATACTGGGCTTGATGGACCTTTGGTCTTATGATGTGATGGGACTCAGGAGGGTTCCCGCAAGTCTGGATATCACAGAAAATATCCTGGCATTGTGAAGTAGGTTCCATAGGGGAAGGGTGGAAGCCCCGTTGCTGGAGATGTTTTAAAACCAGTGAAGAGGACACCCAATAAGTGTCAACTGTGTCCTGGCCAGGGCTTTGGGGCGGACTACATGAACGGATGGGCCAAATTTACCAAAGTCAATGGAGTTACACCATGGATGTATCTGGCCCCAACCTGTCTCGCTCCTTGCTCTGGTTTATATAAGTCTATGCATGTGCCCCTTGTGTTCAGAATAAAGGGGAGACAGGTCTTGTTGAACGTGGCTCGTATGTCCACAAACATCTCTATAGGTGACAGGCCTGGGCAAAATGAAGCTCATCGCAACCCCCAGCATACTGGGGTTTACCTACTGGGGCAAAACAGCCCAACAAACCTGCCAGTCAGTTCATAGCAGCTGCATAACAGGGACGATCTGCCGCTGCAATAAACCTGAGATGAAAGTCGTCACCACGCACAGCTATAAACATCGTGATTGCAAGCCATGCATAATTGCACCCTTGTTAACACGTTCCAACTTGCAATGTCGCTTACGTAATTCATAACCATTTAACAAGACAGCCGATGGCAAATTAACTAAACATCAATTAGCGAGGAATATGGTTGTCACATTCATCCCGTTAACTCTTGGCTAATTACCTCATCGCACCTCCCATGTATTAATTGCAATCTAATTGTTTCCCATATCTTGCTGCTATAATTGAAAGTTTAGGAACAATCTAACAAGCAGATGTATTTCTCCTGGCACCTCCATAAGCGCCCTCTGTGTGACAATTGTAGTGCCAGGGGGCTATGCGTCCTGTTAACAGGAATGATGGACCTGTTGGAGCTCTGCACGGCCGTGTCCCTTCTTTTGCTTGTTTCATGAGAGCCAACGTCTGCAGAAGTGTTCTCTGATTTTGTGAAACTCTGGCTTCCAATTTCAGACGCCTAGCACCCACAGATCTCACTGGCTTTGACTAAGTCAGATTCTTGGCCCTACTGAAAATCAGTGGCACCAGCTGCACCCAAAACAGGGGCCCATAAAGATGAAAATTTGTCTTCGGGTTTCCCAAAAGCCCAGTTCTCACCCCCCGTCCTCTCGCACGCACCGTCACTCATAGCCTAGTCTGCACTTTAAAATTAACTTTCCTTCGGTATGCAGTGGGCTGAGAGGGTCCAGCCCCCCCCCCCATCAGCTACAGTGGTGATGTTGTTATTAGAATGAGGTCCCTGAGAAGCACGAGGAACAGCTCACTACCTTTATTCTTATCGCTCTTATTTTATGAAGAAGATGAAGATCATACGCACTGCGATATAGCAAAGAAGAGAGAGAGACTACACTATGGTCAGTGCTTGTATTACGCACATCATCCCATGGGGGGAGCCCCTAGGGTATCCGTGAGTGGCCATCACCCTGCCGTGTCCCACGTTCCACAGGCTGGGTGACCGCTTTTGTAATGCATTACGCTGCTGCCCACTGTATCCGATGCATATCCATGAGGGTTGCAGCCTCTTTCCCGTCTCTGAACTTCTACACCCCACTTATGTTGGGGACCCCAATTCTGATACCTTAATCAACCATTTATCTCATTAGCATTTGCATCACGCGGTTGCTACAGCATTATTGCGGTTTAATGCTTTCAGTTATACGTGTTCCTTAAACTATCAGTAACCATGTCTGCGGTTTCTTGCTTCACACCAGTCACCTGACTTAGCTCGCTTGCTGCTATATTTCATCTTGTGACTTAAGGTAACATGCCTGTCAGTTACTTGTGTCAGCCTGACAACTCAGGCCTTGCTTAGCTCTACAAGGTAACTATTGTACAGACCTCTTGGTTCTTTACTTGTGATACAGCATGAATCAATACTCACACACTACCAAGATAAACTACAGGCTAGAGAGACCTGACGTGGCTCGGCGATCCAGGGCTTTTCTTGCTTGCTTGCTTGCTTTCTTCCAGAAATGTTCTTAATCCAGCAACCTCCAAGTGAAAATATGAAAGCTGGGAGAAACACGTTAACAACATTAAACTAAAGGGGTGCCCTCCTGCAAATTATCTTGCAACTGTCCCTGCACTCACCCACTGCCACAGGCCTACGTAGCACTTCTCTAGTGGCTAGCCTCATGCTTGCCCCTCCCACATGGGGGTGAATTTCATTCTGGGTCAGTTGATGAGTCTGGCCCACACAGCTGGCTTGATGGGCAGACTCCAGAGCCTCTACTGGCAAAGCCCTTCCTGCAGGTCTCAGAAGTTCAGCTCAAGGAAGTTCAGGTTAAGGGTGGTACATAGGGAGAGAGAGGCAGGTCGCCCAGCTAGCAAAGAGAGACCAGAGCCCAAGCTCTCGAATTTGGAAGCAGAGCTGGGGAACAGAACCAGCTCCCTGTGGCTGACGGTGCAGAACAAATGGACAGCCACGTTCTGGGACAAAGGGAGCTCCGGTGTGGTCTTCAGAGGGCACCCTACTTAGGGAGCAAGATGGTATTTTATCCAGCTGGGCCCAAAAAGCCCTGGCTGATGGCTCTGAGGGCCACGTCAGGAAGACAGGGCTGAGATCACCAAGCCAACAGCCAGTGGTCCAAGACTGTCTGTTGCCCTCTTTGGTCCTCTGTGAGCAACTGAGTATTCACACCCTCCCCCAGAATGCAGCTGTGAATGGGGTCACCCCCTACCTCCATAGGAAGGGCAAACACCTCCTCCACTCAATTATTTCTCTCTCACGCCACCCTTTGAATGATGGAAACTCATATTGTGGAAGGACTTGACTGACAAGTGCCCACCCCGGCTCCCCCATCAGCCCTGCCCTGCAGTGTTGCATTGTCACCTCCCCCCATGACCTCTCTCTCTGCCTGTAGAGCAGAGCCGGGGCATTTCCCTGGCAGATCAGAGCCCAGGTTAAGATCTTGCCTGAACTGCTATAGGAAGAGGCTGTGGTACTGGAGCGGGGAGGGGCTGGTCTCGTCAAGGCCTCTGAGAGCATGAGAGATAATTAAGTGGGCTCCTTGCCAGATTCTCCAGATGTTTAATTAATAGCGAGACGCCCCTGCTCAGCTGTCCGGTTGCAGTGCGATGGGCGAGATTGCTTTGTGCCGGCTCTGCTGTGCAATAGGACGAGGGCAGCTGACAAGGTGCCAGGTTCCGAGCTTCTCTCATGGGGCATTAATTGGCCTCCCTAATGTTCATCTATCTCACCTCGTTCGGCTGCTCCTTTAGGCATCAGGTCATTTAGGCTCTTCCTGCCAATGCTCCCCACCCCATCCCCCTCTTTCTAACTCCTCTCCTAAACGCCTCTTTCCCAGGGACTCCCTCCCAAGGCCCCGAGCCCCCTGACCCCAAGCCGCCAGGACAGTCCCTTTGGTAGGCCTCGGGCCAGTCCCAGTCGGAGTCTCTGCCATTGGGGGCACTGAAGAGCAAACATGAGCATTCAAGGTGCCAGACAGACCATCCTGGGGGCCTCCTTTGACACCCACCACAGATAGAGCGATGCTGCATGGCACACCCTGTGTATGTGTCCCATGTGCCCTGCAGGGACCAGCTCAAGGGGTGAGTTTGGGCTCTAGGCCCAATCAGTCCTTGGCCTCTGCTAAGTGACTTATGTGAGGCCAGTGGCTCAGCGAGGAGTAGAACCCTGGTCGGCTGAATCCGGTGTCCTAGCCAGGAGGCCAGGCTGCTGCCTCAGGAGGATGCTGACCTGGGGCTCTGCCACAGGCCTGCTGCGTGGCTCTTCAGGGCAGGGTCTGTCTGTGTGACACCTCTCACAGTGGGGCTCCCGTTCCAGTTACAGCCTCCAGATGTTGCTGTGATGCAAAGATATGAGCGCCATGCTGGCAATGAGTGCCGTTCGCCATAGCCTATGGACGCCTCTGTGCTGCAGACTCCAGTCCCAAGAGCCTTCATGCCGTGACAACTTGTACTTACTGTGGACCTGGGCCAGATTGGAACCATTAGCCTAGCACAGCTCTGAATGCCATTCCCGCTCCCCTGTGCCCTCCAGAGCCATGGTAACCTGGTTTGGAAGTAGCCAGGAGGTTCTGTTCTGTACAGAAAGTTACCTCGCCCTGCATATCAAACACCGGCATAACTAAGGGGTCGGTAATAAAGCCAGAGTGTGCTGTGTGCCTGCTGTGAAAACATGTTTCCATTGAATTTTGTGTAAGCGCTAACAATAAAGCAAAACATCAATATGGCCGGGCAATCAGGATGAAATTCTTGGCACCGCTCATTGAGTCATTGGAGACTGGTCCACACAGATAAATAGGCCGATCCCACATAACTACTATGCACATGCAGCTGGCTTGTGAGCTGAAAAGTTACTAATCAAGGGGACAACTCTGCTCTTGCGCAATCGATGGTCGATAGCAAGAAAATTAAAAAGGGCCTGACGTACGTTTCCTTCACCTCCCTCCAGCTGTTCTCGCTGGCTGGAGAGCAATTTCTCCGCGAAATGACCGCAGAAGATGATCTTATTGATCCAGCTGGATACATCATCCCTCTTCCGCCAGGCCAGCCGTAACAAGGTAGTCATGTGTGTTTTATGTGAGCTGCCTCGGTGCATGCGTGGAGGAATCATTCGAAACCAAGGCCCCTCAGCTGAGAAGTGAAACCCCAGTTCCCTGCAGCCCCTATCTCTGGTGCCCCTCCGTGGGGGAGTTAAATCTCTTTGCAGGACACTGTCCTGGTACACTGTGTGAGTCGCAGACCTTTCCCAAAGCATCCAGCACTGGCCCCTGTTGGAAAAGGAGTGAAGGTCTGTCCCAGCCGCGTCTAGTATCTCAGGTCCATGAGCTATTGGTATACACTGCATGCGAATCGCAGTGAAGATCTGGCAGGACGGATTTCAATTCGGGTGGTACAAGCCTGGCCGGAAGCACAGGTGTGCTAGCCCATGCCGGGCTCCGAGCCATCATCTCATCACTGCTATTTTTAGCCGTGCTAACTAGATTCAAGCTAGCACAGGTATGTCCACGTGAGCGGCAGACTCTGCTTCCAGCATCGACATGCCCTGCCTCTGCAGGCGTCCAGGGAGAAGGTGATGAGTAGCAGAGGAGGAGGCTGGGGGCAGCTGATTGTGAATGGGCAGGGAGGTTGTCTGGGTGCTGAGCGGGACATGGGGTCTGTGGGGAGGCAGAGGTGGGGAGAGATGACTAGAAGGGGGTGAGGTGCGGGCTGGGTGATGGGGCATGAACAAGGTGGCCTCCTCAAGACGCTGGGTCTCTGCAGATGGAGTTCACATCATGGGAATCTGTGGGGTGGAGTGTGTGTGTGTGGGGAGGGGAAGGGTGGTCACTGTTGCTTTCCACTAATAAAAATCCTTCTCAGCTCCCCTGCCAGCTCAGATACCGTGGTGCAGTAAAGCACATTAGACAGACAGATGCCACCGGTGACCTATTGCCTCTGCAGTAGGGACCAGCTTGGAGCAGCTCCCTGTGCTTCTTCGTTAGGCTGTGTCAGAGGCAGATGACGGCTGTAAAAGGCAGAGGCCCAGCTAACTACAGAGTGACTGAGCTACCCAGCTGCTTACTCGGGCCATGCTGTGCACCCCTCCCTCCCCGCATCTGCCCTTTGGATTATGCAGCTGTTCCCAGAGGCTAATGCTTTGAAAGCCAGACGTCTGCAAGAAGGAAGGAGAAATGGGGTCCAGTGGTCTGAGCACAGGACTGGGGAGCCAGGAGACCTGGGTTCTGCTGTGTGACTTTCAGCAAGTCAGCTGAGCATGCCGTACCTCAGTTTCCCCATGTGTGACATGGCAGTGAACGGCGCTAAGCTGCCCCTAAGGAGGGCTGTGAACTAACTTAGCTTTTGCAGAGCGGTAAGCACCAGTGAGAGGCCAAGGATGAGCATTCCCAGTGTGAGGATGTTACATCAGTTACAAGAAAAGTCTCTTTTCAGTTAAAAACAAAGAATCAGCGCATGGCGTAAATGTGTCACTGGTGTAAGGTGCTGGGTTCAGAGTCCTTGAGACTGGGGTCCTCAAGCTAGAGACAGGAGAGACCAACCAGCCACATGCAGGCGTCTTCCTCATTGTACATTATCTAGCATTTTGTCCTCAGAACAGACAGCAGGACAGCAACCACCCTTCGTGCTGACCGTCAGGGACCACTTCCGGGGAGGGAGGCACTCTGAGACCAAGGTGATGGGCCCAGTATGAAAATCTGAGCAGAACAAAACAGTGCCTCAGTCAGACAGCCTTTCCCATGAGACAGCCTTCTTGGTCCGTGTTTCAAGATGGGTCTGCAGAATATCCTGCTTAGAATGAACGTTGGTAAGACCAAGGCTATAACTGAGGGAGGAGGACTCACCATGAAGGATATTACAGGCGGAGAGCTAGAAGAGTGAAAAAAATTGAAATACCTAGGATCAGTGTGTGACGGGATCCCCGGGGTGCAGCCGGGGACTGTGGGCCCGCTGTGTCCCATTAACTCTCCAGCCTGGGCTGTCATAGAATCATAGAATCATAGAATATCAGGGTTGGAAGGGACCCCTGAAGGTCATCTAGTCCAACCCCCTGCTCAAAGCAGGACCAATTCCCAGTTAAATCATCCCAGCCAGGGCTTTGTCAAGCCTGACCTTAAAAACTTCCAAGGAAGGAGATTCCACCACCTCCCTAGGCAACGCATTCCAGTGTTTCACCACCCTCTTAGTGAAAAAGTTTTTCCTAATATCCAATCTAAACCTCCCCCACTGCAACTTGAAGCCATTACTCCTCGTTCTGTCATCTACTACCATTGAGAACAGTCTAGAGCCATCCTCTTTGGAACCCCCTTTCAGGTAGTTGAAAGCAGCTATCAAATCCCCCCTCATTCTTCTCTTCTGCAGGCTAAACAATCCCAGCTCCCTCAGCCTCTCCTCATAAGTCATGTGTTCTAGACCCCTAATCATTTTTGTTGCCCTTCGCTGGACTCTCTCCAATTTATCCACATCCTTCTTGTAGTGTGGGGCCCAAAACTGGACACAGTACTCCAGATGAGGCCTCACCAATGTCGAATAGAGGGGGACGATCACGTCCCTCGATCTGCTCGCTATGCCCCTACGTATACATCCCAAAATGCCATTGGCCTTCTTGGCAACAAGGGCACACTGCTGACTCATATCCAGCTTCTCGTCCACTGTCACCCCTAGGTCCTTTTCCGCAGAACTGCTGCCTAGCCATTCGGTCCCTAGTCTGTAGCGGTGCATTGGATTCTTCCGTCCTAAGTGCAGGACCCTGCACTTATCCTTATTGAACCTCATCAGATTTCTTTTGGCCCAATCCTCCAATTTGTCTAGGTCCTTCTGTATCCTATCCCTCCCCTCCAGCGTATCTACCACTCCTCCCAGTTTAGTATCGTCCGCAAATTTGCTGAGAGTGCAATCCACACCATCCTCCAGATCATTTATGAAGATATTGAACAAAACCGGCCCCAGGACCGACCCCTGGGGCACTCCACTTGACACCGGCTGCCAACTAGACATGGAGCCATTGATCACTACCCGTTGAGCCCGACAATCTAGCCAGCTTTCTACCCACCCTATAGTGCATTCATCCAGCCCATACTTCCTTAACTTGCTGACAAGAATACTGTGGGAGACCGTGTCAAAAGCTTTGCTAAAGTCAAGAAACAATACATCCACTGCTTTCCCTTCATCCACAGAACCAGTAATCTCATCATAAAAGGCGATTAGATTAGTCAGGCATGACCTTCCCTTGGTGAATCCATGCTGGCTGTTCCTGATCACTTTCCTTTCATGCAAGTACTTCAAGATTGATTCTTTGAGGACCTGCTCCATGATTTTTCCAGGGACTGAGGTGAGGCTGACTGGCCTGTAGTTCCCAGGATCCTCCTTCTTCCCTTTTTTAAAGATTGGCACTACATTAGCCTTTTTCCAGTCATCCGGGACTTCCCCGGTTCGCCACGAGTTTTCAAAGATAATGGCCAATGGCTCTGCAATCACAGCCGCCAATTCCTTCAGCACTCTCGGATGCAACTCGTCCGGCCCCATGGACTTGTGCACGTCCAGCTTTTCTAAATAGTCCCTAACCACCTCTATCTCCACAGAGGGCTGGCCATCTCTTCCCCATTTTGTGATGCCCAGCGTAGCAGTCTGGGAGCTGTCCTTGTTAGTGAAAACAGAGGCAAAAAAAGCATTGAGTACATTAGCTTTTTCCACATCCTCTGTCACTAGGTTGCCTCCTCCATTCATTAAGGGTCCCACACTTTCCTTGGCTTTCTTCTTGTTGCCAACATACCTGAAGAAACCCTTCTTGTTACTCTTGACATCTCTTGCTAGCTGCAGCTCCAGGTGCGATTTGGCCCTCCTGATTTCATTCCTACATGCCCGAGCAATATTTTTATACTCTTCCCTGGTCATATGTCCAACCTTCCACTTCTTGTAAGCTTCTTTTTTATGTTTAAGATCCGCTAGGATTTCACCGTTAAGCCAAGCCGGTCGCCTGCCATATTTACTATTCTTTCGACTCATCGGGATGGTTTGTCCCTGTAACCTCAACAGGGATTCCTTGAAATACAGCCAGCTCTCCTGGACTCCTTTCCCCTTCAAGTTAGTCCCCCAGGGGATCCTGGCCATCCGTTCCCTGAGGGAGTCGAAGTCTGCTTTCCTGAAGTCCAGGGTCCGTATCCTGCTGCTTACCTTTCTTCCCTGCGTCAGGATCCTGAACTCAACCAACTCATGGTCACTGCCTCCCAGATTCCCATCCACTTTTGCTTCCCCCACTAATTCTACCTGGTTTGTGAGCAGCAGGTCAAGAAAAGCGCCCCCCCTAGTTGGCTCCTCTAGCACTTGCACCAGGAAATTGTCCCCTACGCTTTCCAAAAACTTCCTGGATTGTCTATGCACCGCAGTATTGCTCTCTCACCATGCTTTGCTAGTGACAAGCAGCAAACCCCTCCAGGCGCTGTGATCACTCAGTGCAACTGTATGCGGAGCCCCACACCCAGCTAGATTGCATGAATGCTCCCAGAGCCGGTCATGAATCACACAGAGAAAGGTACCAGCCAAATCCCCCCCAGCTCTGTACCTCAGGAATATACCGTCTTGCACTGCTCGAGACAAGCATTGCACGTTTATTAATTGGTTCACCACTTCATCAATGGAAAGTGAACATACACCAGCCTTTGCGAACCTAAGCAGGTTCACCAGACATGTCAGGCAAACTCACTGGTAAAGATAAACAGTAAAACAAGTTTATTGATTTTAGATTTTAATTGATTATAAGTGACAGGCAAAAAGTTAGAGTTCATTACCAAAATAAAATAAAATAAAATAAAATATAAGCACGCAGTCTAAACTCTCAACCCTATTAGACTGGGTGTTGCGGTTCAAATACAAGACAGGACAAGCTTTAAGCAAGCAAGCAGGCTGGTCTGCCGACGGCTGCTCCGCCTGTCAGCTTTTCCACCCTCTCCTTTATTTCTCTCTCTCCCCCCCATGCATTACATACTCCAACAGATAAAAGGAATACACTGGCTTTGCATAATATTCTTATTTACCAATTTCTATCTACCACATTCCTTGCTCTCAGGCCTTGAGCCCAGTCCTGGGAGGCTTCCCACGGTTCATGTCATCTGGGCGAGATTCCAAGGTTCATGCCCTTGAGAGGAGCCGTGTGTGCACTGCTCCTACACAACACTCCGGGTGTGCCCTGAATGTTGCCAAGTGCATGAACCCCGTATGAATCCTACATCCCCTACTTTTTTGTTTATTTGTGCTCGGCCATCTCATGGTAGCCATCAGTTTGCTTTTGCAAGCCATTAACTTCCGGACAGACAAGGTCATAACTCGTGGAGCCTGCCAGGGCGGGTCTCGACAAAGCCTTAACAAAAAGGAAATAGATTGCACACAGCAACAGCAAAAAATAAGCCCAAGAAGGTAAAGTGTAGTTGGCCGGGCCCCAATTAGCCATGCTAGAGTACTGGGAAGAGAGGTTTGCGTAAGCAGCGAGCATCGTCTCATTCCCTATTTCCTCAGGGTGATGACATACTGGAATAAGGCACGTACCTAACAATTCTTCAGCTGCTACAAAATCAAATAAACAAAAGTGGGTAACATTTGCTATTGAAGCCAATCTTTCCCATAGGTTATATGTCATTCGGGCCCGTAACGGAGGAGGCGCTCCCGAGTCAACCCCTACAGGAAACAGCAGGCACATAAGGCACACAATCAATACAGAATTAGCAGTGATTTGGGCGAGAATGGCCACAAACAGAGTCTCAGGAGTCTCTGGCTGTTGGTTTGCTGCCAGTCTTCGTTGAGCCGCGGCGACCAATGCTTTTACTGCTCCCCATATCATGGGCTGGCTTGGGACGCTACGTCTCCTCCGTCTCCGTCCTGCCGTTGTCGACCCGGGAGGAACCGCGTTCTCCTCCAAGGTCAGCTGAAACTCCGGTATGGGGTTCGACAGCCCCTGGTGCCACGCCATGCTCTTTCAGTGCCGGTCGCACACACCAGGCCGGAACCCACAACGGTCCTGCAGGGAGAGACACAGCAGCATATCCCCGACCCCAAGTAATTAAAGGTACTGGGCCCAACCATTGCGGTTCGGGCAGCTGACGGTAATAGACACGTGGTCTTTCCAGTACCTCAGACTTATGAAAATGCCGATCCGCGGGGGTCTGCTGATCTGCGTTCAGCGTTAAATTATTTAAAGTAAACAAAAGGATATGCAATTGTTGCTGAATGTCTCCTAAGGTTCGGAGACGCAGCTCCCCTTGTTTTGATTGTTTGTCAAGCAAGGTTTTTAGCGTGCGATTTGCACGTTCAACAATAGCTTGGCCTGTGGAATTATAAGGGATCCCGTGTTTGAGACGGACGTCCCATTGGGCACAAAAGGTGGATAGGGCTGTGGAGCAATAGGCTGGGGCATTATCTGTTTTTATCTGGCTCGGGCGACCCATAACAGCAAAACAGGCTAGCAAATGGTGAATAACTTTGGGAGTGGCTTCCCCATGTTGTGGGGTCGCCCAAAGGAATCCCGAATAGGTATCAATGGAAACATGTAAAAACGAATAGGGGCGGA
Organism: Eretmochelys imbricata; assembly: GCF_965152235.1. Taxonomy (NCBI): domain Eukaryota; kingdom Metazoa; phylum Chordata; order Testudines; family Cheloniidae; genus Eretmochelys; species Eretmochelys imbricata. The sequence goes on along the minus strand of NC_135576.1, from coordinate 3,546,713 downwards.
ATTGTGGCACGTGAGTGACATCCATTTGCCACAGCTGATTCGCTGTGGTACCTCTGGGGTTAACGGCATAAGAAAAGGTAGGGGCAGCAGCAGCACAGTGGGGGCAGGAACGAACAATAGAACGTGCATGATCAGCAGGAATGTGAAACTGTCAGGCTAAAACAGAGGCAGACTGATGAAAAAGGAATGGCTTTCAATGGGGTCAGAAAAGAGGGAATTTACCTGACCACGTAACGCGCGATTGGCGCGTGCATTGCCTTCAGTGAGCAGCCCAGGCAGAGGGGTATGACTGCGAATATGAGCAACAAAATAAGGGAAATTACGAGTGGTGAGGAGATACTGTAAGGACAAAAACAGGCGAAAAAGGTCCGCATCAATCTGAGGGGTGAGGAGGGCAAGGGGTAAATGATCAATTACCTGATAAACATAATGCGTGTCCACGATCAAATTAAAGGGACAATCAGCAAAAAGTTGAAAGGCCAAAATAACAGCAGCTAGTTCCAAGGACTAGTGAAGGTCTCCAAGCGCTGTGTATGCAAATGTTGTTGTACAAGTGAATGAAGCGCTTTCAGCTTTTCTAGGGGGAGGGGCCACTGGTCAATCCATACGGGCTCTAAGGATTGCCATACCAATGGTAATGCGGAGGGCAAGGTGGGTGGGGGAGGGTTTTGGGCCAGTATATATTAATATCGAGGGTGGTGTCCAGCTTTACAAATAAGTCACGGCCCCAAATATTGAGGTGGACAGGGAGCACAAAAGGGCAGATCGTAGCAAGGGCACGGCTTCCTGGTTTAGAGACCGTGACCCAAGACAAGCTTTGGCGCCCGGGTTTGCTGCCCCCGGTCCTCCACAACTCTTTAGAAGGAACTGTTGGCCAACTAACCAGCCAGTCCTGATCACGAATCACCGTAATGTCAGCTCCAGTGTCCACCAGCCCTGTAAAAGGAAAATTATTTAAAAGAAGTGTTAACTGAGGTTTCGAGAGGCAGAGCGTCATTGTTAGAGCAACAAGTTGAGAGGACGTGTCGTGAGGCGGTGACTGAGAGAGCGTCGATCCAAAGCCGCCTCCGCCCCGGGCTCGATCCTCTGCGGCTGGCATCTGATAGGGAACTAAAATCAATTGTGCAATTGACCGTCCACACGGGAGCGACTGTGGAAGATGGGTCCACACCTGAACCTTAATAACGCCGGTGTAATCGGCGTCAATGACCCCTGGGATGGCAAAAAAAACCCTGGTTCCCAGCGTGTGAGCGAGGGAGAACCAGACCCACAAATCCGGCAGGGAGAGGTTCCGTCACCTGTGTAGGTATGGCGCAAACCTCCCCCGGCAACTGAAAATCAGCGTCCTCCTGCATAATCAAATCAAGCCCTGCACTTCCGGCAGTTGCTGCCCTCATGGAGTCTATGGATTTTAAGGCAGAGGAACAGTTGTCTGAGTGGGAAACACCCCCGTTTGGTCCTGGGTTCGGGGGGGACCCGTCATGAAGTTTCCTGACCCGCTACGACACTGATTAGCCCAGTGATAGCCCTTCCGACACTTGGGGCACTTCTTTGAGGGGCGGGCGGGCGCCGTCGATGAGCGGCACTCCCGTTGAAAGTGACCCTCCTTACCACAGCAGTAACAACGCTTCCCCTCCTTCCCACTTTCCCGCAGGGCGGCGGCCAGAACCCCAGCTTTATGGGCTTGGGTTCCGATGTTTTGGCACGCCCGCAGCATGTCCGACAGCTCTAGAACGCCAGCGGCTTGTGCCGCCTGGAGAGCACGGCGGCAATCCTCGTTCGCATTTTCAACCGCCATTTTTAACAGAATCTCCTGAGCTGCCGCAGGGTTATCCACCTGCCAGAGGATAGCCTCCTGCAATCTGTTGGTAAAATCCATAAAGGACTCTGATGCACCCTGACGGATACTGGCAAAGCTTTCGGTAGGCTTGCCTGAATCCGGGACCTTCCGGAAAGCATGCTGGGCGCAGGCAGAAATAATGGGGAAGACGGCCTGAGGGAGTTGAGACTGCATCTGAATGGTAGCAAACGGGCTCTCCCCTGCTAACTGCTCATAAGTGACACCTTGCGCTATATATACCTGGGCTTGGCGTTCCGCCATCTGCCGATACTCACTAAGCCAAATAACATACTGACTGGGCGTCAGCATCATGCGCAACAGCGCCTTCCAATCTTCAGGGACCAGGGTGTACCCAGTACCTAGCCCTTCAAGGAGACCACGTACATACGTGCTAGTGAGGCCGAACTCGCGAATCGCTTTCTTTACCTCTCTGATCACTGACTAAGGCAAACTGACCCAGTTTGCAAGCTGGTTGCCCTGGCCATCATCCTGCCAGGTCACCGGGCAAACTGAGACCAGATCAGCTAATTCCTCTGCTGTAAGATCTGGGCGAGTCTTCGTTGCGTGAACCATTTGTTGCACCAGCGAAAGCCCCTGAGCAGACGTGGATGATCCCCCGGGGGGCCCCGGAGCATGGGGCCCCACGGGGGGACGGTGATCACACACCGGCTCCGGTGGGGAAGGCAAGGGAGGCGGTGGTAATTGAGGCACTGGGGGCGAAGCAGGGGGAGGGATGGTTGCAGGAGCGGACGGGGGTGGCAAGATCGGCAGCCCCTCTATTGGCACGAGGGAGGGCCTTTCCGAGGCGACACGCTGTATCGCGTCGCGGCAGAGGTGCCAGGCATGTAAAGCCTGCACGGGCGCCCGAGGCTCTTTGTGCTCTTTGTCTGGCCCAACCGCTCCCAATTCGCTAGCTTAAGGGTTCTGGCTTCAGGGTACCACGGGCATTGGGCACTCACCTCCTGTAGCAGGAGAGTGAGTTCTCGAGTGGGGCAATCATGCTGAGCCTTACGCAGCAAATACTGTAGCTCATTGCGGTGTTGCACTTGCAAAGCAGAGAGGGAGCTTCCCATACTTACCACAACGAAAAATACTCACCGGGATCCGCGAAGCGGATGAGTGACGCGTCTGAAACCCTTGCCGGGCGAGGTGAGTGCTGAGGGCCCCACGTTTGGGCACCAGTTGTTGCGGTTCAAATACAAGACAGGACAAGCTTTAAGCAAGCAAGCAGGCTGGTCTGCTGACAGCTGCTTTGCCTGTCAGCTTTTCCACCCTCTCCTTTATTTCTCTCTCTCCCCCCACGCATCACATACTCCAACAGATGAAAGGAATACACTGGCTTTGTTTAACATTCTTATTTACCAATTTCTATCTACCGCATTCCTTGCTCTCGGGCCTTAAGCCCAGTCCTGGGAGGCTTCCCACGGTTCATGTCATCTGGGCGGGATTCCAAGGTTCATGCCTTTGAGAGGAGCCGTGTGTGCACTGCTCCTACACAACACTCCGGGTGTGCCCTGAATGTTGCCAAGTGAATGAACCCCGTATGAATCCTACAACTGGGCAACATCTAGATTAAGCAGTTTTTATCACCCCACTGCATAAGATAGTGCAGTTCATAGTACACAGGTTTCGCTGTTGAAGTCTGGGCCAGTCTCCTCTGTTGGAATCTTCAGTCTTCTCATTGTCCTTGTTGCTTGCAGTGTAGGTGGGGGAAGGAGAAAGGCGAAACATGGGGCCCCAGTGCTCTGTTTTATACCCCTAGTCCATGTGCTTGGAGAACACAAGTCCAGGCATGTCTGGTGGGCACTTCTGAATCAAAAGGTGAAGCAACACCCCGGTGTGTCTCCTGTGAGTGAGTCATTGAATTGTAATTCCTCTGCTGGACAATGGCTGATGTTGTCTGTTCAACACCCACCTGGGCACTGGTTACTTCCCTTGCCATTGTCTCTGGAGAGCTAATATCTGGGCACTTCCCAAACCCACAGCATATTTTAGTGAAAACCGTACAACACAATTCTTATAATTTCATATGCGTGATGATTTACATATTTAGATAGAACAGTGGCTTTCAGCAGATCATAACCTTTCCCCTGATACCTCACACGGCCTGCTTTATATGCAATGTCACAATTATATATAAATGAGGAACATGGGGTGACACGGTGCTCCCCCAAGGTATAGAGTGTCGCACAGTGCTTGCTGACCTTGGTGCTCTCCTGAGTGATGCTTGGCTTCCTACCAAAGCTGCGTGGTGCCAATGGTGACCCCAGTTCTCTGTGACAAAAAGATGCCAGTAAAGTTAAAAGGTAGAGTGTATAAAATGGTAATTCAACCCATCTTCACATATGGAACAGAGACTAGGCCTGCCACGAGGAAGGAAATCAGCGTGCTCTCCACCATGGAAATGAAGATGTTGAGATGGTCAAGTGGTTGGACCCAAACCCGCCCTGACAGGAAATGAAACAAAGTTGCAAAGGGCCTAATATGGGTTGCTCCAATTGAAGACAAGTTGAGGGCAGCTAGGCTGCATTGGCATTGGCATATCTAGCACAGGCCTGAGAGTTATATTGGTAGGGTGGCCTTTGCAATGGTTATGGATGGAAGACGACCACAGAGGAGACCAAAGTCTTGGTACATGGACTAGATATCAGCAGATCTCAGAAAGTTAATCTGCACGACTGCCTGGCATATGATCATGAGTTTTGGAAGAAGGCTATTTACGGATTCCAAGGCCAGAGGGGACCATTAGGATCATCTAGTCTGACCACCTGTAGAACACAGGCCAGAGAACTGCCCCACAATAATTCCTGGAGCAGATCTTTTACAAAAACAACCAATCTTGATTTTAAAATTGTCAGTGATGGAGAATCCACCATGACCCTTGTTCCAATGGTTAATTACCCTCCCTGTTAAATGTACACCTTATTTCCAGTCTGAATTTGTCTAGCTTCAACACCCCGCCACTGGATTGGGGGGAGGGATAGCTCAGTGGTTTGAGCATTGGCCTGCTAAACCCAGGGTTGTGAGTTCAATCCTTGAGGGGGCCATTTAGGGATTTGGGGCAAAAATTGGGGATTGGTCCTGCTTTGAGCAGGGGGTTGGACTAGATGACCTCCTGAGGTCCCTTCCAATCCTGATATTCTATGATTGTGTTAGCCCTTTCTCTGCTCGAGAAGTATTTGTATTCTCTGCTTTATTAAGTATTTGTTCCCCATGTAGGTACTTCTTCATTGTAATCAAGTCAACCCTTAACCTCCCCTTTGTTAAACTAAATAGACTGAGCTCTGTGAGTCTAATCACTCTAAGGCAGATTTTCTCATCCTTTAATCATTCTCGTGGCTCTTCTCTGAACCCTCTCCAATTTATCAACATCCTTCTGGAATTGTGGGCCCCAGAACCGGACACAGGATTCCAGCAGCGGTTGCACCAGTGCCAAACACAGAGGTAAAACAACCTCTCTGCTCCTCCATTAGCCCTTTTGGCCACAGAGTCACCTTGGTAGCTCACGTTCAGCTGATTATCCACCATGACCCTATAAAAGTCTCCAACCCTGAATAGGGAAGTGGCAAGAAAGAAGGAGACTGCAGAATGCCCTGCTCTGTGTCACACATACATGTGCAGCGATCACAAATGTTTCCATTTACCTCACGGGCCTTCGCGGCCAGCCGCAGGCATCAGAAGAAGGAACCAGAACTTTCTGCTACAAATAAGAGGGATTGACCATTTCAGCTAAAGGAAGTGGAATATTGGGATGTATAGCCTTTGTGCGGGCTTCCAAACACTAGAGGGTGACATACTCACAGATACGTCGCCAAGTCTGGTGTTCCATCCAGCAGAGGGCAGTAGTGGGCACAGACACACAGTACGTTACAGCTGGCTGGGAGGGAGAGGGGCTGGATCACCTGTAGGTGACCAGACAGCAAATATGAAAAATTGGGACGGGGATGGGGAGTAATAGGAGCCTATTCAAGAAATAGGAGCCAGATCCTGATACCCTCACTTGTACTGAGTACTACTTCACTCTGAAAAGTCCCATTAGAACAATGGGCTACTCATGGTGTCAGATATTACACTGCCTGAGTATGGGTCTCAGAATCTGGCCCTTATAGAGGGACATTGATCCTGGGAAAGGGTCTCAAATCTCCCTGGTTTAAGTCATTTGCCTTTTACTCATGATACACCTTCCTTTTTACCCCAACTTGTTAATCCCCAGAGCTGCATGTGCTTAGTTCACACTGGCAGGATCTACATGGGTGAGTTAGTACTCAACACATTGGTGTGCTTTAGAGATCGCACTCCTGTGGTGGGCATTACCACGCTGTGTGGGCATACCCCTACCAATCGAACTAAGTGTAATAAAGATGGGAGGATGACTTGATTAAGGATCCAGCAGGAGAAACTGGGCTCAGAGGGGATGGTGGAGAGGAGAGGGACTGATTAAGACTCAGATAGCTTCAGGAACAGCGGTCCCTTCCCTGAGTCTGGACCAGGACTTAGGGGGAGCCCATGAGTGGACACTAAACAGTCTATATTTTAGTCTATTCTATTTTATTCTGTTCTCTATAGGTTCTTATACCATGCTCATTACCATAGGCTCTGAGTGCATTAAGCAATGTAACTTACATCTGTCACGTGTTGTTTATTCTCTCCTTCTCTCCCCAGGGGAGAAGTGTGAGCTGTGGAGTGTCTTGTTTTGGTAGGTGTTTTTTTAGATATACATGTTGCTCTATGTTTGTTAGAGAAGGCAAGGTCAAAAAATGTGTCTGGCACTTGGAGCAGAAGGTGGGGAGGTTTGGGATGGGCCTTAGTTCCTGGGGGAGGTCATCCCCTGGTCTGGGACTGGCCCTGGAGAAAGTTCTGTTTCTCCCACACAGATGAGATTTACTCTTATTGGAGAGTTCCACTCGGCAAGAGGAGTTATCAACCATGGTTTTCATCCTGAAACTTTAGATTCTTTTAGATACCCTGGGCCCAAGCCATGGAGCACCTTGTAGATAAGGACCGAGACTGCCCACCAGCACCACCTCTGTCATGCTTGAGTTCAGCTGTTGCTTATCCAGGAGTTGATCTCGTCCAAATGCTGGGCCATCTTGATGCTAGTGGTGTGGTCGCATGTGGTGAAGGGTAGGTAGATCTGCATAGTGCTGGCCCTGGAATCCATGCTGTCTGATCGGGCCACCTAGTGGCTGTATGCAAACCTTGAAAAGGACCAGAGAGTTCATCCTTGCGGAACATCCCCATCCTGAACGTGTGCGTTCTTTTCAGGGAAGCAGGAGGGCAGTTTTTCACAGCGCTTGGTGCTCAGCTTTAATGTAGATTGTGGCTACTCAGGTACCACTCTGGATAGCTCCTGAGGGCGGGATTCGGCATCTTCAGTGGAGGTTGATGGGAAGGTTCTCTGGGCCTGTAATACAGCCTCAGTATGGAGGAATCATTATCTTTCATCCCATTTGTTTCAGCCTTTGTTTTCTGCTATCAGCGCTTGAGTGTCCAGCCCTCTCTCTTCCTCTGGTGCAGGATGACAGAAAACCCAGGAGACCTGTGTGGCCAATGGGGAGGAGGGGGCTGATGTGTCAATGATTGAGGCTATCATGCAATGATAGTGATTCACCAGTTCCTCAACTCCTCATCCAGTGGGTGAGGTGCTGCTATGCTTTAGCAGGCTTTGGAATTTGGTGGAATCCAGGAGCCTTTGTGGTTGAATCAGGATCAAGGGTCTTTCTTGTTGCCTGGGAGAACTCTGACCACTGAGATGATGGTCTGCCCAGGACAGTGGCTGGGTTGTGGTGTCCTCAGTATTGACATCTAGGCACCATCAGGGCAAGGGTGTGAGTTGGACCAGGGATGACCTATGAAAGTCCTAGGGAGGCAAGTGAGTTTGGGGGATTTTGCATGACTGGCCTTGTCGATATGCATGTTAAGCTGTCCTAATACAAGTCAGGTATTTCCCCACCATTACCAACCAGGGGCGGCCCTAGACTAGCTGCCAGCAACTGGTGCCCTTGGCGAACCATGCAATCGGCGCCCCCCCAAACCCCAAGGGCAGATCTAGGCTGCGGTTTTTGGTAAACTGGGAAACATTTTGTCCCTTTTTTCCTTTTAATGTTTTGTAAGCATTTTTTTTTAAACAGAGGCTTAATTATTTGGTTTGTCCATCCGTCCATCTGTCCAACCAATGTTTCTGAGATCAGACAAAATAGAGACATGAAATTTTCAGAATAGATTTGTATATGACATCTAGATGATATTTCAGTCCGATTTCAAATAAAAATGCCTTAAAAATGTTAATTATAATTTGTATTATTACAAATCCAAAATCATCCATTACTCTATCCTGCTTTAACTGCCCTTACCACCACATCCAATACAGAAAGAAATAAGAAAACTCTTCAATGAACTTTAACTTGTATTTACAAAACACTCCGAATAAAAAACGCTCTGTGCTCTTAAAACATGACTTTTCTTGCTTTAAGTTTTGAAAATCCAGTCACTAGTTCTTTTAGATCCAGTTTTCCAGCTATTTCATGCTCTATTGACATTGTGGCAAGTCTAACAAGTTCTCTCTTGCTCGATTGTTGAACGCAGATATGTTTTTATCAATTTTAACTTTGAGAAGCTACGTTCCCCACAAGCTACGGAAACTGGCAAAGTTAAAAGAATGCATAGAGCTATACAAATGTTTGGAAAACTGTGAGTTTATTTTCACAAACAAACTTCAGTACTTCTTCAGGAGTGGAATGTTCCTTAAGTTGTTTTGAAAAAGCCTGAAGCTCACTACACAAATCTGTAGCATCAATGTCTTTTGAATTTTCATGAGTCAATGCCGACTCCAGTTTTATACAAAATTCTCTTATCTGTTTTGCTGTTTTCTTTTGCAAGCTGTGGATATCATATAGAAAGCCAAATACTGACTCTAGCTGCTGCATCTGTTGAAATCTTTCATCAACTGAGTGAATAGCAGTATCAAGACCTGCGAAGTAGAAATTCACTTTGAACCTTTGTTTTGGGTTCTGAATGGGTGTGTCTCGTCCATCATATGAAAACTGCTGTTTCTTTTGCTGAATGCAAACTAGCTGTGGTTCAAATTCTGTCGGAAAGTCTGTTTCTTCAGCAAGCTCGAGAGAATCTACCAGTGTTCTTTTGAACCCTTCTGAACCCTTTTGAACCCTTCTGAACCCTTCTGAACCCTTCTGAACCCTTTTGAACCCTTCTGCATTCCTCCAGAATATTTTTAGTTTGCTGCGGTTTTTGGATAGCAGAATGTATGTTCAAGTTCTTTTCCTGAAGCTGCGTACTAGTAAGGTTAATCTCGAAAAGGATATTATACCACAAAATGAGTGAAGTCACAAATTTGAACTTGGAAAGGCCATTTGCAAGAGCTTCTGCATCTAAACATGCCATATTGCCAGATGATCCAGTAAAGGTAATGTCATAAATATAAAGGGAAGGGTAAACCCCTTTAAAATCCCTCCCGGCCAGAGGAAAAATCCTCTCACCTGTAAAGGGTTAAGAAGCTAAAGGTAACCTCGCTGGTACCTGACCAAAATGACCAATGAGGAGACAAGATACTTTCAAAAGCTGGGAGGAGGGAGAGAAACAAAGGGTCTGTGTCTGTCTGTATGCTGCTTTTGCTGGGGATAGAACAGGAATGGAGTCTTAGAACTTTTAGTACGTAATCTAGCTAGGTATGTGTTAGATTATGATTTCTTTAAATGGCTGAGAAAGGAACTGTGCTGAATAGAATGACTATTCCTGTCTGTGTGTCTTTTTTGTAACTTAAGGTTTTGCCTAGAGGGATTCTCTATGTTTTGAATCTAATTACCCTGTAAGGTATCTACCATCCTGATTTTACAGAGGGGATTTCTTTACTTCTATTAAAAGTCTTCTTGTAAGAAAACTGAATGCTTTTTCATTGTTCTCAGATCCAAGGGTTTGGGTCTGTGGTCACCTATGCAAATTGGTGAGGATTTTTACCAAACCTTTCCCAGGAAGTGGGGTGCAAGGGTTGGGAGGATTTTGGGGGGAAAGACATGTCCAAACTACGTTTCCCAGTAAACCCAGTTAGAGTTTGGTGGTGGCAGTGGAGATCCAGGGACAAAGGATAAAATTAATTTGTACCTTGGGGAAGTTTTAACCTAAGCTGGTGAAAGTAAGCTTAGGAGGTTTTCATGCAGGTCCCCACATCTGTACCCTAGAGTTCAGAGTGGGGGAGGAACCTTGACAGGTAGTATCATCAGAAATTTCAATTAGGGCATCATAAATGTTTCCAAGTTCATAGCGCAAAGAGGCTTCAAAGCATCAATGCGACTCTCCCATCTTGTCTGACTAAGTGGTTTCCCAGTTAGAGAATTCACATGGCAAGTCAGAATCTCCCAACGGCATGCTGAGCCTGAGAAAAACATATAAACACGTTGCACCAGGTCAAAGAAACTGCTTGCCTCCAAACAGCATCTAGCAGCATCATTGACAACCAAATTCATAGGAATCATAGGATATCAGGGTTAGAAGGGACCTCAGGAGGTCATCTAGTCCAACCCCCTGCTCAAAGCAGGACCAATTCCCAATTTTTGCCCCAGATCCCTAAATGGCCCCCTCAAGGATTGAGCTCACAACCCTGGGTTTAGCAGGCCAATGCTCAAACCACTGAGCTATCCCTCCCCCAAATTCAGAGAATGCGCACTGCAAGGAACGAAAAAGTCCCTAGGATTGATTTCCACCATTCTCCTTTGCACACCATTGTCTTTACCCTTCATATTTCTCCCATTATCATAGCCTTGGCCACGTAAGTTTTCAACAGATAATGACATTGTTTCAGTCATAAATGCTCCAGTCGTCTCCTTCAGTGGTACAAAGCCCAAAAAATGTTCCTTTATGAGCACTTCAGCATTATCTTCATCTGCAGACTTTTCCATATCCACAAAACGAATGATCATCGTCATTTATTCAACATAGAGACTAACCAATTTATTTGAGCATAAGTTTTCGTGAGCTACAGCTCACTTCATCGGATGCATTCAGTGGAAAATACAGTGAGGAGATTTATAGACACACAGAACATGAAAAAATGCATGTTATCATACACACTGTAAGGAGAGTGATCACTTAAGATGAGCTATTACCAGCAGGAGAGTGGGGGGGAGATGGGGGAGAAAACCTTTTGTAGTGATAATCAAGGTGGGCCATTGCCAGCAGTTAACAGGAATGTCTAAGGAGCAGTGGGGGTTGTGGGGGGGGGGGGAGGAATAAACATGGGGAAATAGCTGCAGAACCACCTGATCAACATCCTCTACAGCAAACAGGGAAAGATTAAGAATGAGCTCTCAAAACTGGAGACTCTCATAAAAAACCAGCCTTCCACACAAACTTCCTCGTGGCTGGACTTTACAAAAACTAGACAAGCCATTTACAACACACACTTTGCTTCTCTACAAAAGAAAAAGGACACTAAACTATCTAAACTACTACATGCCACAAGAGGCCACAGCAATGGTTCCCTTAACCCACCCAGCAATATTGTCAATCTATCCAACTATACAATTAGTCCAGCAGAAGAAGCTGTCCTATCTCGGGGCCTCTCCTTCTGCCCCTCCACCCCCATGAACATGATACAGTTCTGTGGTGACCTAGAATCCTATTTTTTACGTCTCCGACTCAAGGAATATTTCCAACACACCTCTGAACAACATACTAATCCACAGAGACCTTCCTACCAACACTACAGTAAGAAGGATTCTAGGTGGACTCCTCCTGAAGGTCGAAACAACAGACTGGACTTCTACATAGAGTGCTTCCGCCGACGTGCACAGGCTGAAATTGTGGAAAAGCAGCATCACTTGCCCCATAACCTCAGCCATGCAGAACACAATGCCATCCACAGCCTCAGAAACAACTCTGACATCATAATCAAAAAGGCTGACAAAGGAGGTGCTGTTGTCATCATGAATAGGTCGGAATATGAACAAGAGGCTGCTCGGCAGCTATTACCCTCTGATCCCACTGAGGATTACCAAAAGAAACTACAGCATTTGCTCAAGAAACTCCCTGAAAAAGCACAAGAACAAATCCGCACAGACACACCCCTGGAACCCTGACCTGGGGTATTCTATCTGCTACCCAAGATCCATAAACCTGGAAATCCTGGGCGCCCCATCATCTCAGGCATTGGCACCCTGACAGCAGGATTGTCTGGCTATGTAGACTCCCTCCTCAGGCCCTATGCTACCAGCACTCCCAGCTATCTTCGAGACACCACTGATTTCCTGAGGAAACTACAATCTGATGAAGTGAGCTGTAGCTCACGAAAGCTTATGCTCAAATAAATTGGTTAGTCTCTAAGGTGCCACAAGTACTCCTTTTCTTTTTGCGAATACAGACTAACATGGCTGTTACTCTGAATACAATCCATCGGTGACCTTCCTGAAAACACCATCCTGGCCACTATGGATGTAGAAGCCCTCTACACAAACATTCCACACAAAGATGGACTACAAGCCATCAAGAACAGTATCCCCGATAATGTCACGGCAAACCTGGTGGCTGAACTTTGTGACTTTGTCCTCACCCATAACTATTTCACATTTGGGGACAATGTATACCTTCAAATCAGCGGCACTGCTATGGGTACCCGCATGGCCCCACAGTATGTCAACATTTTTATGGCTGACTTAGAACAACGCTTCCTCAGCTCTCATCCCCTAATGCCCCTACTCTACTTGCGCTATATTGATGACATCTTCATCATCTGGACCCATGGAAAAGAAGCCCTTGAGGAATTCCACCATGATTTCAACAATTTCCATCCTACCATCAACCTTAGCCTGGACCAGTCCACACAAGAGATCCACTTCCTGGACAGTACGGTGCTAATAAGCGATGGTCATATAAACACCATCCTATACCGAAACCTACTGACCGCTATGCCTACCTACATGCCTCCAGCTTTCACCCAGACCACACCACACGATCCATCGTCTACAGCCAAGCTCTACGATACAACCGCATTTGCTCCAACCCCTCAGACAGAGACAAACACCTACAAGATCTCTATCAAGCATTCTTACAACTACAGTACCCACCTGCTGAAGTGAAGAAACAAATTGACAGAGCCAGAAGAGTACCCAGAAGTCACCTACTACAGGACAGGCCCTACAAAGAAAATAACAGAACGCCACTAGCCATCACCTTCAGCCCCCAACTAAAACCTCTCCAATGCATCATCGAGGATCTACAACCTATCCTGAAGGACGACCCATCGCTCTCATAGATCTTGGGAGGCAGGCCAGTCCTTGCCTACAGACAGCTCCCCAACCTGAAGCAAATACTCACCAGCAACCACACACCACACAACAGAACCACTAACCCAGGAACCTATCCTTGCAACAAAGCCCGTTGCCAACTGTGTCCACATATCTATTCAGGGGACACCATCATAGGGCCTAATCACATCAGCCACACTATCAGAGGCTCGTTCACCTGCACATCTACCAATGTGATATATGCCATCATGTGCCAGCAATGCCCCTCTGCCATGTACATTGGTCAAACTGGACAGTCTCTACGTAAAAGAGTAAATGGACACAAATCAGATGTCAAGAATTATAACATTCATAAACCAGTCGGAGAACACTTCAATCTCTCTGGTCACTCGATTACAGACCTAAAGGTCGCAATGTTACAACAAAAAGACTTCAGAAACAGACTCCAGCGAGAGACTGCTGAGTTGGAATTAATTTGCAAACTGGATACAATTAACTTAGGCTTGAATAAAGACTGGGAGTGGATGGGTCATTACACAAAGTAAAACTATTTCCCCATGTTTATTCCCCTCCACCACCCCCCACTGCTCCTTAGATGTTCCTGTTAACTGCTGGCAATGGTCCACCTTGATTATCATTACAAAAGGTTTTCTTCCCCGCCCCCACCACCCTTCCCCCGCTCTCCTGCTGGTAATAGCTCACCTTACCTGATCACTCTCCTTACAGTGTGTATGATAACACCCATTGTTTCATGTTCTGTGTGTATATAAATCTCCTCACTGTATTTTCCACTGAATGCATCCGATGAAGTGAGCTGTAGCTCACGAAAGCTTATGCTCAAATAAATTGGTTAGTCTCTAAGGTGCCACAAGTCCTCCTTTTCTTTTTGCGAATACAGACTAACACGGTTGCTACTCTGAAACCTGTCATTTATTCAACATGACTCACATCTGGTGTACAGTCCAGTTTTATTGAAAAGCATTTTGCAGATTGGGCAGCTTCTACAATTTTCTTTTCAATGGCATTTGCTAGGATTTGATTCACTTCATTCTGCTTATTTTTTCCTAAGTAATGAACCTGTGTTTCATGATCAGTTATTTTACGTAGATGCTCCTTAATGACTGGATCAAACAAAGCTAGGTAGTCAACAAATTTTTAAAAGTTTCCATTACCTGGAGTGTATAATTTTTCATTTCTACCCGCGGCCACGGAATGCTAAATTTTGCCCACCGAGAACTCTCACTAAAGCAATCAGATGCTCTAATATTTGTTGCCAATATTCTTCTTTTTCCTTGATCACACGTAAAATTTCTCCATTGATAGTTTTTCCTTTTTTCAATCATAATTCATGTTCTTTCCAATTTTGAAAACATTCCAAATGTTCTGTACTTCTTTCATGTGAAGAGAGAATTGAAGATATGTTTTTCCAGTCCTTCAAACTATTTTCAGTAAGTGATGTACCAATTGCTTGATTTCTAAACAACTTGCAGCAAAAGCAAAACACTTCCCTCAGGGAAGGGAAATTTATGAACTTGTTAGGGTCCATGTTCCACAAGAATTTGCCGCACACTGTCATCACATCTGGGCCAGGAAGCTGGGTCCCCATACTGTAACTTGTTTGTAACTTCCTCATCCTGTCTTCTTTCTACTTCATTTATTTCAACTTCTGCATGTGTCCTCTGAAGGTGAATAAATTTTCTCCACTTCCATATCAGTCTGATGCTGTGAGCTGCCTTCATCTAGAAATAAGTTTCCATCATCTTGAGTTTCCAAACTGCTTTTTTGTGGATGTGAGCTACCCTCATCTCGAAGTAATCTACCTTCATCTTGATGTTCTAAACTGCTTGCATGTGGATGTGAGCTAACCTCCACTCCAAGGAAAATTCCTTCATCTGGATGCTGTGAACTGCTTCCATCTTCTTTGGATTAAAGAGAAGATATTTCAGGAAGGATCCCTGCTGTTTTGCTTGGTCCTTTTCCTTCTCAGCCTTTCGTTTATGATACTCAGCTCCTGAGGGTTTTCTTTTTCCTCTTTCTGCCATGGGGCATTTAAATATTGTTGCGTACTGTGCTCCCGACTGCAAGCATGATAGCGTTAAGGATGGCTGACACACACCCCACATGGTTGGCGATTTAAACCACATTGCAGCCATCCCAACACATCTTTTCACTGCTTAAAGGTTCACTGATTAGTAACACACACTCACTTCCCTATTAAAACAGCTAGTTACAGCATATACATGGAAAGCAAATGACCTTTTTCAACGTTATAAGCCGACACCTGTTGTTTGGAAAGTAATCCCCTGCCTCGTGGTTACGCACTTGGAGTGTAGCGTCATCACTTTCATAGTCTATTGAGCGTTAACGCTGTTACTTTTCTTTTATGGACCTTATTTATTACATGTGAACCAGTTATAACAAAGAAAAGTTCATAATTATACAGCCCAATAATAACGCTAAGGTTTAATAACGCTTAAAGATACTCACATTTTGGATTTATAATGCTGAAAGACATTATTCTTTATTCTTTGGCACCAAGAAACACAATTTTCCACAGTATTCGCTTGATTCTTAATCATCTACCTGCGATGTGTGTTAAAAAGACCGTTTGACATGTATCAACTCGCGAGATCTCCGCTCTACAGGAATTTCCGGCTATGCGACCTTGATGTATATTGGAGTTAGGTGTCACTAACATCGCAGCTCTTGCCGCTGGCGGATGTGTTTCATTGTGGCTGAGTTATTGCTTATCAAAATTGCTGAATGGGTCATCGTGACCCTACGTCGCAAATTGAAAAAAAAATTGCTAAAATATTCTTTATTTTTGCAGTAAATAAAAGATTTGACATCTTAATAAATTCTCAGAAATGTAGAGAAATGAATTATCATTCATATTCCCTCCGTACGTGCATGGGAATTGAAATAATGACATCTTTGTTATTTTATTTGTATTTTTTTTCATCTTTTTCCAAAAAAAAAATCTTTTTTTTTAATTTGATTTTTTTCCTCGAATTTGGTGCCCCATTTAACTTGGCACCTTAGGCGACTACCTAGTTTGCCTATATGGACGGGTCACCCCTGTTTCCAACAAGATACTGGTAAGCTCCTTTATGAAACCTTTTGTCTGTGGTGGTCTGTAAACGAGTATAAAATCCTTTAGCTTTGGCTTTGTTACTGTCAGATGAATGAATTCAAATGAATTTGTCTGAGGCACCTCTCTTGGATTTAATGTTTGCAGACAAGATGAATGCAGAGCCACCTGCCTTCTTGTCTTATCGAGGTCTGTAATGTCCCCTCAGATTACCTGGGGGTGAGGTGGGCTAGAACAGGGCCATGATCTTGGTGATGCAAGCTGTATCAGGTGCTTCATCGCTGATGCGGTCACATATTGTTTGTTGACAGCAGATTTTGCATTGATCAGCATCACCTTTAATTCATGAGGTACTGTGCTCTCTGCTTCCAGCCCGTGCCTAGGTAGTGTCCTATGCAGCGCATAAGTGTTAGATGTCTGGAATCTGGTTTTTTCATGTCTGCTCTGCGTCCTTAGACGGTTCCTCCCAGCTTGGACTGTGATAGCAGAAGCAGTGGATTGTGCCGTGGGATGATCAGATGGAGGGACTCTGTCCAGTTCACCATGGGGAAGGCAGGTCGGTTGGGTACTTTTGGGAATGGTAGCCTGGTTGAGTGCTGGGAGTGGGCAGATTGGGAGCAGTCTGTCCTGGCGGAAGTGGCAGCAGGACCAGCAATGGAATAATAGTGATAGGCCATGCCCTGCCCTGCAGGAGGGAGTGTTAATGGCATCGGGTATCTGTTTCCTGGCATTACTCTGTCAGCGGCGCCCCGGTACTCTGCCCTGCTTTGGGAAGGAGGTGGAGAGGCGAGAGGAGAGAGGAGGGGAGGTAGCTCTTAGCAGTTAGTCATGTCTGGACAGTGGCCGACTGTCCAAAAGCTGATGAGGAAGCTGCGGAAGCAGGGCTGGAGCTCAGGGGTCCTTTCTCATCATAAGTGCTGAATCTTGTTGGTGGGGGGACCAGAATGTCCTGAGAAGCAGGGACCTGCTCCTTTAAGGGCTCTCCAGTTCCCCTGCTTTTTCTGGTGGTGCTGGGCCCCGCTGCTGTGTCCCCACTGGGCGGGGGGAGGAGAGAACAGGCACCAGAGGGAACCACAAGATCTTGTCCAGCAGCCTCCGTGAAGATTCCCCTCTGTATTCACTACAGCCCCGGGTCCTTTCACTTCTCTGCCACGAGGGGGCAATACAGGGGACACAGGGAAACGTGAACACATTCCTTGTTCTTGTGTTTCTTCTGCAAGCTCCTGGACACCCCTCGCCCCCTGAAGACATCCAGGGGCTTCCTCCCTTGCAGGACCAAGTTGGCATCAGTACTTTTTCAGATCACTGGACCCTGGTGCGAACTAGGGTGACCAGATGTCCCAATTTTATAAAGACAGTCCCAATTTTGGGGTCTTTTTCTTATATAGGCTCCTTATATAGGCCCCCCACCCCCTGTCCCAATTTTTCACATCTGCTGTCTGGTCAGCCTAGTGCGAACCCACTGGCCGCAGTGCTATGAGGCCAGGGACCAGGCCAGCATGATTCAGAATGCTTAAAGGATTGGAAACATGCCCTGTCGGGATCGACTCACGGAGCTCAATCTATTGAGAATATCAAACAGATGGCTAAGGGGTGACTTGATCATAGTTTATAACTACCTATGTGGAGAACAAAAATTTGATAATCGGTTCTTTGATCGAGCGGAGGAAGGTCTAACACGATACAACAGCTGGAAGTTGAATCTAAACAAATTCAGATTGGAAATAAGGTGCACATTTTTAGCAGGGATGGGAATTAGCCACTGGAACAAACTACCACAGGCTACGGTGGATTCTCCATCACTGGCCATTTTTAAATCAAGGGTAGATGTTTTTCTAAAAGATCGGCTCTGGTTCAAATGGGAATTAATTCAGCAATGTTCTCTGACCTGTGTTCCACAGGGGGTCAGAGGAGGTGATCACAGTGGTCCCGTCTGGCCTTCGAATTGATAGGCTGGGGAGCTTTCCTCCTCTCTTCCCACTTGTCTCTATGCTGGAGCCTCTGGGGGATTCTGGGCTGGCCCGGAAGGTTAATGACTCCAGGGGGTTAATGACATTACCAGCCGCTCCACGCTAATTCCATTAGGGCTTGTCTGGGTTCCCTTCTCATTGCAGGCTGACTGCGACCCAAGGCCTCATTACAAGCAGAGACGGCTGCAAAGGCGAAGCCAGTACAGTACATTCCCCCCATGACCTTTAATAAACTTACAATCCACCGCCTCATTAGACCAGGCTAGGGATTTTCAGGAGAGGTTGTAAAGAAGTGCTGTAATGACAGCGAATTAGAATGATGGGCTTAGAAATGGAAAACCAGCTCTGTTCTATTGGACAGACAACAAGGTGATGCATCAGGACTCCTGGCTCTATTTCCAGCTATGCTACGGGCTCTTTGTGCCTCAGTTTCCCCACCACTGTACTTGGACACCTAACAGCTCTCTAGATATATTGTAGTGCAGTCCATCTGATGAGGAGTCTAAGGTACTTATCTGACTCCCATTACCCTTGTTCCTGAGCACTTCACAGTCTTTAATGTATTTATCCTCACAGCACAACACTCCCATTCATTCCCATTAAACAGGTGGGAAACTGAGGCACGGAGAGACTAAGGGCCAGATTTGTAAAGCTATATAGGTGTGTATGGTGCAGTAGGAACTAGGTGTAGAGCTGCTTCTGAAAAGTCCACGAGGCACCTATCTACCTTTGAAAATCTGGCCCTACATGACTTGCCCCACCCTACCCAGGAAGTCTGGAGTGAGGGGGGGGACTTGACCCTCCATTTTCTGAGTCCCATGGGAAAGCCCTAACCATTGGACCATCCTTCCTCTCCAGGCCGTGAATTAGGTGGGACTCAAAGAGACCCAGCGTAGTGCTACCAGGCAGCACAGCCCACGTTGGTCAGTATGAAAGCTAGAGTCAAAGAGACCAACAGGGTCTGTCCAGCAGCCTCATCTGCTCTGAACCCCTCACAGCCAACATCTCTCCAGCTCTCTGCAAGGAGGGACAGTCCAGGTGCAGCACTGTTATGTCTTAACTGAAACAAGCTGGATGCCAGAGGCACTGTTTTTATCATCTCATCTCTGGTGTGAAAGTCTTTCTCTGAGGGTACTGAGGTAACGAGCTAATTGTGAGTAGGTGACATGGAATATCTTCCAGCTGTGAGGCTACACAATGCCCAATTAGCACAAGCTAATGCAGCTGCCTTTGTTTCATGTGTTGCAAGGCTAGGAGCAGTGCAGCTGGTGAGGGCTGAAGTGAAATCAGTGCCAGCTATGCCCAGACAGCAATGCTTGCATCAAAGGAGCTACCTAAATAAGTTAAATGCATTCCAGGTGAGCTCCCCTGCCCCTACATTTCCCCTCCCTGATAAAGCATTATTCCCAAATCATCCCAGCACCTAAATTAAGTTTCTCCCCTTTTAGTCTGGGTGGTTAGAGAAGAGGGACTGAGACCCAGGACTCCTGGGTTCTATTCCTTAGCCTTCCCCCTTGTTACTACATGTGACCTAAGGTAAATCATAGAATATCAGGGTTGGAAGGGACCTCAGGAAGGCATCTAGTCCAACCCCCTGCTCAGAACAGGACCAATCCCCAATTTTTGCCCAGATCTCTAAATGGCCCCCTCAAGGATTGAACTCACAACCCTGGGTTTAGCAGGCCATTGCTCAAACCACTGAGCTATCCCTCCCCCAATCATTCAAGCTCTGTCTGCCTCAGTTTCCCCATCTGTAAAATGGGGTGTAGTGAGGCTTAATTCACTGATTAGTGACCTCAAAGAGTGTTGTTATCATCCCTTTGCTGTGTGGTAGCATGGGGACTGATAACTTTATTTGCTGTGTTGTGTAGCTCGCTTCCCTATAGCCTTAACTCCGGTCCCAGACACCCGCAGTTACTAGGGGTACTGGAATCATTCCTTCTTCAACAGGAAGAAAACAGCGACAAAGTACAGTCCCACAGACAACCGTCCACCCAACTCGAGTTCCAGCTTTGTTCGGTTGTTCACAGGAACCCCACCCGGCTGGAACTTTCTACAGCACATAGAGAGGCCTAGCTGCGGACTCATGTACTGCAAGCTTATGTCATATCTTTTCACCAGTGATGAGAGCAGCGTAAGACCTCGCTGGAGCAGAATAGAACATGCCCACGGAGGCTGTTTGACAATGAGCAATTTCCACTGTATTCCAAATAGTGCCGTACTGGGTCAAGGGAGGCCACGGAAAGGGTAAATTTCCAATCCTCAGAGGCTGGCATGGCGTCTGCTCCCTGGATCTTCTGCAGCTGAAGGGCAGAAAGGGCCAGAGCCTGCAATGGCTGGCCGTGCAGCTCATCCACTGCAGCAAAAAATCACAGCGAAGCCTTACCGCCAAGGCCTGGTGCTGTGGGAAGCCGAGGGCTAGCGGTCAGGCTTGAGAGAGGTGTTATTGCCCCGGGCGGTGACAGGGTGTCTGCTGGGGTTGGTACAGAGGGGTGATGGCTGGTAGGGCGGAAGGTTCTCTGTTTGTATCAACAGAGGAGCCCCTGGTCTGGCAGGCGGAGAGATATCGGTAGCGCCCAGCTCCCCAGGGAGGCAGAGGGGTATCAGCTGGGCCTCACAGGAGGTGTAAGAAGTTCCAAAGCAGCGTTTCATCAGTGCCAGAAGAGTGGCACGTCCGGCTGCTGCAGTGAAACGAGAGCAGCCTTTCCATCTGTTTACCAAAGAACCGGCAGGTCCCATTTCAAGGTAGATGAGACAGGAATCAGAAAGAAGAAATGCTCCCGGAGTGGGAGCAGCAGCAACATCAGGCAGGCTCCCTGTGCATCTGTTACTAATCTCATTAATAGCAAGGTGCCACCAGGGGGAAATTTCCCTTCCTCAGAAGCTCCAGGGGCCAGATTCTGCCGTTACTTCCACCCAAGAAAGCCAGAGTAACTCTGAGGACGGCACCAGTATTTGCTTCAGATTCACAAAGCCATAACGGAGAGCAGCATTTGCCCTAAAGCCTTTGACTATCACAAAGAAACATCTGTGTCTTTAATTTAAAAAGCCTCAGACAACAGCTAGAGTTTCTTCTTGTTTGGGGGCTTTTTGTTTTTAAAGGTAATTTCACCCTGGTGAGACCTACTGAACTGACACCTTTCAAATCTGAGTCGTCTGGAGCATGGCAAGGTGTGTGGAGATTCAATTCCCCAGCCCTGCTGCCTGACCTTGGGCAAGTCATTTCCCCGCTCTGGGCCTCGGTTTCCCAATCTGCCAAAGGGAGATAATGATGCTGCCTCTTGGTGGTAAAGGGTTTGGAGAACTGCAGACGGGAAGTGCTATGGAAGAGCTAACTATTATTATTCCCAAGAAGACGTGCAAAGCAGGTCATTTTGAGGGCAAATTATCCCATCCCTGCTGGCTCGCAACAGATCCTGGATGTAAGATTTATTCCTGGAACTCTCTGCCAAACAAGGATGCCGATTTTCATGTACACCTGTTCACTAGCACTCAGACTGTAACCCGTCCACTCCCTGTCCTGTGGCTATTAACAGCAGTCACTGCTGACCCGGGCTGCATCGGAACTAGGGATGTCAAGATGAAAGGCACTGGGTCTTCTTCCCAATGCCCTGAGTCGCCCACTCTCCCCAGTGAGGACTTCCTTCACTATTGAAAGCCACAGCTGGAAATGCTGCAGACATTTTTTCAAGCCCTTTTTTTATTATTGTCCTCCTCAGAGGTGCCTTTCTAAGCATGCCTAGGATTTTGTGTTTTAGCTGGAACAATAATAAATATTGAGCAAAGAAAGTGAATGTGGATCCAGAGCACCTCAATAAATAACGAGTAAAAAACCCCATCCCAAATCAAAGCAAGCAAGCGGTGCAGAGCTTGGTTTGTTTGTAGACCTAATTCAATGTCTCTTCTGTCCTGAAAGCAACAGCTCCTCCCTGCCTCAGGCTCCCAGTGGAGGCATTTTCCATACTGGAAACAAATCTATTTTGACATTCCTGAAGCTTTTATACCCAAATTACCCTTAGTCAAACAGCCTTGCTCATTTCCCAGCAGCGCCGTATGTACATGAGGGACAAACCCTTTGGGGCGAGGTGACCCCCAACAAGTCTGGCATTGTTCCAAGTGCCCGTGTTATGCTCAGCCAGCTGAACTCCTGCTTGGGGTCTGGCACGAGCCGCTGGAATGGCTGAAGGAGGGTGCCGGGGGGCCAAAAGGAAAACTTGGCAACTGAATTCTGGACCGAGTGCTGCCCAGCCAGATAAATGACTCTGTGCCAACTTGCAGCCAAGCAGAGATGCCTCTTCAAATGTCATTTCCCTCTAGCCCCCAGAAGGAGGAACTTGCCTCTCCTGTTGTGTTTTGTTGTCAAAGTAAATGGAGCAGTGGGGCGGGAAGCAATCCTGGTCATTATGGTCCAGTAGAAAGACCTGCAGGCACCAGCAAAATAATGGCCCCAGTATTGGAAGAAAACATCTGTAAGAACTTAGAGCACAGTGGAACATTGCAACCTAGGGTGTATGGGAGAAATCATACACTCACAGGCTGCAAGGGACCAGCTAGTCCATCCCCCTGTGCTGCGGCAGGATCAAGTCTTCCTGACAAGGCACACAAGCCTGATGATTCTGACTGAATTACCAAGCAAAGGGATGAAGGGGGTGCCTTGTGGTCAGCTATTCAATTATTGTGTGCTTCTTGCTGGGCAGTATTGAAAGGAGAACAGTTTGCTGCCCGGAGAAGCTTAGTCTTAGTAGATCTAACGTATACCTAGGGCCATATTTTGCACAGGGAAGAGATGAAGATGTGAATAGCCAGGTCATCATCCGTCAGGATGGGACGGAGTCTCCTGGCCAGCCAGAGATGACGGAAAGCACTCCTTGTGGATGCTGATAGGTGAGAGTTCAGCCTCTGTGAGAAATCCAAGAATTGACCAACTGTGGGTGGGCCCCTTCAGCCAGAGGAGACAGCCCCGTGGCTGGGAACTCTGCAGAATGCTTTCCTCTGCCCTCCACTTCACTCCTGTCTTGCTTGGGTTCATCAGTCAGCTGTTTGACAGTGGGGCTTGGAAGACACCAGGTCAGGGGTCCAGGAGGGAAGTGATCATCCCTGACAGTCCAGGTTCAGTTCAGGGCTGGTCCCATCCCTGCTCAGTGCCGAAGTTTTCCCACCTGTAAAATGGGGGCAATGATACTGTGCTCCTCTGTAAAGCACTTGGAGACCTAGAGAAGAGAAGCACTTTGGAAGAACCAGCTATTATTATTATTGTATTGATTTGTATTATCATAGCCCTCTGGAGCTCCAGCCAGGGACCAGGCTGTGTGCTAGGTCCTGTACAACCGCAGAACAAAAAGACGGTCCCTGCCCCAGAGAGCTTCCAGTCTATGCATAAGGCAAGAGACAACAGGTGGTTGCAAACAGTTGGAGGAGCACAAGGAAGCAATGAGACACTGCTGGTCGGTGTGACAGGCCGCAGCCGCAGCACATTACCAAACTGGTGTCAAGGAAGCGGGGCGGGGAAGGGAATGGCACCAGGTTGGCAGGAGAGCTCACAAGAACCCTGCAAGGAGTAGAGGGGAGACAATGGGCTGAGCGTGAGAAAGGGGTAAACCCCACGGAGGGGAAGGACTGATTTTCACTGGGGGAAGGGAGATGAGATGAAATTGAGCGAAGGGGAATGTCGGTGAATATCAGGAATGATACTCCCTTTCTCCCAATCCCAGCCCTGAGCCTTTTCCCCTGCTGGATCCCTCACTCAGAACAGCCTCAAACATCAACCTCCTCTACAACCCATTTCTTTTATCTACCCTTACACACACATACACACAAAGAGAGAGAGGACACAAACACAGCGACACACACCCCTCTGCGTGTTTCCCCTGGTGCACCTGACCCTTAATCATGTGTGTGGTTTCTGTCTGAATCCAGTAGCAGGCTGTATGGGGCAGGTGCCTCATCTTCTCTCCTCTCTGCTCAGAGCCAGGAACCTCTGGATAAATACTAATCTCCATCCACTGTGGGGTTGGGTCCCCAGGGAAATAAGGAAAGGAAAATATTTGCTGTAATGGTTTAACATCAGACTTGGGAAAGCATCAGAGAGGACGCTGCATGGAGCAACCCTGCCATGACCCCATGGAATAGGTTAGGAGTTACGTCCAGTAATGTCTTTCCTAGACAGGATTTCCTTGGTTCTGTATGATATTTACAAGGTATTGACCCGCCACTTGCTTCTGCTGGTGCTGACTTATTGCAAAGCAGCGACTGACTGAAGCGGCCGAGCCCGTCTCTGGCTCCAGACCTACCCCAAAGCCAGGCAGATTCTGAGTTCGGGGGTTGGTTCAGTCCTGTCTATAGCTGTTCAGAAAGTTCCTTTAAAGCAAAGCACATAGACACTGTGGTGATTTGCCTGGGGAAAAGCATGAAGGCAGAGAGACGGAAGACAGACCATTAACTCGGCCGGTCCCTTACTGAATGAGCAGCCTCTGCAGATCTTTCTGGTTTGCCCTGAAATAGTCGGTGCACCCAACTCAGGCCCCCTTGCCCTTGCCTTTGTGACCTCCCTGCAGGAGGTGGGACGGGCAGAGTGGGAAGGCACTGTTAGATGCTGCAGGGCTGTGTCCAGCAGGACATTTCTCTGGCAGAGGCCTTCGAGAGATGTCTGATGATGTCAGGGAAGGAGTGTTGTTATCGGTGGTCTGAACACAGGACTGGGAGCCAGTAAGTCCTAAGCTCTGACCTGGGCTCACACACCCACTCCTGTAGCCTTGGGTAAGTCCCTTCACATCTCAGATCCCCCTCTGTAAAAGGGGCACTGTACTGGCCTAGAAAGGTGGGCTTGTGGCTAAGCTGCTAAATGAGGGAGTTCCAAAGAAGATGGAGCTCGGCTGTTCTCAGTGGTGGCAGATGACAGAATGAGGAGTAATGGTCTCAAGTTGCAGTGGGGGAGGTCTAGGTTGGATATTAGGAAAAACTATTTCACTAGGAGGGTGGTGAAGCACTGGAATGGGTTACCGAGGGAGGTGGTGGAATCTCCATCCTTAAAGGTTTTTAAGGCCTGGCTTGACAAAGCCGTGGCTGGGATGATTTAATTGGGGATTGGTCCTGCTTTGAGCAGGGGTTGGACTAGATGACCTCCTGAGGTCCCTTCCAACCCTGATATTCTATGATTCTGTGAGTCTATGAGGACTTGGAAGAGCTGGGTTTAATCCCCAGCACTGCCAGAAACTCCCTGTATGACTTTGAGCAAGTCATTGAACCTCTATGAGCTACGGCCCCTCTTTCAAATCCGTTAAAATTCTCCTCTGCTTTGAAACCTCCCAAAACCCTGACACCGGTAAGGCTGCTGAGGGCCTGAGACCTTTACTTGTCATGCCCACCCGCATTGTTCCTTGTCCCATCTATTTGTATCTATCTCTTGTGTTACATTTAGAGTGTGATCTCTTCGGGGCAGGAATCCTGGTGTTTGTACAACACCTCGCACAATGCAGGACTGGGCCTGCTAGGCTCTATGGTAATACGACTAATAAATAAGAACGAGATGGTGATAATTGTACAGCTTGGGCTGTTGTGAGGTGAAATTCCTTAGGGATTGTGAGTTGCTCAGGTCTGGGCCACACGACAGAGTTAGGTCGATGCAAGGCGGTTTATATCGATCTCACTCTGGAAATGTCGACACGTAAATTTCTCTCTCACCGAGTTCATAACTCCACCTCTGCGAGCAGGGTAGAGTCAAGGTCGATGTGGTTAGGTCGACGCAGTATCAATGTAGACGCTGCCTTGCTTACGTCGACTGTTGCTGGCTTTCAGGAGTCATCCCACAATGCCCCACCCTGACCGTCTGGTCGACACTAGCGCTCCTGATGCAGACAGGCACCGCCGACCCATGGAGCAAAGTGTAGACATGCACGAGCGATGGAATTGCAGCGGCAGGTCTGCGCCAGGGTAAGTGAGGTCACCTGAATGTTGTCGTGTCCACACAGCCTCAGAGAGTCTGGTGATCAGTGACCTAGACAAGGAGAGGGCGTGGTGAGCAGTAATGAGTTCATGCTCCTGAAGTGATAGGTATTATTAGCTAGATGCACGAACACTGTGGCGAAGAGGGCCGATAAAATGTACAGAAGGAGAGGAGATTTGAGGTGTGAGAAATGTAAATAGCTCACCAGATCTAAAGCTGCCTCTGTGGCTGGGCTGAACAGCCCGCCTGCTGCCCCAGTGTGCCCGCTTCTAGCAATTCTGTGGTAGGGGAGAGGACCCCAAAGTGGATTGCAGACGGAGGAGTCAATGGGACCCCGCTGGCCCTTTCTGTTCTTTGATGGCGCTAATGACAGAGTTTTCACTGAGGGATTTACGAACAGCCAACTGCATTAGGGAGAGTGGTGAAGCGGATTTAATGCTGTTCGCCTTGTTATTATCTCTTAGATTCTCCACAGCTGGTTGCTCTAACTTCTCTAAAACTCCTCCCCAAACAAGCCACTGCTGGAGGGGTTCCTGTGTCCACAAGGCTCTATTTATAACCGAGATCCCGTTTAAGAGATAAGCTAGGGGAATTTAAGCAGGATTTAAGCTAAGCAGTTCTCTGTGACTAGCAGACAGTGTGCATTACGGTAGATTTACTGTGGAATCGGAAGGGGGAGAGGGAAAAAGCAAATATGTCACCAGAGCAACTATCCAGAAAGCCAGCACGACGGTCACTGCCTGGCACACCGTGCTGCGGACCTGCAGAGGCTGCGTTCCCCACCCTGGTTCCCACCTGCATCTCAGGGACCCAGCTGATTGTTCCTCAAGCTCCGCTGAGCAGGGAGCATTCCAGTCCCTTGCTCATTCTGTTAAACAGCAACAATCAGTTCTGCCGTTTTGTTCCCCCCCGGAGCTGCGTGGTTCTCTTGTCAATTATTTCAAAAGCATTTGAGAAGGGGGGTGGTCTTGTGGTGAAGGCCCTGGCCTCCTCCGGCACAGGCGCAGGCTGTGTGACCTTGGGCTGCTCACCTTGCCGCTCTGTGCCTCAGATCCCTGCAAAACCAGGCTAAGGAGACTGCAGAGGCCTCTCTTGGCTGGTTAGATTATAAACTCTTCGGGGCTGCCTCCCGCTGGGTGTCCTGGTTGGGCCCCCTGTGTCGCCGTACTCTAGGTACAATCCAAGCGCTGTGTGGCCGTGATGTGGCTCCGGAGTCAGTTTCACGTCGCTGCGTAACAGCTGAGCTGCCCGACGCCCCAAAGACCAGGATAAAGGTCGGCGTTGAGCTGCAGGCCCAGCTGAGCTCTCCACAGCGAAAGCTCCTCCATGCAGGGGACAGAGCTTGCTTTGGGCCCCGCGCTGCTGCCCAATACCCCACGCAGTGGCGAGGCTCGGAGCTTGCGGCACTCGTGCTACAGGGCTAAAAAATGGCCGTGTAGACGTTCCCGTTCGGGCTCTGAAGCCGGGCGCAGGGGGCGGGCCTCAGAGCCTGAGTGGGAACGTCTACACGGCTATTTTTAGCACTGTGGTATGAACCCGAGTCTCCGGACCCGGGCTCTGAGACTCGCTGCCACGGGGGTTTCTTTGCAGTGCAGACGTACCCACAGGGGCTGGTCAGAGACTGTGGGACAAACTCCCCCAGGAACCCAGGACCATGGGCAGTGGGTGAAGCTTCCCCTGGGGGAGGCTAGCTCCCTGTCCCACCTCTTCCACCCGTGGTCCTGCCCACACTCCACCCCACTCCACCCCAGGCCCCACTCCCGCTCAGCCCCCTCCCCACTCGGCCCCTGCTCACCGCATTCCTCCTCTCTTTCACCCGCCTCCCCCGCGAGGCCCCAACTGCCCGCAGCGATGTGGGAAACAGCAGGCGGGGGCTCGCGGGGGGTGCGGGTGGGGGTGGAGGAGAGAAGGACCACGGTGAAGGGAGAGGAGGGTCTCAGCCTGGCAGGGGCAGGCTGTGGGGACCTTGGGAAAGGGGCGGAGCAGGGACGGGGAGTCCAGGCGTCCGACGGCAGGTCTGGCTTAGCCGTAGCCTCCCCTGGCCTATTACACCCGACACTTATGCCCAGGACCAAACCCCCCCCCGCACCCCCGCCTTCACGAACGCACGCTGAGCAGCAGCATGTGCAGAGAACACGTTCAAGCATCTAAAAACCCAGCCCCACACAGCTGCTCCTTGGGGAGAGGCAGGGAGAAGGGAAGAACAGCACAGGACAGATGCTAGTCGTGTCCCTTAATGCCTGGCTGGCAGGCACTCAGATATTACAGGGATGAGCGCAGTCTAAGAAACTGAATGGAATAGAAGAGACTCTGCTCTGATGCAGGAGGCGACGGCCGGTGCTTTAGCACGGTGCCCTCGCGTTTGTCTGACAGGCACATCGCTCTCCCTGAGGTTTGTCTGTATTGTATTTCCTCGGTTGCTCTGAGGGCTGGGGCTTTGCTGCAGGCTGGCCAGTTCAAATAGCCTCTTGGGCCCGATCCACTGCAGCTGGGGACTGGGGCCCCCCGTGTTCACTTTCGAGCGTGACTACCTGGGGCCCGGTGTCTCTCCCCCATCCCCAGCTCGCTGTGAAGCCCCAGCTGCTGCAGAACGGCGAGTCACACCACGCTGCAACGGAGGGAGCGGCTGTCCAGGTGCATGCTGGGAATCTGGAACAAACACAGCCTGGAGGTCGTTATCTCCCTTCACGATCACCTGCACGTGTGGTGCACACCTGTGACTTTTTGGCCACATGCAAGGCTGTCTGGTGAGAGACCTCAGGTCCAGAGCCAACCCTGCCGCCTGGTTTCCTTCCCCATCGGATGGTTGCTACGTGCTCGTAGAATCACTGCAGCAGTGCGGCTGGAACATCGATTTCCACCCTCCTCTTAATGAGCTAAATATCCAGACAAAGGCCCTGTTAAAAAACCACCAGAATCTAAACTCCTGTTCTGCAGAGCGACACTAACCATGAGACCCTGGGATTTTTCCCTGCAACCCCTGGTCTCGTTCTCTCTGCATCTTCCAACTTCTGCACAAATGAGGCAGGGGGTCCTACAGACAACAGCCTCCTTCTCTACATGACCCTGATTCATACCCAGAGCAGGGTTCGTCGCACGCATTGGATGAGGCAGGGTCCTGGGGGAAAAATACTGTGTGATCATGCCATTAAGGACTACATCATTATGCAAACGCACAGGAGGCTGAATTAAAGGTGCACGGGCAACCTTAATACGGGCAGTTCCTATCTCTGGAGTGCTTGAGTTTGCAACTTTAATAATGTTCTTTAAATGTAGGTTTTGCGGGTGTGATCTATATAATTTGACCATTGAAAATATTGTCTCTGATTAGTGGAGAAACAACAAACAGTGACTGTCCAAAGAGCCCTGTCTTGCAGTTCGCAGATGGGATCAGTGCAGTGGTCCGTCTAGCTCAGTATCCTGTCTCTGAATAGTGGGCAGCATGAGGTGCTTCAAAGAAAGGTGCAAGAAACCCCTTAGCAGGCAATAATGGAATAACGGTGCCAGAGAGTTTCACCCCGTTCGTCAGAGGTTGTCTAAATTTACCGCCTTTCCCAGACCCTTGGGTTGTGTTTTTTTATATCTTTGCTTCTGTAACTGGATATTATTATTATTATTTATTATTACAGTTGTGCCTCGTGACCAGTTAAGATTGGGGCCCAATTGTGCTAGGCACTGTACAAACACAGAACAGTCCTTGTCTCAAAGACTTTACAATCTACACAGAAGATAGACAAAGGTAGGGAAATGGGATACAACACAAAAGCAGAGCAATCACCGTGATGGTAGCAAAGGTCATATCCATCCATTATCTAATCTATCTATCTATCTATCTATCTATCTATCTATCTAAATTTGTCATATAGATGTGGGATCCTTTTTTGAATCCCGCTAAGTTCTTGGCCTCAATGATATCTCCTAGCAATGAGTTTTACAGGCCATCAGACTTGTCCGTGTTCTGAGCCAGGGCCCTTCATTTAACCCTTTTCCCTGTCTCTGTTTTATATCCCTCTAACAGGGGCACATGGTTTTCTATAACTCTAATATGTTGATGGTGTTTTGTTAAGGAAAAAAAATTACCCAACTGCTGGGGGGAAGGCAGAAAGACAGAAGAATTAAGCTTGAGCAGCCTACAAAATCAAATGAAGCAAATACTCACCAACAACCACATACCACACAACAGAACCACTAACCCAGGAACTTATCCTTGCAACAAAGCCCGTTGCCAATTGTGCCCACATATCTATTCAGGGGACACCATCACAGGGCCTAATAACATCAGCCACACTATCAGAGGCTCGTTCACCTGCACATCCACCAATGTGATAGATGCCATCATGTGCCAGCAATGCCCCTCTGCCATGTACATTGGTCAAACTGGACAGTCTCTACGTAAAAGAATAAATGGACACAAATCAGATGTCAAGAATTATAACATTCATAAACCAGTCGGAGAACACTTCAATCTCTCTGGTCACGCAATCACAGACATGAAGGTCGCTATCTTAAAACAAAAAAACTTCAAATCCAGACTCCAGCGAGAAACTGCTGAATTGGAATTCATTTGCAAATTGGATACTATTAATTTAGGCTTAAATAGAGACTGGGAGTGGCTAAGTCATTATGCAAGGTAGCCTATTTCCTCTTGTTTTTTCCTACCCCCCCCCCCAGATGTTCTGGTTTAACTTGGATTTAAACTTGGAGAGTGGTCAGTTTGGATGAGCTATTACCAGCAGGAGAGTGAGTTTGTGTGTGTATGGGGGTGGGTTTTTGGAGAGGGGTGAGGGAGTGAGAGAACCTGGATTTGTGCAGGAAATGGCCTAACTTGATTATCATGCACATTGTGTAAAGAGTTGTCACTTTGGATGGGCTATCACCAACAGGAGAGTGAATTTGTGTGCGGGGGTGGAGGGTGAGAAAACCTGGATTTGTGCTGGAAATGGCCTAACCTGATGATCACTTTAGATAAGCTATTACCAGCAGGACAGTGGGGTGGGAGGAGGTATTGTTTCATATTCTCTGTGTATATATAAAGTCTGCTGCAGTTTCCACGGTATGCATCCGATGAAGTGAGCTGTAGCTCACGAAAGCTCATGCTCAAATAAATTGGTTAGTCTCTAAGGTGCCACAAGTACTCCTTTTCTTTCTACAAAATCAAAGTCTCCAAACATATTTTTCATTGTTCTTAAAGATGTAAGAATCTGAAGAGAAAAACACCAAGCTGTTTGCAGACCTATTAAAATGCCATAAATCAGAAGTTCAGCATCAGAACCAGCTTCCAAATTACCTACACAATTCTCTCGATTTTTAATGAGATCTCAGAGACGCTTTCTCTCATGCTAACCAAAGAGAATGTGTCATGTCTCATCTCAGTGCTTTGCCTGGGAGATGGTTGATGCAGAAAACTTTATAGCGACGTCAGCCCTGAGCGTGAATAATTCTAGGTATCTAGTTTGAGCGGTCCCCCAAGGTATCTTGGAATATAAGAATTTTCAGATTATTAAACAAAATGTTTCATTCCCCACATGACACATTCCTGATCAAAGGGCACATGAAGGCAACAATCACAGTGCCAGAAATTTATCGGGAAATATATGTATTCCCCCTTTGCTGAGTATTGGAGCATCTTTGATATCTGGAGGGAAGGGTTACAATTAGAGCTAATCAAAAAATGGCAGAAAATTTCAAAATGTTTTTATGGATTTTGAATACTGAAAAGTTCTGGCTGAAAAGTGACTGATTCTGATTTGGAAATGCTCCTGCAGTGCCTCATGGGAGCTGGAGTTTGGGTGCTTCATATTCCTGTTGTCCTTAGGCCAGGCTCTGTTTGTTGGGCTACATCTCCCATGATGCAGCTTGGTCTCCCCTCTTGGAGAGGGGAAGTGGTGCATTATGGGAGCCCCTGGAGCTGTAATCTGGCCAGGGAGCCTGGCCTGTAGAAGAGATTGGGAACAAAAGACAACCAAACTACAGCTCCCCTGTGGCATTGCAGCAGCATATACAAATCAAACCATTTTGGTTTTCAGGCATGTGTTTTTTTGATGAAAAATAGAAATTTTCCGCATAAAGCACACACTTTTCACGAAAATTTTGTTTAGTCAAAAACCCGGTTGTCCACTGAAAAACAGTGTTTTTCATCCAGCCCTCGTGACAGTCTTTCAGAGAATTTAACTGTGAAGTCACAGCATTGGCTAATTCATCCCCTTCAGATGTCAGGGAAACGCCCATCTGTGTGATGCTTTGCTGAAATGTCCCAAATTATATTAAAAAAGAACGTTGATTAAGACCCCCAAGAGAGTTTTAATGCAATGCTTGCCTCGTTCCAAAACTGAAACAATTTCCAGAGCTAATTACATTCTCTCAATCTCATCTACCTTATTCTTTAATTATTATCACTTGTATTACAACTGAGATCAGGGCCTTATTGTGCCGAGGCTGCATGCTACACATAATGAAAGAGATACAGCAAAATGTTCCCACAAATCTTAGATACACTGTGTAATACAAAATAAACAGTAACAATAAGGATGCCTTGACTTCCGGAGACACAGGGGGCTCTAAAGGGGGATGTGTTGCCCAGTTACTTGAGCATATCTTCCTCTTTCCTTTGCAACCACAATGTTACTCTATCACTGTGCATCCACCAGTTAGCTTAGTAGCAAATGTGTCTTTTAATTTTCACATTCCTGCTGTCTGTGTTTTAGCCTTGTATTATTATTATAGTCAGTGCCTGGAGGCTCCAACCAAGCTCAGAGCACTCGATGCGACACACATATATCACAAGAGATAGTCTTTGCGCCAAAGAGCTCACAGGCTAAACAGGCCAGATGGGCCAAGGGTAGGAGGGGAAACACCTTGTCCGTGATCCCACAGGAGATCACTGATAGGGCTGGTAATAAAATCCAGGTCTCCTGGGCCCTCTAGTCCAGTATTCTAGCCACTAGGCCGCACTGCGTCTCTCATAGTCACTGTAAAATGAAGCCTATATCCATACTCTATTCCAACCACATGATGGTGTGAATACAGCTGGTCAACGTTTCCGCATTTCAACTTTTCAACAAAGTTTTTCACTGACATTTCAATGGGGGCAGGGGGAACTGAAGAGGACGTCTCTGTGAAAGGACCACAAACTGTGTGACAGCGTGAGAAATAAGTGCGTTGAATTGTGGAGCCTGGTTTGTACTGTGGGCTCTATCTGCATTGAAATGTGGGCCTGGTGGCTGCCCTAATTTGGATTTGCCCAGAAGCAGTCTATTGTTCTGCCTTCCAGACAGCTGCCCTGTTTGACTCCTCATTGAATGACCATCACTGAGATCAGTCGAGACTCCATTCTGAAATCATCAACTTTCAATGACTTCTGGCCCATGGCCATAGAACCAGAGACTTTCTCGCCAGGGGCCTGCCACAAGGAGAGGTCAGGCATAATATGAAATGTCACCGTTTGGGCACATGGCTCAGAGATGAGGAATCTTCTTCAGAGCAGGGTCCATGAAAAAAGGGCTTGCAGGGGAGAGAGGGCAGGACGGCGACCCATCACAACCCTGGGCAAATGGTTCCAATGGTTAATTGCCCTGGCCATTAAAAATGTATCCCTTATTTCCTGTCTGAGTTTGTCTCATCTCAACTTCCAGCATTGGATTGTGTTAGACCGTCCTCTGCTAGACTGAAGAGCCCATTATCAAATATTTGTTCCCCACATAGGTATTTATAGACTGTGATCAAGTCACCCCTTAACATTCTCTTTGTTAAGCTAAATAGGTTGAGCACCTTGAGTTTATCACTATAAGGCAGGTTTTCTAATCTTCTAATCATTCTAGTGGCTCTTCTCTGAACCGTATCCAGTTTATCAACATCCTTCTTGAATTGTGGGCACCAGAACTGGACACAGGATTCCAGCAGCGGTTACACCACTGCCCAATAACCTCTCTGCTCCCACATGAGATTCCCCTGTTTATGCATCCAAGGATCACTTCAGCCTTTTTGGCCACAGCATCACACTGGGAGCTCATGTTCGGCTGATTATTCATCGTGATCCCCAAATCTTTTTCAGAGTCCCTGCTTCCCAGGGTAGCGTCCCCTGTCCTGTAAGAGTGGCCAACATTCTTTATTCCATTTATATTTAGCCATGTTAAAACACCTATGTTTGCCTGTGCCCAGCTTCCCAAGTGATCCAGATCACACTGTATATATGACCTGTCCTCTACAATATTTACCACTCCCCCAATTTTTGTGTCATCTGCAAACTTCATCAGTGATGATTTTAGGTTTTCTTCCAGGTCATTGATAAAAATGTTAAATGGTGAAGGGCCAAGCACTGATCCCTGAAAAACCACTGGAAACACACCTGCTTGATGACGATTTCCCCTTTACAATTACATTTTGAGACGTCAGCCAGCTTTTAATCCCTTTAATGTTTATCATGTTCACTTTATATCATTCTAGTTTTTTAATCAAAATGTACTGAAGTACCAAGTCAAACACCTGACAGAAGTCTAACTACGAGCATATTACATTAACACTATTCTCTTTATCAACAAGACTTGTAATCTCAGCAAAAAAAAAAATATCAAGTTAGTTTGACAGGATATATTTTCCATAAGCCCATGTTGATTGGCATTCATTACATTACCATATTTTAATTCTTTATTAATTGAGTCCTGTATCAGTCACTCCATTATCTTGCCTGGGATCAGTGTCAGATTGACAGGCCCACAATAGCCCGGCTCATCATGTTTTCCTTTTTTAAGTGTTGGCACATTCACTTTCTTCCAGTCTTATGGATCTTTTCTGGTGTTCCAAGACACATTGAAAATCAACTTTAATGGTCCAGTGAGTGCCTCAGCCGGCTCTTTTAAAACTCTTGGAAGTAAGTTACCTGGACCTGCCAATTTAAAAATGTCTGCCTTTAGTAGCTTCAGTTTAACATCCTCCAGAGATACAAATGGAATGGAAAGAGTGTTATCATCACCATATAATGAGACTATATCATTTTTTTAATATAGAAAAGAAATATTTTTAATAATGCCTTTTCTGCATTATTATTGGTAATTCTACCATTTTCATCCAGTAATGGAGCAATACCATTGGCAGGATTCTTTTTGTTCCTAATATATTTTAAAAACTCCTTCTTTTTGTCCTTATCTCTGCTGGCCATAGAGTTCTCCTTGTGTCCCTTTGCTTCCCTTATCAATTTTATACAGTTTTTAGCTTCTGATTTATATTGATTAATATCAACTTTACCTTTCTTCCATTATACATTTTTGTTTTTGTTTTTATAGCTGCCCTCGCCTCCCCTCTATACCTGGTTGGTTTTTTAGCCGACATGGCCTTCTTCCTCCATTGTTGGATTGTAGCTTTTGGGGTATCTAAGAAGTGTTCTTTAAATAATTTCCAATTATCATTCACATTTTTCTGATTAAATTCTTCCTCCCATCTGATTTGGCTCATAACAGTTTTCAGCTTTGTGAAATGGTCCTTTTTAAAGCACCAAGTGTATATAAATTACTAGTCTGGACTTTATTCTGCTTGCACATGATAAATGTGATAAGTCATGATCACTTGTCCCTAAACTACCATTAATTTTTAGTTCTGTGATCAGTTCCTCTTTATTTGACAAGACGAGATCCAATACAGAATTCTCCCATGCTGGATGCAACACTTTTTGAGTTAGGAAATTGTCATCTATAATATTTAGACAGTCTAAGGATGTTTTAGTATTGGCTGCGTGACACCTCCAGCATGTGTCACTCAGATTGAAGTTCCGCCTGAGCACACAGCTTTTTCTCCTGCACATTACAGCTAGGCATGTAAGGAGCTAAGCGTGAAAGGAGCCAGACACCCTGTTTCCTAGTGTGATTTGGTGGTCTGGAGCAGATTACAAATAGTATCTCATCTTATGCTTTACCTTTTAGGACATTGATCCGTAAGTAAGGCCCTACCAAAGTCACGGTCCATTATGGTCAATTTCACAGCCAGGTTTTTTTTTTAAATTAGTCAGTTTCCCAGTTTCAGATGCTTACATCTGAAATGTCACGGTGTTATAATTGTGGGGGTCCCAGCCCAAAGGGTAGTCAGGGTCGGGGGTTGCAAGACTATTGTAGGGGGGTCATGGCATTGCCACCCTTAATTCAGGATACTGGGCTCGATGGACCTTTGGTCTGACCCAGGAGGGCCGTTCTTATGTTCTGCCCTGCTGCTGGCAGGGGTACGGCCTTCAGAGCTGGGCTGCCAGAGAGGAAGGCTGCTGACCAGGCACCCAGCTCTAAAGCCAGCACCACCCCCAACCGCAGCAGCAGTGCAGAAGTGTGGGTTGTAGGGTATGGAAGGGGTGGGTTTCCCTCTGTCCAGTTTTCCCAGGAGTCTCTCCCCCCCCCCCTTGCAGGGGGGTAACAGCTCAAACCATGGAGCTTCCTGCAGCTGGAGGAGATCCTGGATGTGCGTCTGACCCACCCCAGGAGCAGCCCCTATAGGGGAAGAGGAAGTCCTGTCTCCCGCCCCATCCCTGGCTGGGACTAGCAGCTGGAGCCCTGTGCAGGGTAGGAGCCCCCGGCTGGGTGCCAGACTGTACCAGGGAGATCATATTTCACAGTCTGTGATGTGTTTTTCACTGCGTGAATTTGGTAGGGCCTTATCCATAACCATTTTGGATCCTTTTCTTCTGAGTTATCCGTGACTCAGAAACAGGTAAAGCCATTTTTTCATCTAGATTGCCTCTCCCCCTCGCCTTTTGCCTGTTTGATACTTCCTAAATAGGTCATAATTATTGATTTCAACAGTCCAGTCATGCAAATCATCCCACCAGGTTTCAGCAATACCCACTAGATCAAATTTATGCTCCTAAATGAGCAATTCCAATTCCTCTTGTTTCTTACCCAGGCTCGTAGTATGGGTGTAAGGCAACTAAAGAACGTCTTTTCTTTGTGTCCTTTGGTTTCTTGATTAATTTGCTTCTCAACATCTTGATTTTGTGCTGAGTGCTTATGTCTTTCTGCTTTTTACCCTCCCCTTTTGTTATTAATTTAACGTCCTCCTGGCTCTTCTAGCCAGCTTGTCCCTGAGGAGATGGGTCCCCCTTCTACTGAAGTGGAGGCCATCCAAAGCTGTGCAGCCCCCTCTCCCCATAGAAGGTGGACCAATGTTCCACAAAAACAACACCTTCCATCCTACAACACTTACCGGGCCAGAGATTCACTTCCAGCATCTTCTGCCTTCTGTCATCATTGGCTCATGGGACAGGAAGCTTCTCAGAGAAGATCACATGGACTTTCTTCTTCAGCACACTTTCACGTTCCCTGAAGCCATCTGTTATCTCCTGGGATGCCATGGCAATAGTGCTGACATGACCCATCACCAGTGGATCCTTGCCCAGCAACTTCAGAAGCCTGTCGGATCTCAGAGAGATGTCTCATGTCTTGGCTCCAGGAAGGCAGCACTCAGTCCTATTGTCCATCTGTTCCTGGCAGAATGTTCTTTCAATTCTTCTGAGTATTGAACCCCCAGCAAGGATTGTCTGTCTACCTTGGATGGCTGCAGAACACTTCGTGAGCAAGCTTGATTTTCTTGCAGCTGTATGTCCCAAACAGCTCTCTCTTCTGTTGCACCAACTGGATCTTGAAAGGTATCTTCTAGTTTCCACATTGAGGACCTGGTATTGATTGGAAACTTCTAACTGGGTGGAATTCCTTCCACTACTCTTCTCTGTGGTGGCCACAGCCTGTCCATCCCTGTTTCCCACCATGTAGAATGCCTCTGTGACCATTAGGTCTGATGGTTATGAACTGTCAGCTCTCCTCCCTGACTTCCTCTCTGCCTGGCTCCCTTGTGGCCAGCTCCTTTCTTCCTTGAACCTGGGATACCGACGTTTCCTGAACTGGGTGTCTAGGAACTCCTCAGCTTTTCTGATTCTCATTGGTGTCTCTACTTGCCCCTCCAATCCAAGAATCTTTTCTTCCAGCACATCCACCAACTTGCACTTGATGCACAGGAAGTCCCTTCTGGCATCAGGTAGGAAAGGAAACAGGGCACCTCTGTTACAAGTCACCATCACTGTTCCACCACCACCTATCGTAGAATTGCATGTAGAGTGGAACCTGAAAGGAAAGTCTCTCTCGCTCCCTCTCTGACCTTCCTCCCAAACTCTCCTGTTTAGCTGACACTTCTCGTGGCCCTTGAGTTCTCCTAACAAGGGACTTTTTATACCAAGGGTCAGAGCCTCACGGCCTTTGCCAAAACATCCACAAACAAACCTGTCTCTGCCACGCAGCCTGTACATACAGAAAAAACAAACAGCCAAACAAACAACCCACAGATGGGCCAGACGCACCACTCACCACGCCCTGCTACCTCCAAGTACAGAGTCTGCAGCTACGCCCTCTGAAACTGCCTTCTTCACGGCCCAATGGTTGGATTTACTTCATGCTGTTTGGGACCCACAGCAA
This sequence comes from Eretmochelys imbricata, assembly GCF_965152235.1. Taxonomy (NCBI): domain Eukaryota; kingdom Metazoa; phylum Chordata; order Testudines; family Cheloniidae; genus Eretmochelys; species Eretmochelys imbricata. The sequence goes on along the minus strand of NC_135576.1, from coordinate 3,508,178 downwards.
GCAGGCACCAGACTGCTCCTGTATCCTCTGTCCCTTGCTGCTGAACCCTGAAATGCTTGGTGGGGTTTTGCTTGTCTTGCTGGCTACACATTGCAGCCCAAATAGACACACTTAACAGGGTACTGAAATTTGCCATAAAGTTTACTGCATTGCATCAGTCTAATGCCCCCCACAGTTAATATGGAGATAGCTATTTTATAACAGGGAAAATAAAAACAGTTTGTCTCCTATTAGACTCCAGATGTTAGGAGTCGTATTTCCGATGGCCAGATGCTGCAATGAAATGGGTGAAGAATGTTCATACGTCCGTATCTACAGGAGAGAATATTGGATTTGTTCAAGAATTCTGCGGTGGTCAAAACGTTTTAGTTCCACGCCGCAGGAGGGAACGGTAAATCCAAAGGCACTTCTCTGTGCTATTACATGGTGTCAATTTTTCAGCATGCCTGAGCCCCTCTGCATGGAAAATGAGTAACTTATAAAAAAGCAATCGATTCCAGGTCAGCATTAAACACCTGCAAGGAGTAAAAAGCAAAGGGGAAACAGCCAGCTTTCATTTATGGACCGTTGCAACACGCTGATCTTAAGAAATACTGAGCTCACCCAGTCCCCATTGGCTTCTATGGGAGCTGTAGGTGCCGAGTACTTAGAAGGATGAGAGCCTTTGCATGTATGTGCTTCCTACCACCCTACCCTGGAGGGGTTAAGCCTTGCTCAACGCAGGTACCCCGTGACCCTGAGCATGCATTCTCTAGCAGGGAAGATCTCTCAAGATCGAACATTTCACTTGCAATGGACATGCTTCTCGCGCTGGAGACTGGAATGCTTTGGAGCAGACGGTTCTGAGTTTAGCTGAGGATGGCAGAGTCAGTTGTTTGCTGCTGTGAGCTTGTTCCAGAGCTGCCAGGTTTCAGAGCAAGGCTTAAGGGAGGATACTTTGGTGCAGGAAGAAAAGGAGTACTTGTGGGACCTTAGAGACTAACCAATTTATTTGAGCATAAGCTTTCGTGAGCTACAGCTCACTTCATCGGATGCATACTGTGGAAAATACAGAAGATGTTTTTATACACACAGACCATGAAAAAATGGGTGTTTATCACTACAAAAGGTTTTCTTTCCCCCCACCCCACTCTTCTGCTGGTAATAGCTAATCTAAAGTGATCACTCTCCTTACAATGACAGGTTTCAGAGTAACAGCCGTGTTAGTCTGTATTCGCAAAAAGAAAAGGAGGACTTGTGGCACCCTAGAGACCAACCAATCCATTTGAGCATAAACCTTCATGAGCTCCAATGAAGTGAGCTGTAGCTCACGAAAGCTTATGCTCAAACAAACTGGCTAGTCTCCAAGGTGCCACAAGTACTCCCTTTCTCCTTACAATGTGTATGATAATCAAGGTGGGCCATTTCCAGCACAAATCCAGGTTTTCTCCCCACCCCAAAACCCACTCTCCTGTTGGTAATAGCTTATCTAAAGTGATCACTCTCCTTACAATGTGTATGATAATCAAGGTGGGCCATTTCCAGCACAAATCCAGGGTTTAACAAGAACGTCTGAGGAACAGTGTGGGGGGGGGGGAAGGAATAAACAAGGGGAAATAGGTTACTTTTTATAATGAATCAACCATTCCCAGTCTCTATTCAAGCCTAAGTTAATTGTATCCAATTTGCAAATTAATTCCAATTCAGCAGTCTCTCATTGGAGTCTGTTTTCGAAGTTTTTTTGTTGAAGGATAGTCACTTTGAGATCAGAAATCGAGTGATCAGAGAGATTGAAGTGTTCTCCGACTGGTTTATGAATGTTATAATTCTTGACATCTGATTTGTGTCCATTTATTCTTTTACATAGAGACTGTCCGGTTTGGCCAATGTACATGGCAGAGGGGCATTGCTTGCACACGATGGCATATATCACATTGGTAGATGTGCAGGTGAACGAGCCTCTAATGGTGTGGCTGATGTAATTAGGCCCTTTGATGGTGTCCCCTGAATAGATATGTGGACACAGCTGGCAACGGGCTTTGTTGCAAGGATAGGTTCCTGGGTTAGTGGTTCTGTTGTGTGGTGTGTGGTTGCTGGTGAGTATTTGCTTCAGGTTGGGGGGCGGTCTGTAGGCAAGGACTGGCCTGTTGTTACTCTGAAACCTGTCATTGTAAGGAGAGTGATCACTTTAGATAAGCTATTACCAGCAGAAGAGTGGGGTGGGGGGAGAGAAAACCTTTTGTAGTGATAAACACCCATTTTTTCATGGTCTGTGTGTGTAAAAACATCTTTTGTATTTTCCACAGTATGGATCCGATGAAGTGAGCTGTAGCTCACGAAAGCTTATGTTCAAATAAATTGGTTAGTCTCTAAGGTGCCACAAGTCCTCCTTTTCTTTTTGCGAATACAGACTAACACGGCTGTTACTCTGAAACCTGTCATTTGGTGCAGGAAGGCGATCTGGATCTTTCCTCCTGCTTAGTTGCCCGTCACTCCCTGCCCAACCCCGCCAGTGCCATGGGCCAGCGGCTCCCTGCCAGTGGCTCTGAGCTGAACAGTTAAGCCACGGGTGGCTGGGGACGTGCATAGCATGGCTGGGTGCTTGGCTCCTGTTATCTCACCTAAATATCCAGGCTGCCAGCATCTGCCTTTTAAATCAACCACAGCGGGTATCGCTGGAGCCGCATAAAGCAAAGCACCAGGCAGAACGAACCGGTCATCACAGCGGTCATCATAGCGCAGTATGGCCACCCTGCCCCCCAGCCCACGTACTCCCACCCCTTAGCACGCCGCAGCGTGGTGTTTTCCAGGCCGTAAGGCTGCAGTGACTGTACGAGTCCCCCATGATTCTTACCCAGACCTCCCGATAGTTCCAGGTCTCACGGGACGGGTGGAAGTAGAACTTTTCCCACAGTCAGAGACCGCTCAGTACAATCTGCTGCCCTTGGCAACACTTTGGTGTACCACCTCCCCCGCCACTCAGATGCAGCCCCGCTGCCTTGCTGGAGAGGCCAGTGGCATTGCAACCTGGCATGCTGGGCCACAAAGTCACTCAGGTTTAGCCCGGCTGCTTCTCAGTCATGACGGAGGGGAGGCCAGACCAGATTTCAGGAGAGGCGTTGGCGAGCGGGCGCACGGGTTTGCAGTGCCAGTCAGGTTTGGCCCAATCCTGAGAGAGGGGCGACTGGACCAGATCTGAGCATGTGGCTTTAGCCACTTGACGTAGCACAGCACCTTGCCCCATAGCTCTCCACGTTCTCCAGGCAGAGCAGGGATCACTGATGCTCCCAGTAACAACCTAATGCCATCTCAGTGTCTCTCAGCCATCTGACACCGAGAGCCATCGGCCTTCATTTGGGTTCCCAGCCATGGCTTCCTTCTGGAGCAGGTCCCAGACACTGTCATTCCGGGGGGGCTCTTTTTCAAAGAACTCCTGGCCCCACCACTCTCGCTGGCTGCCAGAGGTTAGTGCTGGAGCCCCTTGCTCGCACTCGTCACGTCGCACGCTCTTGGCACCTCCAGAAGGGAGATGGGATGAGACTTTGCCAGCTCCCAGGCCCCCTGCGGCGGCCAACCCACCGGAAGCCAAGATTTCAGCCAAGGGGCACCCCAGGCTTGAGCAATGCGTCGTGTTTTGGGCAACATGTGTTGCCCAAAGATGCTGGATTTCACCGTTCTGGAGACTGAAGGTCTCCAGTTATCCCGGGATAGCCTCGACCACGGCATCTCAGGATTGTGGCTGGGCGAGCTTCCCCACCCAACCTGGCTTCACACCTGCCCTGGAGGGACCCCTTCTAAGAACAGCCTAAGTCACAGCTGGCATGGATATACCTGCCCTAGCACTGCTGGGCAGTGTGTCCACGGCTGACTCCATCACTCAGGGGTCAGGCGGGATTGTACTCGGGGCAGCGAGCCCCAGCAGCTAGCCCAGCCGGCCACCGATGATGACACAGGCAAACGGCTAGCAGAGCTAGTTCGGGAATCACACAAACGTACCAGCCCAAACGTACACGTCCCAGAAGCCAAACGCTTGTGTTCCTTTTTCAAAGCAAAGTTACTGAAGGGAAAGCCAAGAAAACCCAGCGGCACGAGTAGGGAGGCAGGTGCAATAGACACGGATTAAAATGAAAGCCCTGCAAGTCTTAATACTGCCTCAGCAGGGTGGAGCTGCATCAGACGATCTCTTGAGATCCCTTCCAGCCCTGAATGTCGATGTTTCTATTTGAGACTGGTATTCCGGTTGGAGACCAGCCCGAGACGCTAACAAAACCCCATTGTGCCCCCAAATCGAATCCCGAGCCCTCAGCTGTTACAGTTTAGACAGTGCGAGGGGAAAGTGCATGCCAGCAATCAGGCATCCAGAAGGGAATTCACTCCCAGTTCAATATTTAAAGAATCAGGCTTTGAAAGAAGAAATACGCTCATGTTCCCTTTTTGTCCTTTGCCAAGAAAATGGGGTGGGGGGGGAAGCAGTGGAAAATATGCATTGGCTGGCCCTGGTTTCCTTTTATCTGGCAGGCATTGTGCTGGGATGGGGTATTCCCCCCGCTGAGCCAACTGTCAGATCAAATGAAAGCTTAAAAATCAGAAAAGAATTATACCCCCCCTCCCCAAAAGGGAGGAGAAGAAGAAGCCGTTGTCAGGCCTGCACCAAGATTCCCGCGATGCGGAGAGGGGCAGGGCCCCACAGCCTCCACGCAGCAGGCTCATGGCAGATGCCCCTCTCCGCACCACGTGGCGCATGCCGATGGACATGTGTGCATGAGGCTCGGGTCTCTGCAGCCAATCAGTGAGTCTGCTGAGAGCAGCAGAGAGTTTGGAAAGGGCCCCAGTGTTTTAACTGGCCAGTCAAGGATTTCTTTCATGTTCCTCTGAACCCACTGGTGCTGGCCCCCATCAAAGACAGTACGCTGGGCTACGGCTTTGGGGCTGAGCCTCCCTGGCAGTTCCGAGGGTCGTATGAAACGATGCTAATGCGGAGGAGAGGCGTGCAGGGTTCAGAGAGGCATCCCCAAGTCTGGAAGCCCTTCTAAGCTTCCCAACCCCCTCTAGCCCGGAAACGTGCTCTGGGGTTTTCCAGCACCACTTGGTCCCATCTGGGCTGGAAATAATCATCAGTTTCCAAGCACTGCACAATCTTCAAAGTGTAAGGGCCAGGAGGACAGCCCAGGACTGTGCACCTGGGCTCTATTCCCACCTCTGCCACAGTTGTTCTGTGTGTCCTTGGGAGAGGCTGCATCTTTGTGCCTCAGTTTCCCCATCTGTAAAACAGGGAATGACCCTAGTTACTTTCATCATGGGGGGAGGGGAACAACAGGCTTGAGTCAGCTCTGTATGTAAAGCGCTCTGCGATCCCCTGACAGGGAGTGCCATATTAATAAATGTAAAGTACCATTATTTAATCTTCACAGCCCCGCCCCTGTGAGCGAGCTATGCATTATGATTCCTGTTTGAAAGCATTTGGCCGATTTTCTCCCCACGCCCCTGTTTTTCACTCTGTTTGCACTCCAGTCAGGATGGGGGCATGGCCACATGAGATGGGCTATTTATTGCCAGCCTGGTCACAAGTAGGAAGCAGCAGGTTGCCATGGGATCTCTAGCCCAAGCAGCTTGGAATAAGTATCCAAACATTGGGCACCTTCTCCTTACCTTAACACCAACTCTTCAGATGTTTGCCCAGCCCCTTAATATGGCTCTCATCTCATGTCCATTGCAGCATGACCTGGAGGCCAAGATAGACTATGAGAGGCCTCCTACAAAGCCAAAAGCTAGGTTATAGTAGACCTCAAAAAACTCCTGGCCCCGCCACTCTCACTGGCTGCCGGAGGTTAGTGCTGGAGCCCCTTGCTTGTACTCGTCATGTCACCTGGGTTTGAGTCCAAGCCCCACTTCCAGACACACACAGATCAGTCTGACACAGATCAGCAAGCACTCAGGACCTGCGTCCTAGCCCCCTTCTAGGGGGGTTGGTGAGAGCCCAAGTCTCCCTGGGACTCTGATCCAAGTCCTGTCGTTTTGCAGTGTGGACGCAGCTTAGCTGAAGACCCAAGTGAGAAGCTCTGTGTAGTGCAGTGTGGACGCATTAACACGGCTGTGAGACCTGGGTCCAGTAAACTAGGTTTACAAGGCAGTGTGGATGCTCAAGCATGGTGTTTGAACCACTGAGTCCACAAGCCTGGGTCCCACAGACCCCGGCTTTGAGTTCAGTGTAGACTTACCCAAAAATCCCTGCAGCAGGGGCTAGCCAGCTGTGTTTCCAAGAGGCACAGCTGGACTAATAAAGGTGGGCTAGCCCTGTCGGGTGTTCTGCGCCAATGCGACACCCACAGAGCACTGTGTTGCATGGCAGGATGCGGGATGGTCACTGCATGGCTACTGGGGTGCCTGGCACGTCTCACTTTCTAGGGTGTGTGATACAGGGAACAGTCAAGTAGGAAAAGGGAGGCAAGGTCATGCAGAGTGTAATGCCCCTGATAGGTTGAAAGACTTGCAAGTGCTGGGACAGAGCATTCCCTGTGGCCAGACCCTGGCTAGACTGAAATGTAACTCACCCGTGGATTGCAACAAGCAAAGATGTGGGGTCTGTTTATGGCTTTTCTGCTGACTTGCTGTGTGACCTTGGGCAGCTCCTTTCCAGACCTCCATTTTCCCTTCCACTCTGTTCATCTGTTTATACGGTTAGCTTTTGAGGGCAGGAACAATCTCTAGCTGTGTGTCTGTGCAGTGCCTGGCACAATGGGGCCCTGATCTCAACTGGCAGGGCCTGTCTCATAGAATCATAGAATATCAGGGTTGGAAGAGATCTCAGGAGGTCATCTAGTCCAACCCCCTGCTCAAAGCAGGACCAATCCCCAAATAAATCATCCCAGCCAGGGCTTTGTCAAGCCTGACCTTAAAAACCTCTAGGAAAGGAGATTCCACCACCTCCCTAGGTAACCCATTCCAGTGCTTCACCACCCTCCTAGTGAAAAAGTTTTTCCTAATATCCAACCTAGATCTCCCCCATTGCAACTTGAGACTATTACTCCTCGTTCTGTCATTTGCCACCACTGAGAACAGCCGAGCTCCATTCTCTTTGGAACCCCCTTTCAGGTAGAATCATAGAATCATAGAATATCATGGTTGGAAGGGACCTCAGGAGGTCATCTAGTCCCACCCCCTGCTCAAAAGCAGGACCCATCCCCAATTAAATCATCCCAGCCAGGGCTGTGTCAAGCCTGACCTTAAAAACTTCTAAGGAAGGAGATTCCACCACCTCCCTAGGCAACGCATTCCAGTGTTTCACCACCCTCCTAGTGAAAAAGTTTTTTCTAATATCCAACCTAAACCTCCCTCACTGCAACTTGAGACCATTACTCCTTGTCCTGTCCTCTTCCACCACTGAGAATAGTCTAAAACCATCCTCTCTGGAACCACCTCTCAGGTAGTTGAAAGCAGCTATCAAATCCCCCCTCATTCTTCTCTTCTGCAGACTAAACAATCCCAGTTCCCTCAGCCTCTCCTCATAAGTCATGTATTCCAGACCCCTAATCATTTTTGTTGCCCTTCGCTGGACTCTTTCCAATTTATCCACATCCTTCTTGTAGTGTGGGGCCCAAAACTGGACACAGTACTCCAGATGAGGCCTCACCAATGTCGAATAGAGGGGAACGATCACGTCCCTCGATCTGCTCGCTATGCCCCTACTTATACATCCCAAAATGCCATTGGCCTTCTTGGCAACAAGGGCACACTGCTGACTCATATCCAGCTTCTCGTCCACTGTCACCCCTAGGTCCTTTTCCGCAGAACTGCTGCTTAGCCATTCAGTCCCTAGTCTGTAGCAGTGCATGGGATTCTTCCGTCCTAAGTGCAGGACTCTGCACTTGTCCTTGTTGAACCTCATCAGATTTCTTTTGGCCCAATCCTCTAATTTGTCTAGGTCCCTCTGTATCCTATCCCTGCCCTCCAGCGTATCTACCTCTCCTCCCAGTTTAGTGTCATCTGCAAACTTGCTGAGGGTGCAATCCACACCATCCTTCACATCATTAATGAAGCTATTGAACAAAACTGGCCCCAGGACTGACCCTTGGGGCACTCTGCTTGATACCGGCTGCCAGCTAGACATGGAGCCATTGATCACTACCCGTTGAGCCTGATGATCTAGCCAGCTTTCTATCCACCTTCTTTAACTTGCTGGCAAGAATACTGTGGGAGACCAAATCAAAGCTTTGCTAAAGTCAAGGAATAACATGCCCACCGCTTTCCCTTGATCCACAGAGCCAGTTATCTCATCATAGAAGGCAATTAGATTAGTCAGGCATGACTTGCCCTTGGTGAATCCATGCTGACTGTTCCTGATCACTTTCCTCTCCTCTAAGTACTTCGGAATTGATTCCTTGAGGACCTGCTCCATGATTTTTCCAGGGACTGAGGTGAGGCTGACTGGCCAGTAGTTCCCCGGAGCCTCCTTCTTCTCTTTTTTAAAGATGGGCACTACATTAGCCTTTTTCCAGTCGTCTGGGACCTCCCTCAATCGCCATGAGTTTTCAAAGACAATGGCCAATGGCTCAGCAATCACATCCGCCAACTCCTTGAGCACTCTCGGATGCAGCACATCTGGCCCCATGGACTTGTGCTCGTCCAGCTTTTCTAAATAGTCTCAAACCACTTCTTTCTCCACAGAGAGCTGGTCACCTCCTCCCCATGCTGTGCTGCCCAGTGCAGTAGTCTGGGAGCTGACCTTGTTCGTGAAGACAGAGGGGAAAAAAGCAGTGAGTACATTAGCTTTTTCCACATCCTCTGTCACTAGGTTGCCTCCCCCATTCAGTAGGGGCCCACACTTTCCTTGATCTTCTTCTTGTTGCTAACTTACCTGAAGAAACCCTTCTTGTTACTCTTAACATCCCTTGCTAGCTGCAACTCCAGGTGTGATTTGGCCTTCCTGATTTCACTCCTGCATGCCTGAGCAATATTTCTGTACTCTTCCCTGGTCATTTGTCCAATCTTCCACTTCCTGTAAGCTTCCTTTTTGTGTTTAAGATCAGCAAGGATTTCACTGTTAAGCCAAGCTGGTCGCCTGCCATATTTATTATTCTTTCTATACATCGGGATGGTTTGTTCCTGCAACCTTAATAAGGATTCTTTAAAATACAGCCAGCTCTCCTGGACTCCTTTCCCCCTCATGTTATTCTCCCAGGGGATCCTGCCCATCAGTTCCCTGAGGGAGTCAAAGTCTGCTTTTCTGAAGTCCAGGGTCCGTATTCTGCTGCTCTCCTTTCTTCCCTGTGTCAGGATCCTGAACTCGACCATCTCATGGTCACTGCCTACCAGGTTCCCATCCACTTTTGCTTCCCCTACTAATTCTTCCCGGTTTGTGAGCAGCAGGTCAAGAAGAGCTCTGCCCCTAGTTGGTTCCTCCAGCACTTGTACCAGGAAATTGGCCCCTTCACTTTCCAAAAACTTCCTGGATTGCCTGTGCACCGCTGTATTGCTCTCCCAGCAGATATCAGGGTGATTGAAGTCTCCCATGAGAACCAGGGCCTGAGATCTACTAATTTCCATGAGTTGCCGGAAGAAAGCCTTGTCCACCTCATCCCCTTGGTCCATGGTCTATAGCAGACTCCCACCACGACATCACCCTTGTTGCTCACACTTCTAAACTTAATCCAGAGACACTCAGGTTTTTCTGCAATTTCACACCTGGAGTACTGCGTCCAGTTTTGGGCCCCCACTACAGAAAGGATGGGGACAAATTGGAGAGAGTCCAGTGGAGGGCAACAAAAATGATTAGGGGGCTGGGGCACATGACTTAAGACGAGAGACTGGGGGAACTGGGGTTATTTAATCTGCAGAAGAGAAGAGCGAGGGGGGATTTGACAGCAGCCTCCAACTACCTGAAGGGGGTTCCAAAGAGAATGGAGCTCGGCTCGCTCAGTGGTGGCAAATGACAGAACGAGGAGCAATGGTCTCAAGTTGCAGTGGGGGAGGTTTAGGTTGGATATTAGGAAACACTTTTTCACTAGGAGGATGGTGAAGCACTGGAATGCATTACCTAGGGAGGTGGTGGAATCTCCTTCCTTAGAAGTTTTTAAGGCCCAGCTTGACATAGCCCTGGCTGGGATGATTTAATTGGGGACTGGTCCTGCTTTGAGCAGGGGGTTGGACTAGATGACCTCCTGAGGTCTCTTCCAACCCTGATATTCT